>NC_142168.1:65549722-65863399 GCF_029865625.1 Vigna umbellata
GATTGTGTGGAGCTTCTTCATAAGGCGATGCCAGATTTGAGGATAAATCTTTTTTTAAGAGGGAGGGTATGATATAATCCTGTCCGACGTAGTCCTTCTTTTGTATTTTTACCTTCCATAGGTTAGCTTGTAAGGAGCATGGGTTACTATAAATACCCAACTTTTTCATTGTAATGGGACTTTTGAGATTAATGAGAATTGAGTTTTCTGAATCAGAAACTATTCTCTCTTGAAAGTCATAGGCTAGAGAGTCCAAAGACTCCCTCTAGCCACCTTCCAAGCACCTCTCTCCCTTTAATTTTCCAAATTTCACGGTGCTTCTCTCCTCCACGCTACATCCTTCACTACCACCTCGTTAGCGCATGCGTCAACTCCTCCATTCCACGTCATTGGCTTTTCCTCTCACGCACAGAAACGCCACTTCATTTCGCATTTCACCTCTCGCGCATCAGACACGCACATCCACATTCTCTCTCTCATTTCTCCATCTCGCATTGTATTCAGGAACTCATCATTCTTTTCATTAATGTTAATGCCACTTTCTAAATTACTTTAAACCCGATTCCTCAATGAAGAAAGCCTAATCATAATTACTAGTTTACAATGTCTTGTCTCCCTAGTAATTAATCATGCATTATAGTGAACAGAAGCTTAAAGGAAACCAACTATCATACTCCTAAGTCTAGGTTTGTAATATACTGTTGGGAAAGATTCCCCAGATCTAGATTTCCCCGTACATTTTCATATCGACAAAACCAATAATCATGACATCAAATGAATTAAACAATGCATGCTTTGAGTAAAGAGGAAAAACCCCAACTATTAATGAAAGAAAGCATGTATCATATAGATGATTTTGAATAACAAGTTCCACACAAGAGAGTTTCTAAGGATTTACATTGATTCCCCAACAACAAAATAAGTTTAGTTCACCATATTCATGGTCAAACTAGATGAAATACAATGGAAAAGTGAAGGATAGAACCCTAGAAAGTTGGGAAAGGAGCCTTAGCATCCAAAATCCTCCTCCAAAATCGTCCCAGCCAAAGATACAAACCCTAGAACGTCCTAAAGCTTATATAATATTCTAAAAAATACATAAAAGTAAGCCCAAGCCCAGAAAAGTGTTGCTTAGCGGTAGTAACGCGTGACACTTCTTCCCCTCAGCGGCTTTTCTCCCCTCAGCGGTGCCAACAGGCCTTTAAGAGTGCCGCTCAACGGTAATTGGCGCTGAGCGGTACTTGCGTTTTCTCCTCTTTTGCACTTTTTGGCTCCTTTTCTAATTCCATCTCTATCCCTTTTCACTTCTTTCATCAATTTCATCTAAAAACCTGTAAAACCAAGGAAATCAAGCATAAAACCTGTCCAACACTGTTATTTCTAATAATTGAACAAAATCATGAGTTCAAGCTAATTTCTAGGTCATAAAGGTTGTAATTGAAGTCAATTTTAAGTATAAAAATAACAGTTTTTCAACTGTTATCAGAGAAAATGTTTAAGATGTGGTTGAACTCTTTTCCAGAAAATAGCTTTATTGAGTGGGAAGCTGTGGTGGCCAATTTTCAGCTTTATTTATGCTTTCAGCTTTTGAATCCATCTGATTTCAGTTTCTAATTTGCGTTTGAGTTTCATTTCTGCATTCTGCACGTTTACTGTTGTTACATTCTCTATAAACTATTCGGTCTCTGCTTGTGCCCTTCGGTTGAATTTACTAGTTTCCAGTCTTGTTTCTTGTCAGGACCGTTTGGTTTTAAATTAATACCGCTCGGCTTATGGTTCTGTTGCATTTACACTGTTCGGTTTTATTATTTTACACCGTTCGGTCTTTAGACGGAATGACTTGTTCATTTTTCTAATGTCAACACTATTCGGTTTTAGTTTCCCTTTTGTTTTAACTTTGCAACCTTTTCTGTAATTCTGCATTTTCATACCGTTCGTTCTGTTAGGTCACTGTAAAACCGTTCGGTCACTGTAAAACCGTTCAGTCACTGTAAAACCGTTCGGCCTGTTCATTTTTCTTTTACCGTGCGGTTTCCAAATTTCCTGCATTTTCATTTCCTTTCTTTAGAGACTATTCAGTCTTCGCTTTAGAACCGATCGATCGTCTTAGGATCGTTCGGTCTTCATGTTTCATCTGACACCCCATTTATCTTTATTGTATTGCAGATTTCATTAAAGGTTGTGAGATGCTCATAAGGGCTTTCATGTGATAGCCCATTAAACTGATTACTCTTAACCAGCTGGATCAACTCCGGTTTCACTTCCATGTTAGCTGCATTAACCCTCGGTCTTGCTATGCTGTTAAAATGTTGAGGGTCAACCACATTGTTATAATCTGCAAGAGTCCGTCTACCATTATTATCCTCTACCATCTCCTTAGTGCTATGGTAAGAACCTTGTGGTGAAGGTTGTACAAGATCTTCTGGAGGAGGGAAAAGTTCTCTAGATGTACGGATTATTCTCCTCTGTGTACTCTCGTCTAAGCCTTCAAGAAGAGGTTCTGAGGTTTTCTTGCTTCTAGTACGAATTGCTTCCTGCATACACAAGAAAACAAGTTCCTAGAAAAATTTGTTAGCACAAAAGGATAGAGAAGATATATAAAAAATAAAAGATAAAGAGAAAAAAGATAGAAGAAAAAATAAAAACAGAAATTCAAATTTCAAAATTCAAAAATTAAAAAATTTAAAATTCAAGTCAAAGATAATCAATAATCACACAAATAAACTAGTTAAACCACGAGTCCCCGACAACGGCACCAAAAACTTGATGACAATATTTTTGGACACCGAAAACAGCACCAAAAACTTGTTAAACCTCGGCAAGTGTGACCGAATCGTATCAAGTAATAACTTGGTAAGACCAAGTGTCGTTCTCCCAAAGGACTCATGGCCTAGTTAGTTATATGATATCTTGATTATTTAAGACTTGTAAAAACAAAACAACTTCTTGAGATTTTAAATGCAAAATAAAAAAAGTAAACATGTATGCATGAATTTGATCAATGGAAAAGAAGAACAAAACACTTGGAACGAATTATATGGATGAGGATGTTGCTGGGGTTTATCAATTTCATCTTATCCACTCTCATATATTTAGGAATTCATCATTCTTTTCATCAATGTCAGTGCCACTCTCTAAATTACCTTAAACCCGATGTCTCGGCGAAGAAAGCCTAATCATAATCACTAGTTTACAATATCTTGTCTCCCTAGCAATTACTCATGCATTATAACGAACAGAAGCTTAAAGGCAACCAACCATCATACTCCTATGTCTAGGTTTATACTACTGTTGGGAGAGTTTCCCCGGATCTAGATTTCCCCATATGTGTCCATATCGACAAAACCAATAATCATGACATCGAATGTGTTAAACAATGCATGTTTTGAGCAAAGAGGATAAACCCTAACTATTGATGAAAGAAAGCACGTATCTCAAATAAGATGTTTAAACACAAATTCCATATATGAGAGCTTCAAAAGATTACATTGATTCCCCAGCAACAATACAAAGTTTAGTTCACCATATTCATGGTGAAACTAGATGAACAATAATGAAAGAGTGAAGGATAAAACCCTAGAAAGTTGAGTAGGCAGCCTTAGCATCCAAAATCTTCCTCCAAGGGGTGGAGAGGTGTGAGTTTGCTTCATTCTCTGCCAAAGATACAAACCCTAGGACGTCCTAAACCTTATATACTATTCTAAAAAATACAGAAAATTAGGCCCAAGCCCATCAGAATGGCGCTTAGCGGTAAATACAACTCAGCGGCACCAACGCGTACTCAATTCTTCCCCTCAGCTGCATTTTTACCCCTCAGTGGTACCAACGGGTCTTCAGAAGTGCCGCTCAGCGGTAAATTGCGCTGAGCGGTACTCGCTACTTCTCTTCTTTTGCACTTTTTGAGTTCTTTTCTGATTCCATCTCTGTCCTACTTCACTTCTTTCATCAAAATCATCCTAAAACCTGCATAAAACAAGGAAATCAAGCATAAACCTGTCCAACTCTCTTATTTCCAAAAATATAAGAAAAAGCATGATTCCAAGCTAGTTTCTAAGTCTTAAAGGTTGCTTTTGGTATTAATTTTAAGCATAAAAATAACAATTTTTCAACTGTTATCAGTGTTGCATTTATATAGCTTTAATTGCATATTTTCATTGCATTCTTCCTTTCCCCCCTTCTTTCACCATGTCTACCTATTTTGGTTATACGAATAGTGCTTCTTCTGCTTGTACCTATAATTATGATTCTCCTTCTACATGTTACTCTGATTATGGTTCTCATGTTGATTTCTATGTCGAGAACAAATGACTCATCCTCCCACTCCTAAGAGTGCTCATTGGGAGCAGGTTACATCAAATGAGGATCAAGTTCATTGTGTTCTCACCACTAGACTGATACATTTACTACCTAGGTTTCATGGTTTTGCAAGTGAATGCCCACATAAACATTTGGAGGAGTTCCACATCATTTTCTCTTTAATGAAACCTTCACATGTCCTGGATGATCACATGTTCTTAAGGGCATTTCCGCACTTATTACAAGGAGCAGCAAGGGATTGGCTTTATTGTCTTACTCCAGGATCTATCGATTTATGGGAAGATTTTAAGCGACTGTTCTTGGATGAATTCTTCCCTGCTCAACATTATTTTGATCAGTATGGTTATAGCAACGATCTTGGATGGAATGATCCTAACGTTGGATGGTAGGGTACTCCACAACAGCAATATCAATATTAAGAACCACCATTCTAGAATTCTTGCATGCCTCCTACACCAGTCCAACAATACTAGAGTTAGCAACATGATGCTCCTGCCTAAATAGCTCCTCAGCCTTCTCCTTCTGAGCCTACATTGGAGGAGTTATTGAGGTTCATGGCCATGTAGAACATTTAGTTCATGCAAGAGACCAAAGCGTCAATTCAAAGCTTGACTAATCAGATGGAACAGATGACCACTCAGATCACTGAGGAACAGTCTCAAGATTCAGAGTTACCATTTCAGACTGTTCAGATTCTAGATGATGTTAGTGGCATTGACCTAGGAGATGGGAACCAGAGTCTTGTGCTCATTGTGCCACCTACTTTCCCACCTTTATATGTCCCTACTCTTGCACTTAAGGAGATAGATCCTGATAATGATTTTGAGGACCAGGCAGGTATGAGCAACACCTTTGGGCCCGGTAGACCATTTTCATCTTCCACCACTCTACCAATCTTTAGGGAAGTGGAGGTAAACATACCTCAACTTGATTATGTTGTTGATGATTATGCTTTTAATTCTACCTCTCTGCATGATGAGAACCACTTTTTGCTATCACATCTGAATGTTTATTCTCTATGCACTGAACATGAATCTGAGCCTGTTGTTGATATTGTTTCTAAATTTGAAAGTGATTCATGTTCTGAGAGTATATTTGAGGTTCAGTCTGATAAATTGGGATTGGGTATTATACCTCTACATGTCATTTCTTTAGAGCCACATTGCACTAACCATGTTTCAGGAGGTACACATGAATTTGATCAACAAACACCCACAGTGGAAAACAAAGGTGCAAGCATACACAAAAGCTTGAAGATCAATAGGCACCGGCTGAACCCACTCATCAACAATCTTTGTTTCTTAGATCCAGCTATGGAAGACATTTCCCTGCTCGATCAAATTTGGAGGATGAAGCAGTTCCTCCTCAAAACTTCCTTGCTAGATCCAGTGGTGGAAAACATCTTTGTGCTAGTCCAAATTTGGCAACTTCCACCATGACTAGGGGAGTTTTCTTTTCCCTTCTCCCCTTTCCCTACTTTTATTGCACTTGTCCATGATCTTTTCACTGTTCTGGTTTCTAATCTGATGCTTATGACACATTGAGGACACTGTGTAGTTTAAGTGTGGTTTATTTATTGGGGGAGATTTTGATTTTTCTTTGTTAGTTTTTGTTTTCTTTATTAATTTTTTCTGTTTTAGGTTTTTCTTGTTGTGTCTTGTGTACAGTTTTGCATGATTCTTTTCATTTCTGGATTTTGTTCAAGTTTTACATTCTTCCCTGGGGTTAACCTCAGTATTAGCCCCAAAATTTTTGTCTGGCCTCTCTTCCAACTGCTTGGCAATCTGACCCATTTGAATCTCCAAATTCTTAATAGTAGCTTCAGTGCTCTTTTGAGTAGACTCAGTTTTCTGTATGAACTGATGAAGAGTTTCTTCCATCCTTATTGATCTTTCATTAAGTATAGAAATCTGTTGCCACAAGGTTGGTTGTTGTTGTTGCTTGTTAAATTGCCCAATTTGTCCAGCTTGCCCACTTTGTCCTTGACCAATGCTTGGGTGTGGTTTCCACCCTTGATTAAAATTCCCCTAACGGTATTGATTGGCCATGAAGTTAACATCCTCTAAAGCTTCTGCTGGAAAGGCGCATTGACCATTGATATGGTCACCCCACATAATTCACACAACTGTGATTGAACCTGTGCAACAGTCTTTAATTCTTTTGGCAGTTGTGCAAGTGTTTTTGTAAGAGTCTCCAGTTGTTGAGTTAGTATCTTGTTTTGTGCTAGCAAGGCATCATTAGTTTGTAACTGTAGAACTCCTTTTTGTTGAATAGGAGCTCCTCTTTCACTGTTTAGTTCATTATCACTTGTGGCCATATTTTCAATGATTTTTGTAGCTTCCTCTGGAGTTTTCCATTTGATATTTCCTCCTGCTGAGGCGTCAAGCATCATCTTGGTTTGTGAACCAAGACCTCCAAGCAAGATTAAGACTACTTCCACTTCGTCAAATCCATGCGTGGGAGTCTTTCTTAATAAGCCTTTATATCTGTCCCATGCATGACCCAGTGATTCCTCCATGCCTTGCCTAAATGATGAAATCTCTTGCTTTCCTTTATTTACCTTTGATTGTGGAAAATACTTGTTTAGGAACTTTGTCACCACTGCTTCCCACTCCGTAAAGCTTCCTTCTGGAAAAGAATTCAACCAAAGCTTAGCGTTGCCTCCTAATGAGAACGGAAACAGGCTAAGTTTGATTGCTTCGTCCGGCACCCCATTTATTTTCACCGTGTTGCAGATCTTATGAAAAGTTGTGAGGTGCTCATATAGGCTTTCGTGAGAGAACCCATTAAATTGATTACTCTTCACCAGTTGGATTAATGCTGGTTTCACCTCCATATTAGCTGCATTGACCCTTGGTCTTGTTATGCAGTTAAAATGCTGAGGTCCAGCTACATTAGTATAATCAACAAGAGTTCTTCTGGCATTGTTATTCTCCATCTCCTCAATGCTATGGTCAGAACTTTATGGTGATGGTTGTAACAGAGTTTCCGGAGAAGGAAAAAGTTCTCTAGATGTACGGATTTTTCTCCTCCGTCTACTCTTGTCCAGACCTTCAAGAGGAGGTTCTGCAGTTTTCTTGCTCCTAGTTCGGATTGCTTCCTGCATACACAAGAAAACAAATCCCTAGAAAAATTGGTTAGCACAAAAAGATATAGAAGAAGATATAAAATTAGAGATAAGAAGATAAAATAAAAATAGAAAAAATAAAAACAGAAAATAAAATAAAATAAAAACCGAAAAATAAAAATAGAAAATAAAAACAGAAATTCAAAATTCAAGTCAAAGATAATCAATAATCACACAAATGAACTAGTTAAACCACGAGTCCCCGGCAATGGCGCCAAAAACTTGATGACAAATTTATGAAAACTGAAAAACGGCGTCACAAACTTGTTTAACAATCGGCAAGTGTGACCGAATCGTATAAAGTAATAAAACTAGGTAAGACCAAGTATCGTTCTCCCAAAGGACTCACGGCCTAGTTAATTATATGATTTGTTGATTATTTAAGACTTGTTAACAATTGGTTGTAGGGTTTTAAATGCAAAAGACAGTAATTAAACATGTATGCATGAATTGTATCAATGGAAAAGAGGAAAACAAACACTTTAATGAATTAAATGGATGAGTATGTTGTTGGGGTTATCAATTTCATCTTGTTCACTCTCATATACTTTAGGAATTCATCATTCTTTTCATCAATTGCTAATGCCACTCTCTAAATCACCTTGCAAGAAGGCCTATCCTTAATTACGAGTTCATACAATTCCTACCATTCTTAGTAATTAGTTCTGAAGTGCAGGAGCTTAAAGGCAACGACTATACTATTGGGAGAAATTCCCCGGATCTAGATTTCCCTATACGTTCCCATATCGACAAAATCAATAATCATGGCAATGAATGAGTTAAACAAAGCAAGCATTAAGCAAAGACTAAAATCCCTAACTAAAGATGAAAGAAAGCATGTATCTTAATATAAGATGTTAAAACAAATTCCATATATGAGAGTTTCACAAGACTACATTGATTCCCTAACAACAATACAAGGTTTAGTTCACCATATTCATGGTGAAACTAGATGAACAATAATGAATGAAAGAAAGATAGAACCCTAGAAAGATGAGGAGGTAGCCTGAGCATCCAAGATCTTCCTTCAAGGGGTGGAAAAGAGAGTGTTTGCTTCGTCTCAACCAAAGATACAAACCCTAGGACGTCCTAAAGCTTATATACTATTCTAAAATATACAGAAAATTAGGCCCAAGCCCAAAATAGTGCCGCTCAGCGGTAAGTGCGTAAGTTGATTCTTCCCCCTCAGCGGCATTTTCACCCCTCATCGGATCCAACGTGAGTTCCTGAGTGCCGCTCAACGGTAAACTACAGCTGGGCGGTAGTTGCGATTTCTCCTTTTGCACTTTTTTATGTCTTTTCTGATTCCATCTCGATCCTTCTTCACTTCTTTCACCAAATTCACCTTAAAACCTACATAAAACACTGAAATCAAGCATAAACCTGTCCAACTCTCTTATTTCTAAAAATATGACCAAAAGCATGATTTCAAGCTAGTTTCTAAGTGATCAAGGTTGCTTTTAGTATCAATTTTAAGCATGAAAATAACTGTTTTTCAACTGTTATCATCCCCTTTTGGGGAGGTTTAGGTTTTGCTTTCATTTCCATTTTCAAGTATTGAATCTTGTTTACAGTGCAATATAAGAATTGAAATCTTTGTTGCATCCACTTTTCATTTTCGTTTCAGTTCCTTCTTCTTTGTTGTTGCGTTTTTACTGTTCATCATCATCTTCGCTATTGTGCTGTGTTTCTGGTTTCGCATATTACTGTTCATTCTAGGTTTGCATTTATTGATGCTTCTACTATTGCACTTCGTTTCCAATCCCGTTTTAACATTTAGATTTTGAACCCATTTAGTTTACGGTTTTAATTTACGCTTTCAGCTTTTGAATCCATCTGATTTCATTTTCTAAGTTGCGTTTAAGTTTCGTTTCTGCATTCTGCTCGTTTTCTGTTGTTGCATTCTCTATAGACCGTTCGGTCTCTACTTGTGTCGTTCGGCTAAATTTACTAGTTTCCAGTCTCGTTTCTTGTTAGAACCGTTCGGTTTTAAATTAATATCGTTCGGCTTATGGTTCTGCCACATTTACACTGTTCGATTTTATTGTTTTACATCGTTCGGTCTGTTAAATACCAAACGGCTTGTTCGTTTTTCTGATGTCAGCACTCTTCGGCTTTTGTTTCCCGTTCGTTTTAACTTTGCAACCTTTTCTGCATTTCTGCATTTTCATACCATTTGTTCTGTTAGAACACTGTAGAACCGTTCGGTCACTGTAGAACCATTCGGCTTGTTTAGTTTGCTTTTACCGTTCGGTTTCCAACTTTCCTGCATTTTCATTTCCTTTGTTTAGAGACTCTTTGGTCTCCGCTTTAGAACCGATCGGTCGTCGTAGAACCGTTCGGTCTTCATGTTTTCCACATCTCTTTCATCGTTTTTAATTATGTTTGGTTGTGTTCAACTTTCAGTTTTAATTTAGTTTAATTCTCCTTGCAAAAACACTTTGAAACCCCCCCCCCACCACTACGTGTTTGACCTAAGTCTCGAACCACATTTGGTCCTTGAGAGACGACCTAGGAGTCACTTCCTAGTCTATACTGCATTTTAATTGCACATCAAATTTGTATGGGGTGCGACACCCATCAGCATGCAATGTTGTTTGTCACAATAAATGATTTTCCAGTATATGGAAACTTGAAAGGTTGTAGTGTTTAAGGGCATTTTGCATGTCTGATTTGTGATGAAAATACTAGTTATCTTCAATTTACGAATGGGCAGAAAACTATGTATAGAAGACACCAAAGATTCCTTCATCGAGATCACCCTTACCGTATATTGAAAAAGCATTTAATGGAAGCCCAAAAGATGATGTTGTGTCTCATCCTCGTACTGGGGAATAAGTATACAAGCAGGTGAAGAACATTGAAAAAAACATTTAGAAGAAGCGATCAATATTCTTTAATCTTCCATATTAATGATGTACACTTGATGTGCGACATTGTATATACGTGATGCACCTTGAAAAAAATGTATGTGATAGTGTTGTCGGGATTTTTTCAAAAAATGTACGTGATGCACTCTAAAACCCTCTAAATCTCAGTCGCACAAGTGGCATTTTCCTTGTGAACGAGTGGCTTTCCATGTGAGCAGGTCTGGTTCATGTGCTTCGAGCAGTTGGATCTTCTAGTACAAATTATTTGAAAATTATGAGGGAAATTAGCTTAGAAACAAGGCCCTTCTTCACCTATGAATAGGAGGCCACCTCATTGTATTTTCCTCACTTGAGAGGTTAATAAAATGCTGCAAATTTTATTCTAACTTCTTTTTCTCTTCAGTTACTTGAGAATTTCGAATTCTCTCACTCTCTTCTAGCTTCCTTCCCTGGTAGGAAGGCCTCTTGAGCTTAAATGCTTCAAACACCAACCATTTCTTCATTCAAACCTTCATCAAATGCCTTCATTAAAGCTAATTTCACTACACCAGTTTCCATTTCGCTGCAATCTGATTTGGAGCTGCTTCTTGCGTGGTTAATGCTAGGAGAGGCTTCCATCAATATAATTAGTAATTAATATAAATACTAGTTACCTATATCAAATGACAAGAAGAGGAAAACATATGATGTGTAGGGCTGGGTAAAATTAACTGATCTATAATGAATTCTAGTTACTTATACTATATTATACTGAAAAACAACTAATCCATTTTTATTGAAAGTTAAATAAACTATTTTCTAGTTTAGTTTTAAAAAACTGAACTTATCAAGTTTTCAGTTCAGTTAACTGTCTCATAACTGTATTGTGGTATTTCCATCCCTCTCTCATTTTCGATTATTCCTAAAACGTTGCCCTAGCTGCTCTAGCTCGACGCGACATTGCGCACTATAACTCTGATGTCGAAGGAGAGCTCCAACGAAATCCTATCGTGACACAATTGATGCCTGCCGTTGTCGTTGAAAGAGAGCTCCAACGAAAACCCACGATGACCCTGCTCTAGCCCTACCGTGACGCATGGTCGCTGCCACCTTGACCTTGTCGTCAAAGGAGAGTTCCAACGGTGACCCTACTCTGACCCTTGTCGTAGTTGTTGTTGCATGACTGTCGAGGGGCCCATCTTGTTCACTGTTGCACTGACCGTCGAGGTAAGCAATGATTCTATTATTGTGTTCGAGCTTGTCTCTCTTTGCCTCTGCCCCTCTGTGTTGTCTCTACCTTTTTGTTGCTGCCTGTACTTTCCTTAAACCTATGTTTTATGAAATTTTAATCTTGTGGGTTTCTTCTTTTCTCCATTTTTATTGTCCCTTTTCATCGTTTGTACTTATTTTTCTGCTTGATTGATGAATTTAAGGTGTTTATGGTGCAACCTAATGTTGGTTTGTATTTTCGTTTGATCAATTTTATAGATTGTGTATGATCGTGTCATAGGTAGAAGCAGGGGATTCACATTGGTCACAATGGCAAGTGTAGAGGATGCTAACGAGGCAATTCGAATGTTTGATTGCTCTGTAAGTTTCAATACATTACTTGCTATATAATTTTGTATGCATACTGTTGTATTTGAGGGAAGGTTGATTTTATGATAGTTTACATATTTTGCTTCCAAGCATTGAACCATGTATTTGACTTTTTATGAGTTAGTTAAAAAGAATTTATGATCTTTAAAGCATTATCGTTTGTTTCTAGTGAGAGTAAGACCCAATATGTAACGGGCCTTTCTTTAATGCCAGTATCCTGTGAAGAATGTTCCAAGGTGAATATATTTTGGGGTTGCACAATGGCGTTGTGCTCAGAATGCATAACACTTGTATGGTAGTATCATTCAAAGAAGCGTTGCCTTTGTTGAAATTTGATGATAAAGTTGAAAGTGGTTGATTCAGTGTGTCTTTATGTGATTATATCTGACTGTAAAACTCATAATTTTTTATCAGGAATTTCATAGGGTATATAGAATATTACTAGAAATGGAAAATACAACTAAATAGAACATAGACCAAAAGAGCAGACCATCAACTCAAAAAAAAATCTCTAATCTTCGTTGCATACCTAAGTATGCCCTATAAATATCAATGAACTGAAATATACAGGTTAGGAAAGCAATTCCTTCCCAAAATAGATATGAAACTAAAAACTTTAGATTGAAAATCTACCTAATGAGTCCTACCTAATAAACCTTTCTACAGCTACAACCAAAGTTAAGCTCAACTGTTGAAGTAGTCATTAGTATTAAATAAATACAGATGTGTCACCCCTTTTTAAAGTGTTACTAGGGAGTTCTACTGCGAATGGAGAGGTGTAGAAATGGTGTGGTTTTGGTGGTTTGGAACAGGAAAATTACCTAGGAAAGTATAAGGCATATTATGTGGTCCATACAGTTCGTGATTTCTTCTACAGTTTTATGGTTTATGTCTTTGGGAAGAGTTTAGTTTTGTGTTGTCATGCTTTATTTTCCTCTATTGTAGTTAATTGAACTACATTATAGTGAACTAAAAACTAGTTAACTGAATTGTTCTACAGTATAATTGAACTAGAAAATAGTTCAGTTTAGTTATTCTGAACTATTTTATAGTTCCGTCCAGTTTTTCTGAACTAGTTTATACTTAACTATAAAATTTTATAGTACAGTGCAGTATAGTGTACTTTGCTCATCCCTAATGATGTGCATGCAAAATAAATTCTATAAATAGTTTGTAATTGAAACTTACTAAAGTTAGGAATCAGTAATTTGTTGTATATGATTCTTCAAGAGCACTTGAATCTTCAATAAAAGAAATCATAGTAGAACAATTTGTCAATTTTAATGTTTGTAAGGAAGGAAATTCAGATATAGAAGGAAAGATAATAGAAAGACTCGTAGATTTTTAAGAGAAACATCCTTCAATTCATGAAAGGTAAGTTTCTCTCTCATTGTGTCCTCTTCTTTTTTAGTGATAATAATTGTATACATTGCCTCACAATCACAAATTTCCAGATTTGTTACTTTTAGAGGAACTTGTTGTTATTATTTTAATATAATATTACAAATGTTTTGGATGGGCAGTTGCGAAAGCCATCAAATGCGGAAGAATTTTTTTGTTCTTGGACCGCAAGCCTCTTGCCTCCAACATTTGCTTTGGAGATATCTCCCTAAAGGCATGCTCCCAACGTTCATATTTGCTTGCACGTTCCTTTTATTAATAAAAAAAGGTTTTCTCTTGTAGATATTTTAGGTCTTGGGCCTGATCCATAAACTCTATAAATAGAGCACTTCATCACTCCAAAATCATCATCAGACATCATTCTTCTCTCTTCTCTTAGTTTCATTCTTTCTCTTTTCTTCTTTCCCTAAAAATATTCTGGGTTTATTTTATTCTGTTTATAGAGATCCTTGCTAGTTCTGAGATCGTCAGAAATCCTGAGAAGTTCCTGTTGTATCTTGGGGGACTTGCGTAATACATCGCGGATAAGTCCTTAGGGGCAGTGATCTACACACCTCAGGAAATCCTTTGTTTGTGATCTTTGTTCTTTATTGTCAGCTTATACAACAATCTTAAGGACTTATGGCTGACAACAACAACAACTCAATCCCGGAGAATCAAAATATTGTTTCCGGAACTTAGACGGTCTTCACGAAACCTTTCCGGATGTATCAAAAATTGAAGTCTTCTCTGGTCAGAATTTCCGGCTCTGGCAAGAACGCGTGTCAACCCCCCTAGACCTGTACGGAGTCGCTTTTCTTCTTTCATCTTCAAAACCCGACTCCAGTCTCCCTCCAAATTCAAAATAAAGTCAAATACATTGCTGAAGATATAGTCAAACAAAGATTCATCAGTGGGAATTACTATCGTAGGGAAATGGTTGAAGACAAGGACATAAAGTCACAAATCAATGAGTACCACAAGTTGCTCGAAGATATCAAAGTGGAAAATGTTCTTCTACCAGATGAGTTTGTTTCAGAGCTTATGATCGAGAAATTGTCGCCTTCCTGGACTCATTACAAGCAACAACTAAAACACAAGCACAAGCAAATGTCACTTTCAGAATTGATCACTCATAATTATTGAAGATACCAACAGGAAAGAATGTGCTGTTGTGAGGGCCAAAGCATTGTCTGCAAAAGCAAATATGGTAGAAGACAAATCTGCTCCAAAAAGGTACAAACACAAACATTATCACAATAAGAAAAATAATTTTCGAAAATATCGCCCCAACGCATTTAACCCCACCTTTAAGAAGAAAGGAAATTGCTTCATATGTGGGAAGCCAAGCCATCATGCACCACAGTGTAGGCGTAAAGCAAGAAATGACAATCCTCCTAAGGCCAATATAGCCGAAGGAGATGACATTATTGTTGCGGTCGTTTCTCAAGTAAGCTAAATACGGATTGAATTTAAGCTAAATATTTGATTTCATTGATATGAAATATGAGATACAATCAGGTAATACAAAAACATAATGGCCTATGAAGCCAAAACTACAACCAGAACAAAACAAACCACGACAAACTATCTAAAACAGAACCTACTGATTGATTAAAAAAAAACTCAATTCTTTTTCTTTTTCTTCTTCGAATAAGTTCCAAGAGGCATGTCACTATTACATTCATTAGCGACATCTTCATCCATACTTTCCTCTTTTTGCAATTCTTCTTCAGAGCTTACTTCAGGTGTACTACCTTCCCCATCTAATTCTTCTTCAGCTGCAATCTCTTCATTCTGATTTTTCAAATTTAGATGTTCTTTTATTTCAGCAATATCATCTCTAGTTTTCTGACACATAATCTTGAGAGACTTCATTTGTCTCAGTATTGTCCTTTCAAACTCCGACTTAGCCCGGTATGGAATTGAAGATGATCCTTCTACTTCTTCATCTTCTTTAGTGGCCTTAACCTTAAACACCCAACCCTCTAGAGTATGCTGCATACCCATTTTATGTAAAGCTTACTTGTTAATCAAGTTTTTTCTATTGTATGTTTCGCTTGATTCATCAACACAATCAACTCCAAAATGAATGAGGGTCTTTGAAATGAAGACACAATAGGGTAGCATCGCAGATTCCATCCTGGTTACTTTTAACATGTTATCCGAAATTATTGCAGGCCAGTTTACCTGAATATTTTCTTTGAAAGCCTTAAGCAAGTACATGTCTTCAGTTGTTGCCTGTGCATGGTTACTTCCTCTAGGCATTAATATCCAAGAGACAACAAACACAGCTAGACGATCATCCTTCTTCATTCCTTCAGTCTTGTAATGGAAATTATCACGGACATCTTCAGGGTTTCTCAAACTTTCTTGATATACCGAGAATTTATGAAAGCCATCCATACCTAGATGACACCTTTCTCTTTCTATCTTGAAACCTGCTATCTCACTTCATACTTCATTTGTAAGTTTGATGTCTACACCTTTAACCCTTGAGCATATCGTTCCTTCACTTATCTTAAGATTGCAATATAACACCTTTACTAATTCTGGATACCAAGGATCGGCCATCTCAACAAATTTCTTTAGCCCTTGGCGTTTTAGCCAACCTTGAAATTGGAAACCTTCATTCCTGAAGAAGCTAAGTTTCAGTTATTTGTTCGTAGTTGATTTTCTCACTTTCCAACAATCAACAAACTTGGATTGAGCATCATCATCACTAATCCATCCTTCCAGTTGTGATGGTCTGACAAGGGTTGCACCTCGCACAAAAAATATTGCAAATAAGAATGTAGTATATTTTACTAGGAAGTGACTCCTAGGTTGTCTCTCAAGGACCAAATTGTGTGGTTCAGTCTCAGATCAAAACACAAAGTGGGGGGGGGGGGGGTTGAAGGTGTTTTTGGACAGAAAATTAAATTGTAGTAAAAATAAATTTAAAACTGTAAAAACATAATTGACACAGTAAAACGAAATTAACGTTGAAATAAATTTAAAATAGTAAAAACCAAACAGTAAAATACAGCAAACCAAAACAACACAAAATTCATTGGGATTTGAAAATAAAATGCAGGAACAGTAAATGTGCAAAACAGTTAAAACGCAGACTTCATCAGATTTTGATAATAAAATGCGGGAACAGTAAGTTCAGAAAACGTAAATTTAGAAAGCAGTAGATTGGAAAACATTAAAAACAGAAACGGGAATTTGGCAGTAGAATAGTAAAAAATGAAATTTAAAGTGCATAAGAGAAAATGAAATGATCATCAGCAAAGTAAAAACATCAGCAAAAATTAAATCGCAGAAATCATAATACAGCAGAAATTTAAATTGCGCAAAAATTAAATTGAACACTAAAACAAAGTTGAGAAGTGGAAATTGAAATCAAACTGGAAAATTAAACTGAAGTTCGTTACAGAAAAGAGAAATTACAGTCAACATCAAATGAGATTCATTACTGGAAAATGAAAAAGGAACCCCAAACCTCCCCAAAAGGGAAGGGGGGAAAATTACTCAGAACAGAAAATGGGATTGCTCTCTACTCTACTCCTACTCCTACTCTCTACTATCTAATGCCTCTCAGCTGGTCATCCCTTTATCTTCCTCAGCTCACAATCCTCTAGTGTTCTGATGTCACCAATCACCCAATTTTTTTAGAAAAAGAATGGTGTTGCACACTTCTTCAATCCATGAAGTTTTGTCTCCTAGCACCCTTTTTTGACTTGCTTATCACCACATTTTATGCTCCTGGACGTACCAAAAACTGTTAGTATTTTAAGGTTGTGAAAGGAGTAGTTGATGTGGTAGAGAAAATGTAAAGATAGTAGAATGTAGAAGTAGTAGTTGAAAGAAGTGTTGTAGTTGTCTTTAGTTGTAGTAGATGTTGGCTTCTTACAAATGGTAGATGTTGTGGGTATTTATAGACCCATAGATTATTCTAGAACATTTTAGCCACAACTTATGTGGAATGTTCTAGATTTTTACCTTTGTAGAATATTCTTGATTTTTCTTCCTATCTTAGAATTTTCTACAATATTCTAGAATTTATATTACATTTCAATTCCTCTATCTAAGGAGCTTCTACATTCTTCTAGAAATTGCATTATACTTTAATACTCCTCCTTAATGCAAATTCGGTAACTCCAAGCATTATGCACAGTAGTTCAAATCTTGGTCTTGGTAATGCCTTTGTAAATATATCTGCAATTTGGTCTTCTGTTGGGCAGTACTCGAGTCGTATTTGTTTAGTTGTCTCTTCATCTCGAATGAAGTGATATTTAATGGCTATGTGTTTTGTTCTTTGATGATGGACTGGATTTTTTGCTATTGCTATTGCCGATTTGTTGTCGCAATAGATAATAGTTGGTCCAGCTTGTGGTTCACCCATTTCTTCAAGTATTCTTCATTGCCATATTGCTTGACTTGTGGTTTCAGCAGCTGCTACATACTCTGCTTCTGCTGTTGATTGTGCCACGGTTGCTTGCTTCTTTGATGCCCAAGATAAAATACCTGATCCTAGTGAGAAATCATATCCTGATGTACTCTTCATGTCGTCCACTGATCCTGCCCAATCACTATCTGTGTAGCCAATCATCCTTGAGTTAGTCACGGTTTTGTACCATATACCAAACTCCTTTGTGCCTTGTAGATATCTTAAAATTCTTTTTCCTACTCCATAATGAATCTGACTTGGGTTTTGCATGAATCTTGATAGAAGACTTGTAGCATACATAATGTCTGGTCGTGTGGCTGTGAGATAGAGAAGACTTCCAATTAAACTCCTGTAGCATGATGCATCTGCCTCTTGTGCTCCATCATCTTTCTGTAGCTTCTCGTTTACCACCAGTGGAGTAGTGACAGGTTTACAACCATTCATCTTGAACTTCTTTAATAGAGCTTCAATATATTTCTTTTGAGAGATAAATATACCTTCCTTTTCTTGTTTCACCTCTATACCGAGGAAATAGTTCATCAAGCCAAGGTCAGTCATTTCAAATGTCTTCATCATGTCTTCTTTAAATTCTATCATCATCTATATTGTTTCCTATATAGATAAGATCATCGACATATATAGAGACAATGAGATGGTACTGACCTTGTGCCTTAATATATAGTGTTGGCTCACTCTTGCTCCTCCTGAATCCTTGATCGAAGAAGTATTTATCAATCTTGCTATACCATGCTCGAGGAGCTTGCTTCAGGCCATATAATGTTTTTTTAAGTCTTAGTACTTTGCCTTCATTGCCTTTGTCGATGAAGCCCTGTGGTTGTTCAACATAAATCTCTTCTTCGAGCACCCCATTTAGAAAGGCTGACTTGACATCCAGTTGATAGATGTTCCATCCTTTTTGTGCTGCAAGAGCTATTAAAACTCTAATTGTATCTAAGCGAGCAACTGGAGCAAATGTCTCATTGTAGTCTATTCCTCTGTGAGTAGCCTTTGGCAACCAATCTTGCTTTATGCTTTTGTATAGTTCCATCAGGATTGAGCTTTGTTTTATATATCCATTTGACTCCAATGATGTCTTTTCCATGAGGGAAATTTACGAGTTCCCAAGTGTTATTCTTCTCAATCATTTTAATCTCTTCTTCCGTAGCCTTGACCCATACTTCTTGCTTTGATGCTTCTTCATAACAGTTAGGCTCAATCATGGCCATATTGCAAGTTTCATATATGTCTACCAAAGATCTTGCTCTTCTTGGACTAGATTCAGGTGAAGAATCTTGTTGTGGAGGTGGAGAAAGCGTACCTGAATTTTCTTCCTCTTCTTGAGTTTCTTCTTGAGATTGTTGCACTGGAAGTAGAATGTTGCTTTTAACAACTTTTTTTCTTCCCAATTCCAAGAAGCATTTTCATCAACTTCAACATCTCGACTAATGATGAGCTTTTTTGTTTGTATGTTGTAAACTCGATAGCCTTTTGATTGCGTGCTATATCCCAAAAATATTCCTCGTATAGTTTTGTCTTCAAGCTTGTGCCTCCTTTGATCAAGAACATGTATGTAGCAAATAGACCCAAATACTCGTAGGTGTTTTAGCAGATGGATTTCTCCCAATCCAAGCTTCTATAGGAGTCTTGTCTTAGACTACTTTAGTTGGACATCTGTTTAGAATATAAACTGCACTGTAAACTGCTTCAGCCAAAAAAGTGTTAGGCATACTTTTCTCTTTTAGCATTGATCTTGCCATCTCCATAATTGTGAAATTCTTTCTCTCTGACACGCCATTTTGTTGTGGAGTATATGCGACTATAAGTTGTCGCTCTATGCCTTCATCTTCATAGAATTTTTCAAACTCGTGAGATGTGTACTCCTTGCCACGATCACTTCTAAGTACTTTTAGCTGTTTTCCACTTTGCTTCTCAACAAGGGCCTTGAATTTCTTGAATACTCCAAAAACTTCTGACTTTGCCTTTAAGAAATAGACCCATGTCATTCTAGAGAAGTCATCGATGAAGAGGATGAAATACTTGTTGTTATGATGTGAAGGTGTTCTCATCGGTCCGCAAACATCGGTATGAATCAACTCCAATAAGTCTTTTGCTCTCCATGCTTTGTCTGTCGAGAATGGTAATCGATGTTGTTTTCCGAGGAGACATCCTTCACATGATTCATTATTCTCCTTTAAGCATGGAAGATCTCTCATCATGTTTTTCGTATATAGAAGCTTTAAGGCATGTGTGTTGAAGTGGCCAAATCTCCTATGCCAAAGCCATGAGTCATCAACTTCTACCTTCATGGCAATATTAGTTCCAGGTTTGAAGCTTATAGGAAAGCTTCTATTTCTCTTCTCCATTTTTACTTGGCCAATTTCTATCATTTTACTATCATAAATTTTGCATGTATCTTTCTCAAAATGAAGAGAATATCGATTCTCCATCATTTGGCCAATACTTAAAAGATTTTCTTTAAGATTTGGAACTAGTAAAACGTCTTTGATGAATTTAGTACCTTTCTTTGTCTCTACCATGACAATTCCTTTGCCTCGAGACTCCACTGTGGTGCCATTTCCTAGCCGAACTTTGACATTGACAGATTTATCAATGTCTTTGAAGATGCTTTGATCTTTCGCCATGTGATTGCTGCATCCACTATCCAAGTACCAACTTCCTTCTCTACCAGAAGATTCTTGATTGGCGTAGAATAAGAGTTTCTCTTGATTATCTTCTTCCGCAAAGTTTGCTTGATGCTTATTTTTATTACGACAATACTTTTCTATGTGACCAAATTTCTTGCAATAGTGGCATTGAGGTTTTCCATGATGCCAACAATCTTTTTCCAAGTGACTTGTCTTTTTACATATGCCACATGGAGGATATTTTTCTTGACGAGTCTTAGAGAAGCTTGTAGGATTTTCTTTATTTCTAGAAATTTCTTCTCTACTTTTATTTCCTTCATATTCTTTATTCTGAGACCGCAATTTTAGTTTTGATTGAAAGGCATTTTCAACTGAGTCTTCTTCATGCCTTTTCAATCTTTGTTCATAAGCTTCAAGAGAGCCCATTAGTTGTGTGACTGATAATGTAGGCAAATCTTTTGTTTGTTCAATTGTGGTTGCGATTGCATCATATTTTTGGGGAATAGAAATTAAAATTTTCTCTACGATCTTTTTGTCAAGAATATTTTTCCCATAAGCTCTCATTTGACTAACTATTTCTTTTATTCTAGAATAGTAGTCTTTAATGGTCTCAGATTCTTTCATTCTTAATAATTCAAACTCTCGTCTTAGAGAATGAAGTTTAACATTGCGTACCTCGTCACTTCCTTGAAACTCCTCTTGTATTGTGTTCCAAGCTTGTTTTGCACTTGTGGCACCAATTATCCTTGGAAAAATTGTGTCATCAACTGCTTGTTGAAGAACAAATAAAGCCCTTGAATCTTTTTGCTTGTTTTCCTTCAACTCCTTCTTTTGAGCTATAGTAAGAGTGGAAGTGTCTTCTGGAATAGGGAATCCTTCTTCTATGATGTCCCATAAATCTTAAGAACGGAAGAATGTCTTCATTTTGACACTCCAGAAATCATAATTTTCTCCTTTGAAAATAGGTACTAGAATTGATGATGTTTGATTAGTAGTAGCCATTGTTGAGAATATATTTGGGAGTAGTAGAATGAGTTATAGTTTTGTTTGAGGTAGTTGAAAATTTTATCTATGCCCAGTAGATGACCAAAATTAGCTCTGGTACACTGTTAGTATTTTAAGGTTGTGAAAAGAGTAGTTGATGTGGTAGAGAAAATGTAGAGATAGTAGAATGTAGAAGTAGTAGTTGAAAGAAGTGTTGTAGTTGTCTTTAGTTGTAGTAGATGTTGATTCATACAAATGGTAGATGTTGGCTTCATACCTCAAATGATAGTACACATGGGTATTTATAGACCTCATCTCTCTTTCATGACTATTCTAGAAAATTCTAGCTAGAACTTATGTAGAAAGTTCTAGACTTTCTACCTATGTAGAATTTTCTTGATTATTTCTTCTTATCTTAGGATTTTCTACAACATTCTAGAATTTATATTACATTTCAATTCCTCTATCTAAGGAGCTTCTACATTGTTCTAGAAATTGCATTATACTTTAATAATTCATCACACCATTCTTCCTCCCATGTGTCGTGCTCACTTTCTTTCAAAACATCATGGATCCACCTTATTTGGCATGAGGATGAGCCGTGTATGTGTGCTTTCTCTCCATCCAGCTGTGTGATTACTTGTTCCAAGCCAACTTAAAAATAATAATTGAAGGACTTGTTGGACTCCAACGTGCTGCTGCCCATCATGACCATTATTGGATGCTTTGCTGCCGTGACCATGTGGAGTGCAGCTTTGTTGAATAAAGAATAAATGGTGGAGGTCGTGGCATGCTTTAGCTGGAAGTCAAAGCTTGTGGCAGCACCGTGAGCACTCTCTTCATGCTGGACCAAGCCCTCTTCTCTCCATACTCATACAATGCACGTGCAGGGACAAAGTTTAGTGGCAAATTCAGTCATTTAATGCTCTCCTTGTTGTTGTCCTCTTCTCCACGTGACAACTCTTCATCCATTAACCACCATGTTTCTTATTCCAGCATCACATTATCCTACAGCCTTCCAAGCAACGTGCATGGTGTTCCCTGGACGCATGCTTTGGAGCCATTCCTTCTTCAATGTGCAGCTTCAATAAAAGAATGGAATGTGCTTCTCCCAGCCTCTAGCTTACTCCCGTGCATGTGACAACACCTTCTTCCCATCTGCACTTCAAAAAAAAATAAAGAAATAAATGTGTGCAAGCCGTGACATGCTGCCAATGCTGGACGTTATCTCAAGTTCAATTTCATGTGCACCTCTTCAATTGAATGCACCGTTTATAACAAGTCAAAAATGAATCCAGCCATGACACCATGTGGTTGCTAAAATCAAGTGTATTTTCCAAAATAAAATTTTGTGTTGGACATCAAAAATAAACCTCCATGGTCCAGTTGACATTTCTCTTTTAACTTTCAAATGTCCTAAATTGTAATTCTGAAATTTTCCTTGCAAAATAATAAGCTCAAATAATTCAAATTAATTAAAATAAGAATTTCTGATCAAATTAAACACAATTAGGAAAAGCAGGAAAATACCGAACGTTTAAGCACAATTTCCTGATTAATTCTAGCACAATAAGCTAAGTGAAGTGAATAAAATATTGACTCATCATGGTCTCCTCAAGAATTTAGTGCCCAATGTCATTACTCTTTTCCTTTGAGATGAACTGGAAGCCATTGCTAAAGTGAAGAAGAGTGTTGATCACCGAGTGAGAGAAAGTGATGATTCAGATGTTGCTGAGAAGGCTTAGTGAATAAACTTTGGTGTATTAGGTTTTTAATCTAATCAGAATTTGATTTTGGAGGGAACAATTTGTGTTCATTTTTGCACCAAAAAATTAGCCTAATCGATTCAAACAAAATTTTAAATTTCAATAGCACAAAAACACCCAATCGATTTTATTATTTGCAAAGTTGACTTCTGTATGACAAAAGTTTTTCACAAAACAGAAACATACACACAGAAACATAATCGACTACCTACTTAATCCAATCAATTAAAAGTCGTAAAAATTGATTTTCACAGAAAAAAACAACCTTAATCAATCAATCAACAAACAATCAATCATCAAACAATCATTCAGATACATATCATTCATGATGCAATGAGAAAATGATTGTTACTGCTTGTAGATACTCAAGAAATTTGATGTAATCACGTTAGCTCATCCTTGAGTTCTTTACTACTACAACAGCCACTGCTCCTTTCCTGCACAACAGTTAAAAGGTTTTGAGGTTGGTACCGTTAGTAGCAGGAAGTTGTTCTTTGCGAACCCATTTGTATTTTCCCTTTGGTACACCAACATTTCTAAAATAGCAATTTCTTACTGTGTGACCAAGTGTATTGTAGTAAAAGCATGCATTAGTAGTAGGTTTACTCAGATCAATAAATTTCTTTGAGTTTATCCTATTACTTTTAGCCTTATAACCAATACCTTGTCTATAGATAGCTCTTCCAGATGATCTCAACACAACATCAAGATTTTCTTTGCCTTGAGTGAATTTTGCCAATGTGCTGGTTAAGTACTCAATTTTCTCAACATGTAGAAGACAATTATCACATTCTTTCTCAATAACTTGTACTTCGATCTTTACTGTCTTTACATATTTCAGAGCTTCTTCAAGATCTTTTTCAAGCTTTTCATTATCTTGCACAAGATTATCAATTTTGTATTCATAATCTCTTCTCTGAGATGATAATCGATTCACTTTGTACTGAAGTCGCATGGCCTCTGCATGAATTTCCTGAAATGTATCCAGTAGCATGTGGTACTTGACTTTTATTGGTTCATTTCGAATTCATGATCACTATCATCGTCTGATTGTGTAGAGCCTGCCATAAAGCATAGATTTGACTCCTCTTCAATACTATTGCACTAGTGTAGAATTGGCCTTTAACGTCACCTCGTAGACGTCAGACCACAAAACAACCAACGTAAATTATTGACCGGTGCCATTTTTGTAAATAAGTTGGGCATATAGACGTCTGTTAGGCGGGGCCCCGACGTCTATAAAGACGTCAAACCTGTGGAGTCCGCCGTCTGATTAACGTCACCCACAAAGACGTCGGGTCTGGATCTGACGTTAAAAGCCCAAAATAACAGACGTTAAATGCCCTTTCTGCACTAGTGTTGTCATCATCACTTGAAGAGCCTTCATCACTGTTTTCCCAAGAAATATAAGCTTTCCTCTGCTTTCTGTTCTTGTCTTGAGGATACTTGGAGAATTCTTTCTGCTTGTTCTTCAAGTCTGGACAGTCAGGCTTGATATGACCATCCTTTCCACATTCATAACATTGAACAACATTACTTCTTGAACTCTTCTTTCCTCCTCTTGAGAACCTGATAGCAGTAGTCGTTCCCTCGGATAAAAAGAGGAAGTCGAAGGAAGGGGAGAAATCCTCTTCTAAGGGAAGTCGTCAAGAAGGGAGTTCTTCGCGCCCCATCCTTGCCGGTGTGCTTGATCCCGAGTTTCATGTGAGTTCTCGCATGAACTTTCACATGGGCTCCTCTCAACAAGCGGTCGTTGAGTCCATGTCTGAGGGAGAGCTGATCAACGTCGGACTAGAGCTGACGGCCCGGGAGGCGATGTTAACTTGGTGTGCTCGCGAGCTTGCCGCTTGTAGAGGGTCCCGCGACTTGCAAGCTGAGTTGGATGAAGAGAAGAAGACCTCCGATGCTCTTTCCATTCGGGTAGAAGCTTTGGCCATCGACCATACTGGATGTGCTGAAAAGTGGGCCCATGCCGAGTGTACCCAACTTCGTGATCAACTGAAGGCCGCCCGGGCAAAGGCTGATCGTTCAGCGGAAGAAGTCAGCAAGCTGAAAGTGGAGGTCAAGAGGTTGGGATGGAGGGAGGAGGAGCTGGCCGACCAAAATGAAACCCTCACTGCTGAGCTGCTTAAGATGAACGGGACGATCTCGACGCTGAACGCCAACGTGGTGATTGAGCATAAGGAAGGTTTTAACAAGGTTGTGCGCTGAGCGGCCTTCCTACTGAACGTGGACCCCCTGGGCTCCGACTTCGATATCCGTCAAGATGTGTATGATGGGAAGATGCTTCCGATAGATGAAGTTGATGATGAAGAGGCAGGGGTGGATGAACCCGCTCAAGTTCACACTCTTGAAGACCCGTTGGTAGATGATCAGATCGGGGAGGACAACTAGATGACCTACCGACCGGGAGAAGGGGGAACATTTTATCGATTTTTTACTGAGGTCGACCATAAAACACTTAGGATTGTTAGGTGTTTTCGTATCGGCCTCCTAATACCATCTTTTGTAAATGGCCTCCTTCTTACAATTATATCAAACATATTTACCTTTAGGTATTGTCTTGATCTTAATTTTTCATTTGCTTTAAGTGTATCCGATAGTCCGCGATTCGCTTAATATACTGGTTTTAAGTATAATTTTACAATGTCGAACGGCTATACCTTTAAGGAGGAAAAGTTTGTGGTAGGTCCTGTTTTGGACTTCCACTTAACTTGTTTTTATTACCGAACGACAAGGATTGCCGTTCAAATTCGTTCATCAACTTGTATTTTGTCGCCCAAGCTGACAACAATTCCTTTTCCAGAACTTTGTTCATCAACTTGGATTTTATATCTTCGTACCAAGCGGCAGGTAATGTCCTTCACTACTTGGCCAAGCTGACAGCAGTTCCTTATCGAAACTCTGTTCATCAACTTGGATTTTATTTCTTCATTCCGAGCGACGGGTAATACCGTTCACTGCTCGGCCAAGGTGACAGAAGATCCTTATCTGAACTCCGTTCATCAACTTGGATTTTATTTCTTCATTCCGAGCGGTAGGTAATATCGTTCACTGGTCGGCCAAGCTGACAGTAGTTCCTTATCAGAACTCTGTTTATCAACTTGGATTTTATTTCTTCATTTCGAGCGGTAGGTAATACCGTTCACCGGTCGGCCAAGCTAACAGCAGTTCCCTATCAGAACTCCGTTTATCAACTTGGATTTTATTTCTTCATTCCGAGCGGCAAGTAATATTGTTCACCGCTCGGCCAAGCTGACAGCAGTTCCTTATCAGAACTCCGTTCATCAGCTTGGACTTTGTATCTTCGTTCGTTCTTCTTTTATTGTATTGCAATAATTTGTTCGGGGATAACGGTCCTGGATATTGTATTAATCATTGAAAAGAGGTGTACAATAATTGATCAGTTAATTAAAGTAAAACTTTAAATGAGTGGCGTTCCAAGTGTTTGGGATTTGGCGTCTGTCCGAATGCGTGAGCCTATACGCCCCGTTACTAAGTGCTTCTGGGTTGAACCTTGGAGTTGTACTTCCTTTCTACCATCCGCTTGCAGGCTTCTGCTCTTACCGCTGCCCGACCTCTCCGCTCCTCCAAGGTATCTAGCTCCACCTGAAGATCGGCGTCGTTTAATTGAAGATCATGTACCTGCCTCCGCAAGGACGACTCTCCCAGTTCGACCGTGATGCGGTGTCGCGGCCCATCAAATTTGATGTGCAAATAAATGCAGTATAGTGCTAGGAAGTGACTCCTAGGTCGTCTCTCAAGGACCAAATGTGGGGGGGGGGGGTTGTGAAAGATTTTGTGAATGCAAATGACGAAATTAAAGACGAAAATTAAACACAACCGAATACAATTGAAGGCATTAAAGTGCATGAAAACATTAAACTGAACACTGCAACAGATAAATATCCAAACACAATTCAAGCTATAAAAATGCAACGCTTAAGCTAAAACATTAAATGCACAATGTTGTCATCTATCCCACACATTCAACACCATAAAGAAGAAAAGCATTTCATCATATAATGTAAAATATAATGTAAAATATTCTAAGGCAAAAGAAATAAAAGATAATAAAACTTTTCTACCATTAACCGTGACCCATGTGCATCTACTAAAAGAAATTGAAATTGCAAATGCTTCTAAAAGTCCTCTTTAGTCGTGACATGTTGAGCTTCCATGTGTTTCATTCAAAGAAAAATAAAAATGGAAATGTTTCCCACTTCGAGCAATGTGCTCTTCCAACATCCATCATATTTAGATCATCACGTGCTGCACCTATTTCTCCAAGGCAAATGAATTGATTTCTTCTCTTAAAATTACCACCGTACACAATACACCTACTCCCATCTAATCACCTCTTCATTCTCAAAGAAATAAAGGAAATGAGTGCTACACATTCCGCTGCCAACTCTCTTTGGCACATCCCATCCTCCTAGACTCTCACCTAATCTATTTCTCATTCCATGAAAGCAAAAGAAATGCTAGCACGTTCCTTTGCACATCCGTGACACCAATTCCACTTTTCCAATTGTAAATGCAGCCGAGAGCTCTCCATGGGCCATGAATCAACGTGCACCACTTCTACCGTGACACCACTTCCGTTTCTTCATCTCAAAGCACCCCTCCATTAAGCCAAAATTCCTCCAAATGAAAGATGAATGAATCCTCTTTTTCCTCCAGCCAAGCCGTGACACCTTGTGCCTCTTTCCAGCCGTTACAAGCACCTCACACACCAACGTGTTGCTGCTTCCAAAATGTAACACCATTGCCCTGCCTTGCTCCACGTCATGGACACACCTCACACCATCTAATCACCGTGAATCTGCAGACTTCTTTAGCTCTCAATCACCGTTTCAGCTGCTTCCAGGAAACAAAATGAAAGTGCTTCCCTTCACTCAAAACGTGACACCAAGTGCTTCATCTCTCCGTGCAGCAGCGTGTCAAGCAAAGTTGAGATGCTGGAATCCCATCCTTTTCCCGTGCACACTAACGCTTTCCATTCTTAGAGTCCGTAACAACACATCTTTAAATTGAATGTAAATTGCTTTCAATTTCAAAGAAAAATAAATATCACCGTGGTGCACTTCTTTCAACTGGACGTTACATGTGCCTCTCTCCGTGCCGTCTTCTCAAAGAAAGAAAATAAAACTCAATTTGAATGTGCTCCATGGTTCTACACAAGACCGTGTGCCTCTTTCCCCCAAAATCATAGAATGCGAGAAGAGATTGTATAAACGTGCACAAAACCAAATGAGAAATGCAATCAGAATTCAGCAAGAAGAATAAAATGTCAGCTCTTCATTCATTCCATTCAAAAACAACATTCCAAAAACCAAGAGCCAAAATAGAATGAGTGTGTCGGTCCCCCAATTTTTCATTCATTCCAAACTTAAAACAACGTTGCAAGGTGAGAGCAATTCCGTGAGGGGTGGCGGCTACCCTAAAGGTCGTGTGTCACCTTTTAAGGACGGTGGGGTCCACACAAAAAATCCTAGGGTGCCAAGTCACTCACCTCCACTTTTGGGTCTAGTCTACTTTACCAAAAATTGACCCAAAATGTAAGAGTTGATTCAAAAATTCTAAACTACTAAATTACAATTTAATTAATTCTAAAATTTCTATGTGGAGAGTCTTGAATTTATTTGCATTCTTCCTGATGTCCCAAAATGTATCTGCAAAAGTTTCCCTGCAATCAATAATGAAAATAATAAGCATAGATAATTCAAATTAATTAAAATAAGAATTTCTGGTCAAATTAAGAACAATTACGAAAAATGGAGAAATATTGGACACTCAAGCATAGTTCTCTGATTATATCTAGCACAATAAGGTAAGTGAAATCGAGAAAATATTGATTCATCAAAATAGACCACACTTAGTCTTTTGCACTCCTGAGCAAAATCAAGACGCAAATCAAGGAATAGTTCAAAGGAGATCTAGGGTACGACACAAACTCAGCACACAGAAAAGAAAGACTCACAAGGAAACAAACAAAATTACACAGTCCACAAGAAATCTGGACAGAGAAAAGAAGTAGACAATATCCACACAGAATGAAGAAGAGAAAGCAGATACTCATGAAATCATCCAAGCAATTTCAAGCATGGTAAAATGATCAATCAGCTCAAGAGGTGAATCAAAAGTAACAGAACCTTACAGATGCACTATCATTGTATCTCTCAAGTGTCTAGGGTAAACAATGTCAACTCGATGCACTCAAGAAAAGAAGCAACAACAGACTTGGCGAGCCTCTAATATCAACACTCAAAACATATGCATGCTCAAATCAAAAGGTCTTTTCATGGTTGTAATGGGGCCAAGGACAAGGGAGGATAAAATATGGATGAGAAGCTACAAACCAAAAGAAATAGAGGAGCAATGGGGAACAAGTGTAAACACAGTCAAATCACACCCAAAACCTCTAATTCGATACTCTTCTTGACTCCATTATTCACAAATTTCTTTTTCATTTTTCTCTATTTTTTTCTTTCTTTTCTCATCTTGTCTCTTTTTTCTTTTCTCTCTATTTAGGACACGATTGTAAGAAAACAAAACAAGAAAAGGATCCAACTAGCCAATTCATATGAATCCCCAGGCAGATCACTCTTGTTCCCAAAACACTTCCAAAGCTCCAAAATTCCCTAAGGTTAAGGTAATCATGGTTTGTTTCACTTAGGACTAGTGTACGAGCTTCAAAACAAAGAAATGGGGGAAAGTATAGGCTCAAAAGTGGTTATCAAAGGATTAGAACAAGGTAAGCTTATTTGGCTAGAGAGGCTCAAGAACAAAATTGCCTTTATCACTTTCAAACATGCATATCAATCAAGAATCATCAAAAAGTGCCAAGCCAAGGCATATGTGCAAGCAATCAAGAGACATATCAAACACAAGAAAGACATTAAGTGGCTCAAATCTCACACAGGGTATTTGTTACAATCAAATCAACCTCTCAAACATCATACTCATCTTCCAAGCAGAGAAAAGCAAGGATTTCTAACCAATCAGAGTATCAATGAAGTGAAAGACACATCTATAAGTTAAACAAAGTCCAGAAATCAAGAGAAACAGGCAAAATTGTACACAAGGCACAACAAAAACTACCTAGAAAACAAGACCTAAACAAAGAAAAATTTCCCCTAATAGACCACACTTAAACTACACAATGTCCTCATTGTGTCACAATCATCAAATTAACAATCAGAACAGTCAAAAGATATAGACAAGTGCAATAAAAGTGAGGAGGGAAGGAGAAAAGAGAACTCCCTGAGTCAGAGGGAAAAAGAGGCGGGGTCGACCAAAGACGTCTCCTCCACCACTACATCCAACAAAGACAGATTGCTGAGGAAAGGCTTTAGTCTGGGCCTGATGAGGGTCGCACCTCACACAAAATTAATTGCAAAAATGAATGCAGTATAATACTAGGAAGTGACTCCTAGGTCGTCTCTCAAGGACCAAATTTTTGTTCAGTCTTAGATCAAACACGTAGTGGGGGTGGGGGTTTGATAGTTTTGGTTTGCGGATAAAATAAATTAAAACTGAAAATTAAATTTAAAACAGTAAACGTAAAAACGAAATTAAACAATTAAACGAAATTGAAACAGTAAAAATGAAATTGCTACAGTAAAAACGAAACTACAGCAACATAAAACAGTAAAATTAAATCTGGACAGAAAACTGTAATACAGAAAACGAAAATATAGAAAGCGAAAATACGATAAACAATAAAAACAAAAAACAGTTAAAACAGAAAATAAAATTACAGCAGTAATTAATAATAGCAAAACAGTAAATACAGAATTTCAGAATCCAAATAGCAGTAATATAGAAACAGTAAAAACGAAATACAGAAATACAGAAAAATAGTAAATACAAAAAATAGTAAATTGCAAAATATGAAAACAGAATCAAAATTACAGCAGCAAAATATAGAGAACAAAATTACATTGAATGATTTAAAGTGAAATAATCAACAGCTAAGTGAAATCGAGAAAATATTGATTCATGAGAACGGTAACATGGCATCGGTCCCATATGTCAGGTTGAAAGGAGTTTCGTTGGTTGTTCCATGTGTTGTGCATCGGTATGTCCACAAGACCTCTTGGAGTTCGTCCACCCAGGCTACCTTTCTATCGCCTAGGCGTTTTTTCAACTCCGCCATTATAGTCTTGTTGACGACCTCCACTTGGTCGTTTGTTTGGGGGTGTTCCACGGAACTGGTCACGTGTTTGATTCCCAAATTCTTGTAAAATTCGCCTAGCTTCTTATCGATGAACTGTCGTCCGTTGTCAGTGATAATTGTTTGGGGAAGGCCGAAACGACAAATCAACCTTCAGCAAAACTTCTGCACTTGGGCTGCCGTGATAGTAGCGAGAGCCTCGGCCTCGACCCACTTGGTGAAATAATCAATCGCGACGAGGAGGAACTTCTTCTATGCCTTCCCCGAGGGAAATGGACCACAATATCCATTCCCCATTGGGCGAACGACTATGGAGATATGAGGGGGCGCAAATTACACGGTGGCGGGTCTACATCATTGGCGTGGGCCTGACAGTTGACGCACTTTTGATCGAATGTCTTGGTGTCTTCCTTCATCATCGACCAGTAGTATCCGGCCCATAGCACGTGGGCTTTCAAAGTTCGATGCCCAGTGTGAAATCTGCAGACACCATTGTGGATCTCTGATGAGTCGTTATTTCGTGAATTAAATTTAGTTTATTGCACTTAAATAAACCAGGGAATTGTGTTTAATTGTTTGTTATTTCCCCGTTTTCCGAATTCTGCTTAATTTGGTCGGAAATTTGTAATTGTGCTAATTTGGGTTTTCTGAGCTGATTAAGTGCATTTTTGAAGTGCAGGAAAATTTCGGAAATACATTTTGGGACATCAGGAAGAATGCCAAATAAATTCAAGACTCTCCGCGCAGACATTTTAGAATTAATTAAATTGTAATTCAGTAGTTTAGAATTTTTGTATCAACTTTTATATTTTGGGTCAATTTTTGGTAAATTAGATTAGACCCAAAATTAAAAGTTAATGACTTGGCACTCTAGGGTTTTTGTGTGTGTGGACCCTACCCTTATTAAAGAGGGACACACGGCCTTAAAGAAAGGGAGGTAGCCGCCACACAGGGCAGCCCCACACACTCTCGGTCTCGGGTCTCTACGGGGGGCTCTCGGTTTTGTTTTTTTGGCTTTTGTTTTGAACGTTTTTGAAAAAATGTAAGATTCACGCTGTCTTCTCGAGAAATGATTGAGCACTATTTTTTTTGTCTTCTTGATTCAAAAGTTGTCACGTCCATTCATTTTTCATAGAAGAATAGAAGCTCTCGTTTTCTTTTTACTGCTTGTACAGAGGCACATGTCCTGATTTCAATTGAAAAAGAACAATGCTTTCATCTCATATTTTCTTAAAGGAATGGGATGCGCTGATTCCAGGACCTGTGAGGTGCATTCGGTGAATCATTTTCATCTTGGCTGGTGAGTAGAATTTTATTTTCTTTGCTGCACGGTTTGGTTGGTGGAAGAAGCACACTGCTGCACGGCTGCAAGCAGCGTTGAGAGTGAAATGATTTAAATTCACGCTGCTGGAGTTTTTGTTGGGACGAAGCAAAGAGGGAATAGAGATAGTGAAACACGGAGATTGGAGAAGTGCTGCAAACGGTGCAGCAGCTCACTTTCATTCTCGGTTTGTTGGTCATTCTAGAAACTCAATTTTTTATTTGCTAAAACGGTGCACGCTAACACGTCCTGCGGAGGAGATTTAGTTTTATTTTTTTGGCTTGCTTTTAAAGAAAGAAAATAGGAGAGGTGCTGGCACGGTGATGTGTGATTGAATGTGGTGTGTGCGTGGACGTGTGAAGGGTGCATACGGATTGATAGCTGGAAGCAAAAAGAGAGGCTGGACGGTGAAGAACATTGTGCGCACGGAAAGTAGGAGCTGGAGTAAGCATGAGCTGTCCACGGCTGTTTTTATTTCTTTCTTTTAATATGTCCGGCATAAGGGCCCATGAGTTGATTTGTTTTGGAGACGGTGCTTGAAAGAAAGAGGGGCAACAACACGCCATGTTGTGTGGTGCACGGTGATGGAAGGGAGCTGCTGCCACATCCAGAGGAGCTCCAAGGGTCTAATTTTATATTATTTTAATTGCTTAATCTTGCACTTAATTTGGTTATAATTTTCACATTGCATACACTTAGGTTTGAATGCTTGCTAATTTTTAAGTGATCTTTGCTTGATTACCATATTCTCCTTTCAATGTTAATCATCTCAAAGTTAATTTTCACTCCTTTAAATTGGTTAATTTTCACTCATTTAATTTAGTTGTAATGTTATTTTTAATGACCAACCATTTTAATTATGTGTTTACCTTCACGTTTATATTCGTGTTTTAATTTAGTTCATCCGCATTCACAAACTTTTCACAAACCCCCCCACTACGTGTTTGATCTGAGACTGAACCCAAATTGGTCCCTGAGAGACGACCTAGGAGTCACTTCCTAGTACTATACTGCATTCTTTTATGCAATCAACTTTTGTGGGAGGTGCGACCCTCTCACCAAAATGGGCCGAATATCCTGACCAACTAGACTACAACGGATAGTGCACCTGTGAGGTTTTGTTACTTTTGAATCACCTCTTGAGCTGATTGATCATTTTGCCATGTCTTGAATTGCTTGGATGATTTCATGAGTATCTGCTTTCTCTTATTCATTCTGTGTTGGAATTGTCTACTTCTTTTCTTTGTCCAGATTTCTTGAGGAATGTGTAATTCTGTTTGTTTCCTTGTGAGTCTTTGTTTTCTGTGTGCTAAGTTTGTGTAATACCCTGGATGTCCTTTGAACCATTCCCTGATCTGCGTCTTGATTTTGCCCAGGAGTGCAAAAGACTAAGTGTGGTCTATTTTGATGAATCAATATTTTATTGATTTCACTTAGTTTATTGTACCGGATTTAATCAAGGAATTGTGCTTGAATGTACAGTATTATCCTATTTTTCCTAATTGTGCTAAATTTGATCGGAAATTCTTATTTTAACTAATTTGAATTATCTGAGCTAATTATTTTACAAGGAAAATTTGGAGATACAATTTGGGACATTTGAAGGTTAAATGAGAAATGGCAATTGAGCCCAATGCATCTCAGTCATTTCAATTTTCGCACAGTGCTGCGTGAATGTTGTGTCAACTTGTGTGTCTTCGTTCGAGTTCAATTCTTATCCGTTTTCTATGCAATTTTTTTTCATAGTTTCGTATGGATGTCTATTTTCACGTATAGTTTTTATTTTGTTCAAATTCGTTATGTGCTGTTCCCAGTATTTTTTTTTACTCCCCTATGTCAGTCCAATGCTTACTGTTTGAGTGATTTCTAATCTGTTTGCATTTGCTTGCTGTTGGGTACTTGTGGTGGCTAGGAATTGATAATTGGACAGTGCTAAAACCTTCCAACACTCTTAAACAAGGAATCCAACAACTTTGGAGGCACTCACGGTCTTAAGCAATACGTTTTGGAGGAAGCACATAATAGAGGGGCCACCACTTTGAAGCTTACGTGAAAATGGAAAGAAGCAATTGTTTGAATGATGATGAAGTGGCACACACTCATGAAAACCGTCCAAGAGGTTTTTAAATCATTTTTGGATGGACTTTTCATTTTGGAAAGTGCATTAAATTGGAGAGACTTCACGCTCATGAGAAGATACTACCACATTGGCTTTAAAATATGTAGGTATGTAAGATGCTTGGAGGGCCCCATACTTACTTTTGCACGTAAGTAAATTATCCAAGCAAATGGAAAAAGCTTATAGAACATTCAACTTTTTAGCTAGACAACACATTGCGTGGCCACCACATTTTCTCTTAAAAGTGGTTTCTAAGTTCTTGGAGAGAAGGAATACGTTTTGGAGGAAGCACATTCTCATTCTTTTTCTCTAAGTGTCACGGCATAATGGCACAAGGGCCCCATTTTTCTTTTGTCTTTTGCATTGAAGGAAATTTGCCAATGGAAAGAATACGGTTTTGGCATAAGAAGAAGATGACCATCCAGCAGCAGCAGCCCACGTAAGAGGGGGTGTGTCCAGCAAGCAGCCCAGCAGAGAGAAACCCACGGACAAATTCAGCTTGGAAGGGGGGTGCACCCAGCAACCTTGTGTCCAGCTTTGAAGTCCAGCAGCTTTCCAGGAGCGTCCAGAGGAGCAGAAAAGAAAGAGCCCACGTGGAGGTAGGTCTAGAAGTTTGGAGAAAAGGAGATTGGAGAAGGTCAGCTGCAGCCACCACGGGGAAGGGAGTAGAGCGGAAGAAAGAAAGAAAGCATGGAGGGTTACGGGTAGCAGCAAAGAAAGCACATGATTGATTTTGGAAGTGATAGATTTATTCAAGTTGCAGCACACTTCAATTAAAAAAAGAGGGAGATGGACGTGGGGCATGCGCCAGCCACCACACGCTGGTTTCATGAGGAATGAAAGATACTTTTCCAATTTTATTTTTTTTGTGCAAGGGCTGGAACGTTCCATTTAGTTTTTCATTGAATGAACAAGGATTCAACACTTTTGCATTTAATACTCTTTTATTCTTTTGATTCCAATGCTGTCACGGTTGCACACATGGAGGAAGGTTAAACAATTATTTTCTTGGAGAATGGAGTGTACCAACCTAGTAGTGAGATATCTTTTATTTTCTTTCTTTAATTAATATATACATGTGCGGTGTTAATGTTTTGAAGAAGAAAATGAACTCTTTTGCATTTGAGAAGTAATAGGTGTGCACGGAGAGATGGATTATGGTTGAATTGTTAGTTTCGTTCCTTCTTGGCTGGAGAAGAAGGGGGCACACGGTGATTCAAGAAGGCATGGAGAAAGTGAATGAGAAATGAAGAAGTGATTAGGTTAGAGTTGGTGGCAGGGAGAAGTCACATCCAACGCATAAAAAAGTCCAATGGGATTTTCTTTTTCTCTTAGAAATCAAGCACGGTGATCATTGACGGTCCCTTTAGAGCATTAGGATTTATTTTAGTAGGTGGCAGCTTGTTACGTTTAGGAAGATGAGAAATCATTTTTTTTAGGATATTCATTTAGCTTTACTCCAATGTGCATTTAATTTGTTATCTCCGCATTGCCTTTTAATAGCTTCAATTGTGTTTGGGTATTTATTTACTGGAGTGATCAGTTTAATGCTTTGTTCATGCATTTTAATGCCTTCAATTGTATTCAGTTGTGTTTAATTTCAAGTTTTAATTTAGTTCAATTGCATTCACAAACTCTTCAAACCCCCCCACTACGTGTTGATCCGAGACTGAACCATATTTGGTCCTTGTGAGACGACCTAGGAGTCGATTCCTAGTCTATACTGCATTCTTATATGCACAACTTTTGTGAGAGGTGCGACCCTCTCATCAATCTCATCCATGACGTATTGTGCTTCGTCCTTAGTGAGGCGTTTGAGGAGGGGGGTAGAAAATCCTCTTTGGTACAGGTCGTCCCCTACCACTAAGTTGCTGGCAATCTTCTTTGCGTCAGTTGGTCGAATTGACTGGCCTACGTCCTCCTGGGCCATTAATGCTCAAATTTTTGCTCGCCAATCCGCGACCTCATCTTTTGTCACAGTCAAACACTCCACTGATGGCTATAGCAGCACCTGGCGGATGATTGTAGTCAACTGACCTTTGTCTTTACCCGAGCTTAGCTTTGAGAACATCTCTGCCCTAGAGTTGACCTCGCGGGGAATGTGTCGAATGTCAACTTGTTCAAACGTTTTGACTAAGGCCGAAGCCTTGTGGAAATACCGATGGAGGTTCTCCTCCTTCACCTAAAATTCTCCGTTCATTTGTCCTAGTATGAGTTGGGAATATGTCCGACATACTACCTTCCTAGCCCCCACATCCCTCGTCAATTCTAAACCTACCACCAAGGCTTCATACTCCACCTGATTGTTGGAGGTTTTGAACTTGAAGATCAGAGAGTGTTCTAGTAAGAAGTTGTTCGGTCCTTCTAAAACTACCCCTACTTCGCTTACGGACCGTCCAGAGGCTCCATCAACGTACAAATTCCACTCATAATTAACTACTGAGGGTAGTTCTGCCGCAAAGTCAGCTAAATGTTGGCCTTTAACCGACCCCCTCGGTTCATATCGCAGACTGAATTCTGACACTTCAACTGCCCATCTCACCATTCGTCCTGCCAAGTCAGGCTTCCTCAAGATCTTAGAAAAAGGGAAATCTGTCTGGACAACGACTTGGTGGCTTTGGAAGTACAGCCAGAGTCTTCTGGACGCGTTCAGCAAAGCTAGGACTACCTTCTCCACTTGCTGATATCGTGTTTCAGCCTCCTGGAGGGTCTGACTTACGAAGTACACGAGCTTAGGTTCCGGTCGCTCTTCAAGCAGCGGAGCGTTGATCGCTGATTCTAAGACGCCTATATAGATCTGTAAATCTTCTCCGAGTGTCGGGCGATTCATCGATGGTGGATTCATCAAGATGGCCTTCACATCTTGGAACGCTTCTTCGCATTCAGCATCCCACATGTTGCGTTAGCCTCTCCTCATGTTTCCTAACACCGATCGCACCCGTTCAGCCAGCTTAGGGATGAAGCGCGATAGCGTAGTGAGCCAGCCAACCAACCTCTGGACCTCCTCAAGAGTGGTCGGGCTTTGCATTTCCAACATAGTTGCACATTTGTTAGGGTTGGTGAAAACAGTTGAAAAACTATTATTTTTATACTTGAAATTGACCTTAAAGACAACCTTTATGACTTAGAAACTAGCTTGGATTCATGCTTTTGTTCATGTTTTTGAAATAAGAGAGTTGGATGGGTTTTATGCTTGGTTTTTTCCTTATTTTTGCAGGTTTTAAGATGAATTGGATGAAAGAAGTGAAGTAGGAAGAAGTTGGAATCAGAAAACGAAGTGAAAAGTGCACAAAAAGAGAAGACACGAATATCGCTCGGCGGAAATTACCGTTAAGCGGTGTTCTTGAGGTGTTGTAGTCACCGCTGAGGGGCAAATGCCGCTGAGTGTGAAATAGAGGAATGCGCACTTACCGCTAAGCACCATTTTTATGGGCTTGGGCTTACTTTTCTATAATTTTTAGAATAATATATAAGGTTTTAGTCGACCTAGGTCAGTCATCTTTGGCTGGAACGAAGCAGAAACACACTTTTTCACCCCTTGGAGGAGGATTTTGGATGCTCAAGCTCCACTCTTCAAATTCTATGGTTCTATCTTTCATTCTTTCATTGTTTTTCATCTAGTTTCACCATGAATATGGTGAACTAAACTTTTTTTGTTGTTGGGGAATCAATGTAATCCTTTGAAACTCTCATGTATTGAATTTTTTCTTCAATATATATGCTTTCTTTCATTAATTGTTAGGGTTTTTCCTCTTTGCTCAATGCATGCTTTGTTTAACTCATTCTATTGCATGATTATTGATTTTGTCGATATGGACACATACGGAGAAATCAAGATCTGGGGAATCTCTCCCAATAGTAGTATTGCTTAGACAGAGGAATATGATGGTTGGTTGCCTTTAAGCTTCTGTGCTTTTTAATGCATGAATAATTGCTAGGGAGACAAGACATTGTAAACTAGTGATTATGATTAGGCTTTCTTCGGGTTTAAGGTAATTTAGAGAGTGGCATTAACATTAATGAAGAGAGATGAATTCTTGAATACATGAGAGTGGATAGAATGAAATTGATAAACCCCAACAACATAGTCATCATATATTTCAATTCACGTGTTTTGCTTCTTCTTTCTCATTGATCAAAACATGCATTCATATTTACTTTTTAGTAATTTGCATTTGAAATCTCAAAGAATTGGTTTTACAAGTCTTAGATAATCAACAAATCACATAACTGTCTAGGTCGTGAGTCCTTTGAGAAAATGATACTTGGTCTTACCATTTTTATTACTTGATACGATTTGGTTACACTCTGAGGGTTAACAGTTGGCCTCGATTCATCGTGTGGTAAGAATAAATCCGAGAAATTTTCCGGCAGCCACTCCGAACGTGCACTTCGCCGGGTTCAGTCTCATCCCGTACCTTCTGACTTGCTTGAACACTTCTTCTAAGTCCTTTACGTGGTGCCATCCGTCGGGGGAACGAACGACCATGTTGTCGACATACACATCCATACACCGACCGATCTGCTGAGCAAATATCCTATCCATTAGATGTTGATATGTGGCCCCAACGTTCTTCAAGCGAAAAGGCATAACTTCATAACAAAAGTTTGCCTTATCAGTAATAAATGTTGTCTTTTCCCGGTCAGGTTCATAAATAGGTATCTAATTACACTCAGAGTATGCGTCCAGGAAGCTTAACATGTGGTGGCCCGAGGCCCCGTCTACCAATGTGTCAATCCTTAGCAAAGGATGAGAATCCTTGGGACACGCCTTGTTCAGGTCAGTGTAATTGGTGCACATGCGCCATTTTCCAGTAGCCTTCTTGACCATAACCACATTAGCGAGCCATGTGGTGTATGTCACTTCCGTGACAAATCTTGCCTCCCTCAACTTCCTTACCTCCTCCTCAACAACCTTCATCTTCTTTTCTCTCATCCGCCTTTTCTTTTGTGCTACCGGTCGCGCTTCTTTAAACAACGCTAGTTTGTGGGACATGACCGAGGGATGAATCCCCGACATATTGACGACCGTCCAAGCAAACAGGTCTCGGTTTCGCCATAACACAGAACAAATTTCTCTTTTTGGCCCCGGTTCCAGCCCACGGGCCATGGTTGTGGTCTGGGAAACGTCTTTCCCTATCAAGACCGACTCTGTCTCCCTTAATGGCTCTAATCGGTCCTTTGTATTCGTCCATGGGTCTAGGTCTGCCATGGACACTTTGGACCCACTCGCCCTTCACTTAACCATTTGGGTATGGAGCTACACACCTGCCGCGTAACACTCCCTTGCTGTCTTTTGATCTACTCGGACTGTGCAGATTGTTCCCCTGTCGGATGGATACTTCATGACCAGATGGGGAGTTGACACGATTGCTCTGAAGGCGTTCAGACATGGTCGGCCTAAGAGCACATTGTAAGGGGTGTTAGCTTCCACCAATAGATCCTAATCCTTTTCTCTTCACTGTCCCGACTAGTTCCCAAACGAGTGCGCAAATCAACGTACCCTCGATTGTCCATCCTTTCACCCGCGAAACCCACGATCTGCTCGTTGTATGGGACAATCAGGTCATCCGAAATATCCATCTTCTGGAAGGTTTTCCAGTATAGGATGTTCAATGAGATTCCCTGGCAACCAACACCTTATTGACGCTATAGCGAGCGATCTTTGTCATTATTACCATGGGGTCATCTTGGTCGAGGTCGAGGGCGTGAATGTCTTCGTCCGAGAAGGTTATGGGCGACATCATTCTTCGCGATTTCCCTACTGCGTGCACCGATCGCACGACTGGTACATGACGCTTTCGGGTGAATGAAGTGGACCCACCCCCGTGAATCCTCCGGAAATCGTGTTGAAATGTCCTTGTAGGGGACAATCTTGGATCCTGCTTCGGCTTCTGCTTCTTCGCCTTTCGGCCCAAGAATGGTCTGCCCGACCATGTCTCGATCCTTCACGCCTCTCTAGTCTCCGTTGTTGTGGTGCCTCGGGACGGTCAGCCTTCACGTATTTCTTTAGCCGTCCCGCTCGTATTAGCTCTTCAATCTTATCCTTCAGACTCACACTCCTCGGTGGTGACATATGTGCTTGTGGTATAAACAATGTTTCTTGTTGTCGGCCCCGGGCGACGTGGGTCGTTTCTTCGACGGCTGATGACAAATTTATGAACACCGAAAAACGGCGCCAAAAACTTGTGTAACCCTCGGCAATTGTGACCGAATCGTATCAAGTAATAAACTCAGTAAGACCAAGTATCGTTCTCCCAAAGGACTCACGGCCTAGTTAGTTATATGATTTGTTGATTATTTAAGACTTGTGAACAAATTCTTGATGTTTCAAATGCAAAAGACAATAACTAAACATGTATGCATGAGTTTTGATCAATGGAAAATAAGAACACAAACACTTGAACGAATTATATGGATGAGTATGTTGTTAGGGTAATCAATTTCATCTTATCCACTCTCATATACTTTAGGAATTCATCATTCTTTTCATCAATGTTAATGCCACTCTCTAAATTACCTTGCAAGAAGGCCTATCCTTAATTTCGAGTTCATACAATTCCTAGCATCTCTAATAATTAATTCTGAAGCACAGAAGCTTAAAGGCAACCAACCCTCATATTCCTATGTGTAGGCAATATGCTATTGGGAGAATTTCCCCAGATCTAGATTTCCCCGTACGTTTCCATATCGACAAAATCAATAATCATGACATCGAATGAGTTAAACAATGTATGCTTTGAGTAAAGAGGAAAAACCCTAACTCATGATGAAAGAAAGCATGTATCTCAAATAAGATGTTTAAACACAAATTCCATATATGAGAGCTTCAAAAGATTACATTGATTCTCCAACAACAATACAAAGTTTAGTTCACCATATTCATGGTGAAGCTAGATGAACAATAATGGAAAAATGGAAGAGATTGCAAAACCCTAGGAAGAGAAGAGGAGAGTCGTCACCATCTCCAATTCTACCCCCAAGGGGTGAAAAGTGTGTTTTGCGTCTTCTCCAGCCAAAGATACAAACCCTAGGACGTCCTAAAGCTTATATACTATTCTAAAAATTACAGAAAATTAGGCCCAAGCCCAAAATAGTGATGCTCAGCGGTAAACTACAGCTCAGCGGTAAGTGCGTGAGTTGCTTATTCCCCTCAGCTGCATTTTCACCCCTCAGCAGATCCAACGTGAGTTCCTGAGTGTCGCTCAGCGGTAAACTGGCACTGAGCGGTACTTACGGCTTCTCTTCTTTTGCACTTTTTGATGTCTTTTCTGATTCCATCTCTATCCTTCTTCACTTCTTTCACCAAATTCACCTTAAAACCTCATAAAACACTAAAATCAAGCATAAACCTGTCCAGCTCTCTTATTTCTAAAAATATGAACAAAAGCATGATTTCAAGCTAGTTTCTAAGTGTTAAAGGTTACTTTTAGTATCAATTTTAAGCATGAAAATAACAGTTTTTCAACTGTTATCACAACCCCAAACTTAGAACTTTGCTTGTCCTCAAGCAAACAAGATGTAACTCAATCTTCTACCAATCAATACAATGGTTCACTTCATTCAAAAATCCTCTTTTCAAGATAAGTAAGTACTTCAATTAAGCTCATGACAAAAACTTCAATCAAGACATGCACATGCTTTAATGTTCACAAAATCACCTAATATCCAACAAATACTATTTTTCATAAATGATCAATCAACTAAGCATGGATCTTCATGTGTTCATGGAATCTTTCCTTACTAGGTAAAGTGTTTCACTCAAACACAAGTGTATAAGAGGTAATCACTCATTCACTTTACTATCACAATGTCACATGAATTAACTTTGCCTTTCATTTAACCATAATCAAAAACATTCACAAGCATGCATCATCACAAGGACTTTTCAATGGCTTATAATGTGGCTGGGCTAACAAGAAAATTGGTTTTTCTAGATCACAAAACCCTTGAGTTAAGAGAAACATATAAACACAATCATTCTTATTTATTCCCAACTTTCTTTTACATTGAGCTTTGCTTTTTCTTCTTTTCTTTTCTTTCTCTTTTTCTTTTTACATTCTTATTTCTTAGCTCTTAGCTCAATGCTTTCAATTTCCTTTTCATAACTTCCCAACAACCCCAAACATGAACATTTATCAATACCACAAAATATTTTCTACTTAACTCAAGGTAAAGCTTTTCACAAGGGTTTCCAAATTATGTTCAAGGCTAAGGGTTCAAATGATGGAACACAAAGTGCTCTCTTTTAGTGGGCTAACTTCATGAATTTGGGCTAATAAAAGGGTTAACAACAAACAACCTTGATCATATGATGCAAAACAAGCAATTGATTCAATCATAGAAAACCTGGGCAAAATCATTCATGCTTTCAAAGTAATAGCATCCAATCATAAAAACTCTGGAGCTCAAAACCTCACATATCAGCTCATTCACATTCCACATATACATATCCTGCTTAACATCCTAATCACAATCACAACATCTTGCATTTGTTGACAATGCTTGTGAATCATCTATATAAGCATATAATGTGCACATCTCAACATCAATCAATATCAAAGCATCATCAAGCATTACTTATCAGACAATAATCATAAGCAAACCATCATAATAGACAAAGTTTCTAATTAAGTTCATCAAACCCTATTCTAAAAAAACAAAAGCAAATAGGTCCAGAAATATAAAACCAAACAAAAGCATAAATCCTGCTCTAGTGCTGATAGCATTCATTAGTAAATGCTATCTCAGCTCCTCATCCATCTGAGTTGTCATATGTATCCTCCTCTTCTTCCTCATCTTCAGCATCCTCAAATGTGTCATCCTCATCATCATCAGCATCATCTTCATCCATATCCATAGCTGAAGCTTCAGCTGCTCCAGCTCTGCTGCCTTGGGTCTGCTCCTCTGGCCAAGCTACCACATTATGGAACTCCTCCATAGTCCACCTGTGTGCTGGAGGTTTATCATACATTCCAATAATCATCTCAGTAGTGGCCACCTGCCCTCTGTGGATAGACTGCAACTGTGCACCTATAAGAGACATATACATGTCCCTCATTTAAAAAGGTTCTACTTCATGTGTCTCAGCAGACGCCTGACTTTGTGCTTGTCCTCTTTCTCTGCGAGTTCGGCGTAGTGGAGCTGGCTGAGCTGCTTCCTCACCTCCACAGTATTGTCTGTAATAGGCCTCATCAATTGCTTTCCTTGGCCTCTCAAATGGTGGAGCAGAAGTATCCACCCCAGCTAGCTTGCAAAGGTGTGTGATCAAAGAAGGATGTCCTAAGGGTGCTTTACTGTTTGTTGTGTTAGCACACACCCTTATCTCATCAGCTATTACTTGTTCAATATTGACATTCAAGTTCCTGATCGCACAGTAAAGGAGGAGTGCCCTGCTAAGAGTGATGTCTGATACATGAGAGCATGGCTGAATGTTGGCATGAGAGAATGCCATCCAGTACTTTGCAAGAGGATTCAAGTCAGTCCTCCTAATATTCACCACAGAACCAGTTCTATTCCTTTGAAAATGCCCTCCAGGTATACACAAAACTCTCTCCACATCATCAAAATCAGTGCCTTCTTCCATACAGGGAGCAAACTGACACTGCTTACCAGCCCATACAATATCCAAGAAGCTGTTGATAGAATCAGGATCATACCTAATAGCGTGGCCTCTGACATAGCCTAGGTAATTCACAGCCGGATAATCACCAATCTTTCTTGCATTGGTGTAAAATTCTTTCACCATAGATATATTGGCTGGTGCAGGGTATGTGGCTAGCTTTCCCCAATCATGTCCCAACAATTGTTCTCCAAATTAAGGAGCAAAGTTAGGTATCATTCCAACTTTCCTCTCCATAAGGAGCCTCCTATCTTGGACCACCTTAAAATGCTTTTCATGTTAGCGAGATAGGAACCTACTGGAGTGAGGTTGTTCTGGTTCCTTTTCTTTCCTTTTGGATGCCATGGTCTTTACTCTTTTGCCTGAAGAGGATGCTATTCCTACATCAAACACAAATTATAAAACCACAAAACATGTTGTTAAGCATTAGTAAACTAGAAACACACCTTATTTCCAAGCTAAACCACCGCTGAGGGTCAAAATCACCCCTCAGCGCCACCAGTGCATCAATCCAGTACACAATGCAGCAAAAATCTAAGGTCTGTCAGAGTGCCGCTCTGCGGCAATTTACCCCTGAGCGGTAATTCTGTAGATTTTTGAAAAATGCTCTTTTAACCTTTCCTAACTCCACCCACATGAAATTTTCAATTTTCCAAATCAAAATTACTCAGTTCAATCGGTTCAAACATCAATTATTTCATCAAATCATGCATTAAAATCAAAACCCCTAAAGATTCTCGCTTCAACAATCAAATTCATGTTCAAAAACCCTAGAATGAAAAATGCTTGACTTACTTGGGTGGAGATTGCTAGATGAGTGGAGAATGCTTTCAAACTATGAAGAATAATGATGCTCTCTCCTAACCCCAAACTTAGATGGCAAACTAGTGAAATAGTGAGTGAAAGGGAGATTTTCTCAAAGGGAAAGAAGGACAAATGGTAAAGAACCTTAGTAAAAGTGTGTAGGAGTGTGTGAGCAAAGAAGAATCTGAAAATAGAGGCCAAAGCGCGCCCTAGGGTATAAAAATACCCCAATGGGCTCGGGTTCTGCTAAGGGGCAACCTAAGCCCATTCTGCGACACTACCGCTCAGCGGCACTTTCGGGAAGTTCTCTTCTTCTTCCTAGCTTAACCTAGGTGCCTCCTACTCATGCCCTCACTGGTTCCCTGCAATTAAATTCTCAGATCACTTATGCAAATCCCTATCATGCAACTAAAGCAGAACAAACAAAAATATAATCAATCAACTGGGTTGCCTCCCAGGTAGCGCTTGTTTAACGTCACGAGCCTGACCCGAAATCCACCAACACCCATCAGTAGGTGCAAAACTTTCTTACCAACACCCATCAGTAGGTGTAACAAACCTAGTATCCTTTAGTAGATACTTAACCACCTAGCATCCTTCGGTAGATTCTATACCCCAAAAAAAAATTACAACAGTAATATCCAAATTTATAAAGATTTACAAAACCAAAATAAAATCAAAAGAGAAATTGTCCTCAAATCACTGGAATGCCTTCCAGCAGCGCTCTTTTAACGTCACTAGCTTGACCCAATAAAGCTCATGTTCCTTCTTCATGGTTGATGTTCATATCACACAAACTCATCAACTGCTTCCGGTCAACTTTTCTGACTCTTCTGGAATATGGAGACTCTATCTCCATCACCTCATTTTCTTTGTAGTCTTTCACAACCCACAACTTGTTTTTGAATTTTACAGGTTTACCAAGTTGTAGTCGTTCTTTCATCCAGTCATCATGGACCTTTCTTCCTTTCCCACTCTTTTCTTCTACCTGTACCTGAAACAAAGAACAATATTTACCTTTAACCTTTGGCTTTTCATCTTCAGGGCTAGTCATGAGTACATCTTGATATGCAGCTTTATGACTAGCTTCTTCCTCCTGCATGAGTCTCTTTTCTTTGAAGACATCTACAACAACTCTTTCATCTCGGTCTTGGAACACCACTACACCTTCATCTACATCAATGATGGCTTTGGCCGTTTTCATAAACGGTCTTCCAAGAATAATAGGTATCTTTTCACTCTCCATCTCCATCACCATAAAGTCCGCTAAGAACTGTAGTTTACCTACACAAACTATAACATCCTCTGCTATACCATAGGGAATTTTTGAGGATCCATCTACCATTACTAAATTAATCTTTATAGGCTTCACATCAATATCATCAATCTGCTCAAGTAAAGAATAAGTCATCAAGTTAACACTTGATCCTAAATGAAGTAAAGCCTTCTTTATCCTTTTCTTCCCTATTGTGCATGGAATGGAGAAACCTCCTGGATCTTTTGCTTTTGGAGGGAATGGTTTTCTTTTAACAGCTTTATACTCATTTGTCTCATTCTCTCTATTGTATAAACTGCAATATGTTGTAATATCTCATTCCAAGGTACATCATTATCCACCATCTTGAATATTTCTGTAAAATCAAATTGTTTCTCATGGTCTGTTGGAAAAGGAAGAATCTCTTCACTCTTCATCTCTCTTATCTCTTCTTTCTCTTTTCTCTTTTCTCTCTTCTTTTTCTTTTTCTTTTTCTCTCTTCTTTTCGCTCTTTTTTTTCGTTCTCTCTTTCTAACTCAACTGTTTCAACATTTACTTTCTCCAACACCTTGCATTCTTCTCTGGGGTTAACCTCAGTATTAGCCCCAAAAAAATTTTCAGGCCTTTCTTCCAACTGCTTAGTAATTTGACCCATTTGCATCTCTAAGTTCTTAATAGCAGCTTCAATGCTCTTTGGAGTAGACTCAGTTTTCTGTATGAATTGTTGAAGAGTCTCTTCCAGCCTTATTGATCTTTCATTAACTATAGACATTTCTTGCCAAAAGGTTGTTTATTGTTGTTGCTTGTTAAATTGCCCTGCTTGCCAACTTTGTCCTTGATCAGTGCTTGGGTGTGGTTTCCACCCTTGATTGAAATTCCCCTGACGGTATGGAAATTGATTGGCCATGAAGTTAACATCCTCTAAAGCTTCTATTGGAAAGGTGCATTGACCATTGATATGATCACCCCCACATAATTCACATAACTGTGGTTGAACCTGTGCAACAGTCTTTAACTCTTTTGGCAATTGTGCAAGTATCTTTGTGAGATTCTCCAATTGTTGAGTTAGTATCTTGTTTTGAGCTAGCAAGGCATCATTGGATTGCAACTGTAGAAATCCTTTTTGTTGAATAGGAGCTCCTCTTTCACTATTCAACTCATTATCATTAGTAGCCATGTTTTCAATTATTTCTGTAGCTTCCTCTGGAGTCTTCCATTTGATATTACCTCCAGCTGAGGCATCAAGCATCATCTTGGTTTGTGAACCAAGACCTCCAAGGAAGATTAGGACTACTTCTACTTCGTCAAATCCATGCGTAGGAGTCTTCCTTAATAAGCTTTTGTATCTTTCCCATGCATGACCTAACGATTCCTCCATGCCTTGCCTAAAAGATGATATCTCTTGCTTTCCTTTATTTACTTTGGATTGTGGGAAGTATTTGTTCAAGAACTTTGTCACCACAGCTTCCCACTCTGTAAAGCTCCCTTCTGGAAAAGAGTTCAACCAAAGCTTAGCGTTGCCTCCTAATGAGAATGGAAACAAGCTAAGTTTGATTGCTTCGTCAGGCACCCCATTGATCTTTACTGTATTGCAAATCTCATTAAAAGTTGCCAAGTGCTCATATGGGCTTTCGTGAGACAACCCATTGAATTGGTTACTCTTAACAAGTTGGATTAATGCCGGTTTCACCTCCATATTAGTTGCATTGACCGTTGGTCTTGCTATGCTATTGAAATACTGAGGCCCAACTACATTAGTGTAATCTGCAAGAGTCCGTCTGACATTATTATTCTCCATCTCCTTAGTGCTATCGTAAGAACATTATGGTGATGGTTGTAAGAGATCTTCTGGAGGAGGGAAAAGTTCTCTAGATGTACTGATTCTTCTCCTCCGTCTACTCTCGTCTAAGCCTTCAACAAGAGGTTCCGAGGTTTTCTTGCTTCTAGTTCGAATTGCTTCCTGCATACACAAGAAAACAAGTCCCTAGAAAAATTTGTTAGCACAAAAAGATAGAGAAGAAGATATAAAATCAGAGATAAGAAGATAAAATAAAAAAAAAATAAAAAAGAAAAACAGAAAAAATAAAAACAGAAAATAAAAAAAGAAAACAGAAAAAATAAAAATAGAAAAATAAAATAAAATAAAATAATAACCGAAAAAAATAAAAACAGAAAATAAAATAAAATAAAATAAAATAAAATAAAAACCGAAAAATAAAAACAAAAAATAAAAATAAAAATTTAAATTTCAAAATTCAAAATTCAAGTAAAAGATAATCAATAATCACACAAATAAACTAGTTAAACCACAAGTCCCCGGCAACGGCGCCAAAAACTTGATGACAAATTTTTGAACACCGAAAAACGGAGACAAAAACTTGTGTAACCCTCGGCAAGTGGCACCGAATCGTATCAAGTAATAAACTCGGTAAGACCAAGTATCGTTCTCCCAAAGGACTCACGACCTAGTTAGTTATATGATTTGTTGATTATTTAAGACTTGTGAACAAATTCTTGAGGTTTCAAATGCAAAAGACAATAACTAAACATGTATGCATGAGTTTTGATATATGAAAAATAAGAACACAAACACTTGAACGAATTATATGGATGAGTATGTTGTTGGGGTAATCAATTTCATCTTATCCACTCTCATATACTTTAGGAATTCATCATTCTTTTCATCAATGTTAATGCCACTCTCTAAATTTCCTTGCAAGAAGCCTTGTCCTTAATTACGAGTTCATATAATTCCTAGCATCCCTAATAATTAATTCTGAAGCACAGAAGCTTAAAGGCAACCAACCCTCATATTCCTATGTCTAGGCAATATGCTATGGGGAGAATTTCCCCGGATCTAGATTTCCCCGTACGTTCCCATATCGACAAAATTAATAATCATGACATCGAATGAGTTAAACAATGCATGCTTTGAGCAAAGAGGAAAAACCCTAACTAATGATGAAAGAAAGCATGTATCTCAAATAAGATGTTTAAACACAAATTCCATATATGAGAGCTTCAAAAGATTACATTGATTCCCCAACAACAATACAAAGTTTAGTTCACCATATTCATGGTGAAGCTAGATGAACAATAATGGAAAAATGGAAGAGATTGAAAAACCCTAGGAGGAGAAGAGGAGAGTCATCACCATCTCCAATTTTACCCCAAGGGGTGAAAAGTGTGTTTTGCGTCTTCTTCAGCCAAAGATACAAACCCTAGGACGTCCTAAAGCTTATATATTATTCTAAAAATTACAGAAAATTAGGCCCAAGCCCAAAATAGTGCCGCTCAGCGGTATGTGCGTGAGTTGCTTCTTTCCCTCAGCGGCATTTTCACCCTCAGCGGATCCAACGTGAGTTCCTGAGTGTCGCTCAGCGGTAAATTGGCGTTGAGCTGTACTTACGACTTCTCTTCTTTTGCACTTTTTGATGTCTTTTCTGATTCCATGTTTATCCTTCTTCACTTCTTTCACCAAGTTCACCTTAAAACATGCATAAAACACTGAAATCAAGCATAAACCTGTCCAGCTCTCTTATTTCTAAAAATATGAAAAAAAGCATGATTTCAAGCTAGCTTCTAAGTGTTAAAGGTTGCTTTTAGTATCAATTTTAAGCATGAAAAAAAAAACAGTTTTTCAATTGTTATCAGCGGCGTGACTAACTTGGCGCTTAAGGGCTCTTGGAATATCTTCGCCCGCGGGGTGTACTGTTGGAATCGCGGTCCCTTGGGTTCTCTCTTCTTGAACTCCCCATCCGTCACTCTTCTCTCCCTTGAGCTCCTAGCATTCTTTCTTATATGACTGCTTCATCTCTTCTACACTTATTTCATCGGTCGCCCTCTCTCTCAGTTCCTCCATGGTCATAGGAGCTCACCGGCAAACACTATCCTTGAAAGGTCGGGGCTTGAGGACGGGCAGCACGTACTACAGGGTGAGTTCCTGGCTTAAACCTTTCACCCGTCATACAGTCCTTTGGTAGCGATCCATGAACGCTTTAAGGGTTCCTCCTTTCCTTGCCTCAGACTGACCAACTCGAAGATAGTCAAGTCCTTGGTACTACTACTTTCAAACTGGCGATTGAATAAGCGTTGTAACCCCGCAAAGTTCTCTATGGAGTTTGGAGAAAGCGAATTAAACCATTCCACCACCTCCCCTACTAGTGAGAGGGAGAATGCTCGGCACCATATGGCATCGTTAACCGTGTGGAACAGAATTGTGTTAGAAAAGGCCTTAATGTGGGCCTCCGGGTCCATCGTCTCGTCGTATATCTTGAACTGGGGTGGAACGAACTGTTCTGATATGTGGACATCCATGATCGACTGGATGAAAGGAAGCAAGGTGGATGGGCTCTCGGCCTTCACCACTAACTGTTTGTTCACCGCGACACTCTCAGCATGAACGAATTTGACCTTACTTCCCTCGGCCTCCGGCTCCGTGGGTTTTCATGTATTGTCCGACCCACTGCTACGTTCAGTTTGGTCCTCTAAAACAGCCTTGCCGCGTTCCTTGGTGCGCTTCTCCTCCTCCTTCTCTACTGCCCCCGATCCCTTCTCTTGGGCAATCTGTGCTGAGCATTCAGCCCTGACGACTATGAGCTCCGTTTCGTGGAGTTGTTGCATCTCGTCCATCTTTTGTTGTAGCATCCAGGTCATCTCGAATGGGTCGTCAAGACTCATGTTTCTCGTGGTCACCATTGGTTTTATCAAGCAACTCAGCCCCATGGTGAGCGCCAAAATGTTTTGGTTATGAGACTGAGTCTCTAAACACCTTCACAATTTGTCCTTCCTCACTGTCCGGTCTCGCTCCTTGTGTTCCTAGTCCGCTAATTTGGCCATGTGTACCTGTTAAAGATACTCCGATGCCAAAGTCAGTAGATGAAACATCTGGTTATCCAATATGACAATGACAGTAATTAATGCACAATAAATGCGTCCACCTACCTATTACCTTTGACTTACATTTATAGTTTTCTGTTGTGGGCCTAGGATTAACGATGCTTTAAACTCGGCCCAGTAGACTTAATCGTGATTTACCTTAATCTCCTTAATCATTAATCATGTGCGCTTATGAGATCGGTCGTCCATACCAGTTATATTTTCTTCATTACTCACCGGATGGTCACGTCTTTCTTGTGGTCAATAGAGACCGTCCAACCATATGGTACATTTTTCATTTATACTTTTGGGTCTAAACAAAAACATTTAAAGTTATCTTTTTTGTTAACTCACAATTTAAGTCAAACTTATCCAAAGTGAAATTTATGAACTTTGTTTCATTGATGGATTTAAGTAATGTACCAAACCTTGTTTCACTCTGTCTCACTTTCCAATTAGACTAAGCACTCTTATATACACTTGTGTCAGGCCAATCATTTTTAAGTTGAATGTGCCTTCACGGTTTATGAACATAAAGTGTTATAGAAGTTTCAGAAATTGTCTAAGCTCTTATGAAGGTTGCAACACCTAAATACAACTTCTTATTGCATTAAGATATGTTGGTTTAAATTTCAGTGAAACTGTTTCTAGTTTTGCTTGGTTGGACCATGAGTAGTGTAAGCTGCAGAATCCTTAAGTCTTACTGAAAATTTGACATTTTCATATATGAAGTAATATTTTGAAGTATTATAATTAACTAAAAATAGTAGAAGCACTGAGATTTGAATGTGCATTTGGTTTGGATCGCTTTCTTATGGAGGTAGCTTTCTTAATTAAATTCCTTGATACTTTTCACTAAGCTAGTTGAGACTTTACATTTATTTTGATTTTTACTAATGAATACTTGGCATAGGTGGTGATGCATTGGAATCTCTGGTGCTGCATTCTTTTGGTATTGGATGAAGTTGATGAATTCTTGTCTTTCAATTCCCGGGAAGACATGCCCTAGATATTGGAGCATGTCGGGAGGAGATCAAGTGGAGACCCAGCTCAAATTCATTATGCACATTCTTACTTTAGATTTAGCTTTGGCACTGTTTAGAGTGCTTTTAATTGCAAGTTAGATAAATGTTAACTCTGATTGTAGTTAGTAGTGCATACTTTGTATTGTAGAAGTGTCCAATACTTTAATAGTAGTGCCAAAATATTCCATTAGTTTGAGTTAAAATAGTTCACTGAACTAAACTATATTTAACTAAAAAAGAGTTAACTGAAGTGCATTGCACTAAAGGGAACTAAAAAATAGTTCACTTCAGTTACTCGGAACTATTTTTTAGTTCAATGCAGTTTACCTAAACTATTTTATAGTTAACTATAAATTTTTATGGTGCAATACGCTATAGGGCAGTTTGCCCACTCCTACCAACAACCCGACACAACATGACATCTCATGCAGCAAAAAGAAAAAATAAATAGAATTACAATAAAGCCCTTTTGAATTTTAAGTTTACCAACACCCACATTGCATTTCTCTATTTTGATGACTCAGAGTTTGAGGAACTATTTCTCAGTTAAGGAATCACCATGGCATATGTACTCCAAATTGCTTAGAATGGTGAGAGATAGTGACTCCAAGTTTGGGAAAGTATCAAGAGAATCGATACCTGACCCTGTGGCTATGCATTTGACTTCAGCATTGTGTTGAATGAAAAGAGACTATAGTTGTGGAAACCCATCACACTCCATATCACTAACAACATTATGGATATCATTCAGTGTATCCAAGTACAAAACCTGAACTTCTTTCAGCATCTTTTTTATTCCATTCTCTGACTGAAACCTCCTGTTCAGCTTCGGTTTCAATGTCTTCAATTCATGATTACCATAATATGCTCAGTCCCACCCTTCACTTCAGCTTCAGGAACATACATGTCTTCTATGTATGCCAAGTGTTCCAAGTCTATAAGCTCTTTCAAGCTTGCATTCTTGTTATCACTGGTAGACATTTCAATCTCCCAATTAGAAAAGGAGTTTCTTAAATATAATTCTTCCAAGCTTTTCAATTTGGACAGGACATTGGGTGGAATCACTTGAAGATTTGTGTCTCTTAAATCCAAGAATAGCAGCTTCTGAAGCTTTACAATTTGCGTTGGCAATTGTTGGATACTACTTCCAAGGAGGCCTAGCATTCGTATATTTGTGAGCTCACAAACTTCTTTAATGTCTCCCAATCCACAATGATACATGGATAATGCTTCAAGGTCCTTCAAAACAACAAAACTAAGAGGAAACTTTGGACAATGAAAGGAAACAAAATCTAGCACTTTCAGAAGTTTAGTCTCCTTAAAAAAGGAATCTGGAACATCTATTTTGGAATTTTCCCTACTTATCAGAAGATGTTTCAAGTTTGGACATTGCAACGTTGCGGGAAGTTTCAAATCACCAACAGGATGTAAGTTGCAGAAGTAAAGATCTGTTAGCAATTCTTCAAGGGGTCATTCTCTCGAAATCACTGAAGCTCTTCGATCATGTAAGGCCATTCGATAAGTAGTTTGATATATGTAGTTAGCTACTTTGACGCATTCCTTTCCATTTTTTCAACCACAAGACCATAGGCCTTCAGATCACTAATTAGTGACTCACGCTTTTTTCTTATAGAATCTTCTGCTGTTTCCAAATTTTTTAATACACTTGTCCACATATGTATGTACATGCTATAACTGTTAATAAATCTTCTTCCCTTAATAGTAAGAAGATACAAAAATGCTCTGTGGTCCTCATTTTCTTCCAACCAATAGGACAATATTTTGTTGGTGAAATTTTTTCCTTGAACTGCATCAAGGCATCTTGGCCCTTATTTTGTAATGCCTTTGCTAGAGCATAAATTAAAGAAATGGAACCATCACAACTTCTCATTATTTCTTTTACAATGGAACTTTGATCTTCATCAAAACTTCTAACCATGATAGGATACTGGGTGATAGGATAGAAGGCAAGGAAGCTGAATGGTAGGAGGCAAGGTAATAGGATAGAAGGCAAGGGAGCCGAACAGTAGGAGGAAAGGGGAAGAAAGCCGAAAGGGGAAAGGCAGTGAAGAGCTGGAGTCGAACGGTAGGAGAAAGGGGAAAGCACGTCAAACGGTTGAAGACGGTGAAGAGTTGGAGCCGATCGGTTGAAGAGTAACTATACTAAGACAGTAGGCAGGGAATATTTAGTAATAATTATAGTAAATAGAGCTAGATCCTAGGAAAATATTCATATTAAGTTAATTATAGTAAATAAAATTATATCCTAGGGAAATATTCAGTATAAGTTAATTATAGTAAATAAAGCTATATCCTAGGAAATATTCAGTATAATTTAATTATAGTAAATAAAATTATATCTTAGGGAAATATTCAATATAAGTTAATTATAGTAAATAGAATTATATTCTAGGGAAATATTTAATATAAATAAAGCTAGATGTTATTGTTAGGGCATGCTTTTGATTATTGAGTTGGTTGACAAGCGGCTATGCTCTTGTGAGGGAGGTTATGCTCCCAAGTAATTGACGGAGGTTATGCTCCCAATTACCCTTGTTTACTTTTGTTTATTTAGATATCACCATCAATAAAAGAGATTCACGTAACAATTGGTCCGACCTGCTAGATTGTCATGGGATACTTGCCAGATACTGATCGAGAGGAGTGAAGAACATCATGGAAGGAAGAATGATTGCAATCGAAGGGAAACTAGCAAATATGGAGATGTCCATGGGGGGATCTGAGGCAGAGATGATGGCGATATAAAAGGATTTACAAGAACTAAAGAGGATGAAGGGAGGACGAGACCGACAACTAGATGGAAACTCGGATTGAAGCCAAGGGTCTGTCAACGGGAAAAGGAAGGACCGACGGGATGAAAAGGAAGGCGAGAAAGAGGGTGGTGCACAGGAGCAACCAAATTAGAGAAAAATGGTACAATTACCAGTTTTTGAAGGAATTGATCCATTGAATTAGATCAATAGAGCTGAGAAGTTCTTTAATTTACAATGAGTGTTAGAGGAAGAGATGGTGTGCCTAGCCTACATCAGTATATAGGGAAGTGCCAAATACTGGTTCAGATTTTGGAGGGAGAAGACCAGGGATCGTTCGTGGGCGGGCTTGAAGGATGTGATGGTGATTCGATTCGGAGGAAGAAACAGGGGGTCAGTCTTCGAAAGATTGGTGGCCAACAAGAAATCGGGATTCGTGGAAGAATACATCCAAGATTTTGAAATCTTGGTGGGTCAAACGATAAGAGTTCCCGAAGAATAACTGATGGGGTACTTTATGGCAGGATTACAAGAGGGGATTCATAATCAAGTATGACTGCTTAATCCGCAGGAGTTGATGACCGCCATGAGAATTGCAAGGGATGTCGAGGAGGCTAGGACAGGACAAGAGCTGGGAACTGGAGCGTGACAAAGAACCCATCATCTTTGGAACGAACGAAAAATGAGGAGACATAGCCCGGGGGTAATCACTATAACCCAAGCCGATCGGGAGTTGTCGAGCGATTTGAAGCCAATCACTATACCCCAAGCCGATCGGGAGTCGCCACAAGTGTGGGGTCAGTACGGAAGGAGAGTAGTGATAATAATGAGAGGAACACCAGGAATATGCCTTAATCAGAAACCCTGAAACAAATAGAAGAGGGAAGGTGTATCAGGTGTGGGGGACCCTTCGGTCTTGGTCACCACTGCCCAGACAAGAGTTTGAGAGTCGTGATATTGGTGGCGGATGAGGAGGAATTGCCACCACCCAAACCCCCAGACCTGAATTGAAGAGGAACCATGAGATCAAGCTCCCTAGTTCCAACCATGCGGACAAGGTTGTTCTGCAGCAGGGTGTAATGATAGGATACTGGGTGAGAGGATAGAAGGCAGGAGAGCCGAACGATAGGAGGCAAGGGGACGCAAGCCGAACGATAGGAGGCTAGGGGAACCAAGTCGAACGATGGAAGGCGATGAAGAGTTGGAGCCGAACGATAGGAGGCAAGAGGAAGCAAGTCGAACGGTTGAAGGCGGTGAAGAGCTGGAGCCGATCGGTTGAAGAGTGACTATCCTAACTAGGACAATAGGCGTGAAATATTTAGTAATAAATTATAGTAAATAGAGCTATATCCTAGGAAAATATTCATATTAAGTTAATTATAGTAAATAGAATTATATCCTAAAGAAATATTCAGTATAAGTTAATTATAGTAAATAGAGTTATATCCTAGGAAATATTTAGTATAAGTTAATTATAGTAAATAGAATTATATCTTAGGGAAATATTCAGTATAAGTTAATTATAGTAAATAGAATTATATTCTAAGGAAATATTTAATATAAATAAAGTTAGATGCTAGTGTTGTGGCATGCTTTTGATTATTGAGTTTGTTGACAAGCGATTATGCTCCTGTGAGGGAGGTTATGCTCCTAATTACCCTTGTTTACTTTTGTTTATTCGGATATCACCATACATAAAAGAGATTCATTCGTCCATTATCCTTCATTCATTGTTTTGTGCTTGGTGTGTGAATGTATGAGAGATTATTTGGTTAGGTTTCGTACTCAGGTACGTAACAAACCATCTTCTCAAAAAGCTTCCGAGCCTCATCTTTTTGTAATTCTTGTAATTAAAACACTTTATTAAGCTTAGAGGCATCCTCTAAATATTGCATGAAATTCAAATTTCCTGATGTCAACAATACTTTGAACCCTCCATGTTCATTACCTAGAGGAACTCTAAATTCCTCTAAGTCAAATTCTTCTGGGTTCAATTCTCCCCACGTATCATCAACTATGATGAGAGTACTTTGCTCTTTTTCTACTCTATGACGCAATTTGTGTCTTCTTTTCACAAGACTTCACCATTGGTAAATTGCACTCCTATTTCATCTGCAATAGCATTTTGAACTTGCTCCTGATTTGGCTTATCAGTTATAGTTATGAAAACCATTGAATCAAACAAATTTTGTTCTTTTGCTTTCTCTCTAATGTTTTCGACTAATGAGATTGTGCCTAAACCACCCATCCTCCATACTCCAACTTCTTGGATATCAAGGTTCTTTAGGGCTTCTATAATATCTACTATCGTTTCATCTTTTGATGCTGGTCTTTCGTAATGTCCTTCATTAATTAATACTGAAATCTCTGGTTGCATCTTTCTTGATTGTTTACCAACCTTGTACCGCAACAAAATATTTGTGTAAGTACTTATGCCTTCATAGGAGTTCATAATTTATCCCCTTGTCCAAGAATCTCATCCACTCTTTTGAGCCAATCACTTTGAGTATGATATTCTTCATCTTCCTAAATAAGATTTTCTTGCACATTTTTCCTTTGATCTTGCAGAGTCTTGTGGCAAGTTTTAAGATTCTCCAAAATGCTTTTGTTGGAAATTAGGTTGCCATGTTGATGTGCAACCACTACTGCTTTCATCTTTTGAAACAATGTGCCAAATGATCTTTCTTTCCTTTGTTCTTGTGTTGTTTGCTGCAAAGGAGTTGATACTATTTTAATCTAAGATAGATAATAGATAGAGGTAACAACTTTAATGAAGTGACGCAAAATGTGAAGCAAATGGCTCACCCTCTTTTAGATAATGACGAAAACAAAAAGTATGTGACTTTGTTAAGGGTTGGAAGGCATATGAGAGAAGGAGAAGACCGAACAGTGGAAGCAGGAAGACCAAGCAGAACGGTGGAAAGCGGAGAGAGGCCAGATGGAATGGTGGAAGGCAGCGAAAGGTTAGGCCGAACGGTAGAATATAGTGAGGAGTCAAGCCGAACGGCCGAAGGAGGTGAGAGCTCGAGCGGAGCAATGGGAAGATGGGAAGACCCGTAGCCTATCGGTTGAAGAATGACTATCCTAACTGGGACAACACATAGGATAGGCGGGAAATATTCAGTACAAGATAATTACAGTAATTAGAGTTATATCCTAGGGAAATATTCAGTACAAGTTGATTACAGTAATTAGACTTATATTCTATTATTCAATATAAGTTAATTATAGTAAATAGAATTATATTCTATTATTCAGTATAATTTAATTACAGTAAATAGAATTATATTCTAGGGAAATATTTAATATAAATAAAAGCCTAAACGCTATGGTGGAAGGCATGCTTTTGATTATTGAGTTTTGTTGACAAACGGCTAAAGTCCTGTAAGGGAGGTTATGCTCCCAACTATCTTTGCTACTTTTGTTTATTCCATTAACATCAATAAAAGAAATTCATTCAGTTACTATTCTTTTGATTTACTATGAGATTTTAGTGTTATTTTTTGCCTACTGTGATCGTGGTTAATTACGTCTCCTACTTGGATACGTAACAATTGGTTTGACCTGTCGGATCTAGTTGAGGAAGGTGAACGACATCATGGAAGGAAGAAAGCATGCAGTCAAAGGGAGAATGAATGCATTCGAAGGACAACTGGAGAGCATGGGGCTGAAGTTGGAGAACGTAGAGTTGTCCATGGGAACGTTGGAGGCGACAATGCAAACACATTTCCAAGAACTAATGAGGATGATGGGTGGCCGAGACCAACCACTAGATGGAAACTCGGATGGAAGCTAGGAGTCTGTCAACGGGAAAATGAGGGAACGACGAGATGAAGAGGAAGGCGAGAAAGAGAGTGGTGCACATGAGCAACCAAATTGGAGGAAAAGGGTAGAGTTAGCCACGTTTGAGGGGAGTGATCCATTAAATTGGACCAATAGGGCTGATAAATTTTTTGAACTGCAAGAAGTGTCCGAGGAAGAAAATGTGCACCTAGCATACATCAGCATGAAGGAAAGTGTCGGATACTGGTTCAAATTTTAGAGGGAGCAGACCAGTGACCGCTCGTAGGCGAGTCTGAAGGAGGCGATAGTGATACGGTTTGGGGGAAGAAATAGGGGTTCAGTCTAGGAAAGGCTGGCAACTAGTAAGCAATTGGGATCCGTAGAAGAATACATCCATGATTTTGAAGTCTTGGTGGGATAGACGAACGGAGTGCCGGAAGAACAATTGATGGGGTACTTCATGGCATGGTTATAGGAGGGGATTCGTAATCGAGTACGATTGCTTGATCCACACAAGCTGATGACCGCCATGAGAATAGCAAGGGACGTGGAGGAGATTCACGATGGTTCGAAGACTGGAGCCGGAAGTATGAGTAAGAATTAGTCTTGCGGAAACTGAGTAGTGCAGTAGCGAGGATGGAGTCCGGTCGGCTAACCAAAGCCGAGTTGGAGCAGCAATGGAGAACCGATCAGGAGTTACTGAGAGTGTGGGGTCAGGAAGAAGGGAAGGAACATAAGGGAGTGGGATAGGCCGAACATCTTCCGACAACAGGGGGAGGAACGTGAGGAATCTGCCCTGTGCTGAATTTGTGAAACAGAGGGAATAAGGGAGGTGCTTCAAGTGTGGAGGACTGGTCCAGGCCACCAATGTCCGGAAAGGAGTCTTTTGATGGTTATACTAGCGGAAGATGAGGATGAAGGATAAGAAGCTGAGACCGAACCCGATGTAGATGGAGCTATCGGCCTTCTCGGCGGGAGGCGTTACCCAGCCAAGAACGATGAAATTACACGGATAGATATGAAAGAAGCATATGTTGATCTTGATAGACAAGGGCGCTAGCCACAACTTTATAAGCAAGGAATTGGTGAAAGAACTAGGATTACCCGTGGTGGACACTCCACCTTATCGGGTGAGCTTGGGAAATGGGTAGAAAAAGAAGATTATAACAGTTGAAAATTTTTTATTTTCATGCTTAAAATTGATACTAAAAGCAAACTTTAAGATTTAGAAACTAGCTTGGAATCATGTATTTGCTTATATTTTTAGAAATAAGAGAGTTGGACAAGTTTATGCTTGATTTCATTGTTTTATGCAGGTTTTAAGATGAATTTGATGAAAGAAGTGAAGTAAAACAAAGTTGGAATCATAAAAGGACACAAAAATTGCAAAAGAAGTGAAGCCGCAAGTTCCGCTCAGCTACATTTTACCGCTGAGCGGCACTTCTGAACACCCGTTGGCATCGCTGAGGGGTAACAATGCAGCTGAGGGGAAGAATTGACTACGCGTTGGTACCATTGAGCAGCATTATTTTGGGCTTGGGCCTACTTTTCTGTAAATTTTAGAATAATATATAAGCTTTAGGACGTTCTAGGGTTGGTATCTTTGGCTTGAATGAAGCAGAAACACTCTCTTTCACCCCTTGGAGGAGGATTTTGGATGTTAAGGCTCCTTTCTCAACTTTCTAGGGTTCTATCTTTTATTCTTCCATTGTATTTCATCTAGTTCTTCCATGACGATGGAGAACTAAACTTTTATTGTTGTTGGGGAATCGATGTAATCCTTTTGAAACTCTCTTGTATGGAATTTGTTCTTCAAGATCATTTTTATGATACATGCTTTCTTTCATTAATAGTTAGGGTTTTTCCTCTTTGCTCAAAGCATGCATTGTTTAACTCATTCGATGTCATGATTATTAGTTTTGTCGATATGGACACATACGGGGAAATATAGATCTAGGGAATCTAGATCTAGGGAATCTAGATCTGGGGAATCCCTCCCAACAATATATTACAAACCTTAACATAGGAGTATGATAGTTGGTTGCCTTTAAGCTTCTGTTCACTATAATGCATGATTAATTGCTAGGGAGACAAGACATTGTAAACTAGTGGTTATGATTAGGCTTTCTTCACTGAGACATCGGGTTTAAAGTAATTTAGAAAGTGGCATTAACATTAATGAAAAGAATGATGAATTCCTAAATACAAGAGAGTGGATAGGATGAAATTGATAAACCCTAACAACATATTCATCCATATATTTCAATTCACGTGTTTTGTTTATTCTTGCCCATTGATCATCACATGCATACGTATTTAATTTTCAGTCTTTGGCATTTGAAACATACAACAATTTGTTCACAAGTCTTAATTAATCAATAAATCACATAACTGTCTAGGCCGTGAGTCCTTTGGGAGAACGATACTTGGTCTTACCAGGTTTATTACTTGATACGATTCGGTTACACTTGCCGAGGGTTAAATAGTTTTTGACTCCATTTTTGGGGATTGAAAATTTGTTAATCATTCATAATGCAGAATTAATTATTAGGGATGCAAGGGATTGTGGTCTAATAATTAAGGATAGGCTTTCTTTGCGGAGGGATCGGGTTTTAAGTAATTTAGAGAGTGACATTAATAATTGAATGAAGAAGATGAATTCTTATATGCATGAGAGTAAGGACGGTGAAATCTAAACCCCAATAACATCCTTGTCTCAAATTATCAATATCATCCACTCACTTTTGTGTTTTGCCCCAATTGATCAAATTTCATTCATATTTACTTTTTCTGTATTATGCATTTTAAACCAATGAAATTGTTCTTAAGTCTTAATTATTTGAGGTATTAAGTGACTATTGTGTCATGAGTCTTCTGGGATACGATACTTGGTCTTACAATTTTATATTACTTGATATGATTAGGTACACTTGCCAAGGTCTTGACAAGCTTTTGGCGCCGTTGCCGGGGACTCATGGTTTAAACTATACTTTTATGTGATTCTCAACTAGTTTTGACTTTATTTTTATTGTTTTTAATTTTGTTTGTTTATTTTAATTTTTAAATTTTTAGGCTAATTGGGTGCTCTAGTGTTTTATTTTTTAGTGGATGCAGGATAAGAATCACACAAATAGAATAGTTAGTAATACCACGAGTCCCTAGCAACAGCGCCAAAAACTTGTTAACACTTCGGCAAATGTATCAAATCGTATCAAGTAATAATAAATGGTAAGACCAAGTATTGTTTCCAAAGAGACTCACGACACTAAACAATTATGTGATTGTCCAACTAATTAACACTCTAAAGAATAAATTTTGGGGTTTTTTGAATGCAAATGCAATAAAAATAAACATGAATGCAATTTGATCAATTGAGGCTAAACACAAGAATGAATGAATGAAGTTGATGATATTGTTGTTGGGTTTTATATTTCACCTAGTTTACTCACATGCATATATGAATTCGTCTTCTACATTAATGTTAATGCCACTTTCTAATTTCTCTTAAACCCGATGTCTCGGTGAAGAAAGCCTAATCCTAATTACTAGTTCACAATGTCTTGTCTCACTAGCAATTAATCATGCATTACATTCGCGCAGAAGCTTAAAGGCAACCAACCCTCATATCCCTATGTCTAGGAAATATTGCTTTTGGGAGAGATTCCCCAAATCTAGTTTTCCCCGTATGTGTCCATATCGACAAAATCAATGATCATTCAATTGACTGAGTTAAACAAAGCATGCATAGAGTGTAGAGGAAAAACCCTAACAATTAATGAAGTAAAGCATATATAATCAAGAATCAATTTAATACATGAGAGTTTACAAAGGTTACATCAATCCCCAACAACAATGAAGGTTTAGTTCACCGTAGACATGGTTAAACTAGATGAAAAATGGAATGAAAGAATGAAAGAGATAGTAAAACCCTAGAAAGAGAAAAGGAGACTCCCGCATCCCCAAATCTGCCCCCAAGGGGTGAAAAGTGTGTTTCTGTGCTCAAGCCATCAAAAGATACAATCCCTAGAACGTGCAAGTCCTTAAATAGAACTAAAAAATAATTGAAAACAGGTCCAAGCCCACGAAATTGGCGCTCAGCACCCAAAAAGGTCGCTCGACGATAACTGCGACACTAAACTGGCGCTCAGCCCTAACTAGCGCTCAGTGCTACTTTTCTGCACTCTGGTTGACTTTTTTGCATTTTGGTTGACTTTTCTACACTTGTTGACTTTTCTGCATTCTGGTTGACTTTTCTGCATTCCAATTATTTGATACATTAACTCTTCTTTCAAATCATTCCAATAGCCTACAAAATCAAGGGAATCTAGCACAAAACCATTAAATTCACCTTCAACTCTCTTATTCACAAAACTAAAGCAAAAACATGAGTTAAAGGAAGTTTCTAAGTTAGAAAGGGTGTTTTTAATATCACAATTAAGTATAAAAATAACGGGTTTGCAACCGTTATCAGTGGTCTTGAGTTCAAACCCACAAAGATGGTGTTACAAATGGCGAATAGGTCTACCAAGAAGCCCTATGGTGTAGTGGAAGATGTAGTGGTTCAAATTGATAAACTGAAATTGATATGGGTGGTTTCCACCCTTGATTAAAGCGCATTGACCATTGATATGGTCACCTCACATAATTCACACAACTGTGATTGAGCCTGTGCAACAGTCTTTAACTCTTTTAGTAGTTGTGCAACTGCTTTCGTAAGAGTCTCTAGTTGTTGAGTTAGTATCTTATTTTGTGCTAGCAAGGCATCATGGGTTTGTAACTGTAGAACTCCTTTTTGTTGTATAGGAGCTCCTCTTTCACTGTTGAGTTCATTGTCACTAGTAGCCATATTGTCAATGATTTCTGTAGCTTCCTCTGGAGTTTTCCATTTGATATTTCCTCCTGCTGAGGCGTCAAGCATCATCTTGGTTTGTGAACCAAGACCTCCAAGGAAGATTAAGACTACTTGCACATCATCAAAGCCATGCGTGGGTGTCTTTCTTAATAAGCTTTTATACCTGTCCCATGCATGCCCCAGTGATTCCTCCATGCCTTGCCTGAATGATGAAATCTCTTGCTTTCCTTTATTTACTTTTGATTGTGGAAAGTATTTGTTTAGGAACTTGGTCACCACTGCTTCCCACTCTGTAAAGCTTTCTTTTGGAAAAGAATTTAACCAAAGCTTAGCATTGCCTCCTAGTGAGAATGGAAACAAGCTAAGTTTGATTGCTTCATCCGGCACCCCATTTATTTTCACCGTGTTGCAAATCTCATTAAAAGTTGTGAGGTGCTCATATGGGGTTTCGTGAGACAACCCATTAAATTGATTACTCTTCACTAGTTGAATTAATGCTGGCTTAACCTCCATGTTGACTGCATTGACCCTTGGTCTTGCTATGTTGTTAAAGTGTTGAGGTCTAGCTATATTTGTGTAATCTGCAAGAGTTCTTCTGGCATTATTATTCTCCATATTTTCAGTACTATGTTCAGAACCTTGTGGTGATGGTTGTAACAGAGTTTTCGGATGACGAAAAAGTTCTCTAGATGTACGGATTCTTCTCCTCCGTCTACTCTCGTCTAAACCTTCAAGAAGAGGTTCTGCAGTTTTCTTGCTCCTAGTTCGGATTTCTTCCTGCATACACAAGAAAACAAAACCCTAGAAAAATTGGTTAGCACAAAAATATATAAAAGAAGATATAAGATAAGAGATAAGAAGATAAAATAGAAAAAACAAAAAATAAAAACAGAAAATAAAATAGAATAAAATAAAATAAAATAAAATAAAAATAAAAACAGAAAAAAATAAAAACAAAAATTCAAAATTCAAAATTCAAAAACAAGTCAAAGATAATCAATAATCACACAAATGAACTAGTTAAACCACGAGTCCCCGGCAACAGCGCCAAAAACTTGATGACAAATTTATGAACACCGAAAAACGGCGCCACAAACTTGTTTAACAATCGGCAAGTGTGACCGAATCGTATCAAGTAATAAAACAAGGTAAGACCAAGTATCGTTTTCCCAAAGGACTCACGGCCTAGTTTAGCTATGTGATTTGTTGATTATTTAAGACTTAAGAACAATATATTTGTAGGTTTCAATGCAAGAGACATTAATTAAATATGTATGCATGAATTTGATCAATGGAGAAAAACAAAATACAAACACGTCAATGAATTAGATGGATGAGTATGTTGTTGGGGTTATCAATTTCATCTTATCCACTCTCATATATTTTTAGGAATTCATCATTTTTATCATCAATGCTAATGTCACTCTCTAAATCACCTTGCAAGAAGGCCTATCCTTAATTACGAGTTCATACAATTCCCAGCATTCCTAGTAATTAGTTCTTAAAGTGCAGGAGCTTAAAGGCAACCAATATGCTATTGGGAGAAATTCCCCGGATCTAGACTTCCCCGGATCTAGACTTCCCCGTACGTTCCCGTATCGACAAAATCAATAATCATGGCAATGAATGAGTTAAACAAAGCAAGCAATAAGCAAAGAGGAAAAACCCTAGCTAAAGATGAAAGAAAGCATATATCTTAATATAAGACATTAAAACAAATTCCATATATGAGAGTTTCCCAAGACTACATTGATTCCGCAACAACAATACAAGGTTTAGTTCACCATATTCATGGTGAAACTAGATGAATAATAATGAAAGATAAAACCCTAGAAAGAGGAGGAGGTAGCCTGAGCATCCAAGATCTTCCTTCAAGGGGTGGAAAAGAGAGTGTTTGCTTCGTTTCTGCCAAAGATACAAACCCTAGGACGTCCTAAAGCTTATATACTATTCTAAAATTACAGAAAATTAGGCCCAAGCCCAAAAATAGTGCTGCTCAGCGGTAAACTACGGCTCAGCGGTAAGTGCGTGAGTTGTTTTTCTCCCCTCAGCGGCCTTTTCACCCCTCAGCAAAGCCAACGTGACTGCCTGAGTGCGGCTCAGCGGTAAACTGCCGCTGAGCGGCAGTTGCGGCTTCTCCTTTTGCATTTTTTGATGTCTTTTCTGATTCCATCTCTATCCTTCTTCACTTCTTTCACCAAATTCACCTTAAAACCTGCATAAAAACACTGAAATCAAGCATAAACCTGTCCAGCTCTCTTATTTCTAAAAATATGACCAAAAGCATGATTTCAAGCTAGTTTCTAAGTGTTAAGGGTTGCTTTTAGTATCAATTTTAAGCATGAAAATAACAGTTTTTCAACTGTTGTCACAACCCCAAACTTAGAACTTTGCTTGTCCTCAAGCAAACAAGATGTAACCCAATCTTCTACCAATCCTTATAATGGTTCACTCATTCAAAAATCTTCTTTTCAAGATAAGTAAAGACTTCAATCAAACTCATGACAAAGATTTCAATCAAGACATGCACATGCTTTGGTGTTCACAAAGTCACTTAATATCCAACAAATGCTATTTCTCATGAATGATCAATCAACTAAACATGGATGTTCATGTGCTCAATGAATATTTCCTCACTAGGTAAAGTGTTTCACTCAAACACAAGTGTATAAGAGGTAATCACTCATTCACTCTACTATCACAATGTCACATGAATTGTCTTTGCCTTTCATTTAACCACAATCAAATAAATTCACAAGCATGCATCATCACAAGGACTTTTTCAATGGCTTATAATGTGGCTGGGCTAGCAAGCAAATTGGTTTTTCAGGATCACAAAACCCTTGAGTTAAGAGAATCATATCAACATAATCATTCTTATTTATTCCCAACTTTCTTTTGCATTGAGCTTTACTTTTTCTTTTCTTTTCTTTTCTTTCTCTTTTTCTTTTTCTTTTCAAATTCTTATTTCTTAGCACTTAGCTCAATGCTTTCAATTTCCCTTTCTATTTTCCAACAACCCCAAACTTGAACATTTATCAATACCACAAAATATTTTCTACTTAAGTCAAGGTAAAGCTTTTCAACAAGGGTTTTCAAATCATGTTCAAGGCTAAGGGTTCAAAGGATAGAACACAAAGTGTTCTCTTTTAGTGGCTAAATTGATGGATTTGGCTAATAGAAAGGTTATAAACAAATGGCCTTGATCACATGATGCAAACAAGCAAGTAATTCAATCATAGAAAACCTGGGCAAAGTCATTCATGCTTCCAAAGAATAGCATTCATTCACACAACTCTGGAGCTCAAAACCTCACACATAAGCTCATTCACATTTGACATAAACATCCTGCTTAATATCACAATCACAATCACAACATCATGCATTTGTTCACACAGCTTGTGAACCACCTGTATAAGCATGTGCACATCTCAATATCAATCTATATCAAAGCATCATTAAGCGTTACTTTATCAAGCAATCACAATCACAAGCCAACCATCATAACAGACAAATTTTCCAATTGAGTACATCAAACCCTATTCTAAAAACATAATTAAGTTCAGAACACAAAACCAAACAAAAGCATAAGTCCTGCTCTAATTATGATAGCATTCATCAATAAATGTTATCTCAGCTCCTCATCAATCTGAGCTGTCATTTGTATCCTCCTCTTCTTCCTCATCTTCTGCATCCTCAAATGCATCATATTTTGAAGCTACCACTGCTGAGGGTCAAAAATCACCCCTCAGCGCCACCAGTGCAGCAATCCAGAAAGCAATTCAGCAAAAATCTAATGTCTGTCAGAGTGCCGCTCAGCGACAATTTACCCCTGAGCGGTGACTCTGCAGATTTTTGAAAACTTCATTTTAACCTGTCCTAACTCCACCCACATGCAATTTTCAGTTTTTCATATCAAAATCATTCAGTTTAATCGGTTCAAACTTCAATTAAATCATCAAATCATGCATAGAAATCAAAACCCCTAAAGATTCATGGTTTAACAATCAAATTTACATTCAAGAACCCTAGAATTAAAAATGCTTGACTTACTTGGGTGGAGATGCTAGATGAACTGAGAATGCTTTCAAGCTATGATGTTCTCTCTTCCTACCCCAAACTTAGATGGAAAGCTAGTGATAAAATGAGTGAAAGAGAGATTTTCTCAAAAGGGATGAGGGAAAAGTTGTAGAGAACCTTTGAAAAAGTATGTAGGAGTGTGTGTGCAGAGAAAAATCTGAAAAGAGAAACTAAGGCGCAGCTTAGGGTATAAAAATACCCTAATGGGCTCGGGTTCCGCTTAGGGGAAGCCTAAGCCCAATCTGCGACACTACCGCTCAACAGTAGTTTACCGCTCAGCGGCACTTTCGGGAAGTGTTCTTCTTCTTCCTAGCTTAACCTAGGTGCCTCCTACCCATGCCTCTCACTTACTCCCTGCAATAACATGTTCAGATTACTCATGCAAAATCCTATTATGCAACTACAGCAAAACAAACAAAATATAATCAATCAACTAGGTTGCCTCCCAGGTAGCGCTTGTTTAACGTCATGAGCCTGACCCAAAATCCACCAACACCCATCAGTAGGTGCAAAACTTTCTTACCAACACCCATCAGTAGATGTATCAAACCTAGTATCCTTCAGTGGATACTTAACCACCTAGCATCCTTCAGTAGATGCTATATCCCAACAAAATATTTACAGAAATAATGTCCAAAAGTTCAAAATTACATCACCAAACCAAAAATTAAAAGTTCTTAAATCAGTGGGTTGCCTCCCAGCAAGCGCTCTTTTAACGTCATTAGCTTGACCCAATAAAGTTCAAGTTCCTTCTTCCTGGTTGATGTCCATATTCCACCAACTCCTCAACTGCTTCCGGTGTACTGTTTTGACTCTTCTAGAATATGGAGACTCTATCTCTATCATCTCCTTTTCTTTATAGCCTTTCACAACCCACAATTTGTTTTTGACTCTCACAGGTGTACCCAGTTGAAGTTGTTCTTTCATCCAGTCATCAAGAACTTTCCTTCCTCTTCCAATCTTTTTTTTTTCCGTACCTGAAACAATAAACAATGTTTACCTTTAACCTTGGGCTTTTCATCTTGAGAGCTAGTCATGAGTACATCTTGAAATGCAGCTTTATAACTAGCTTCTTCATCCTGCATCTGCCTCTCTTCCTTGAAAACATCTACAACAACTCTCTCTTCTCTGTCTTGGAGCACCACTATACCTTCATTCACATCAATGATAGCTTTGGCCATTTTCATAAAAGGTCTTCCAAGAATAATGGGTATCTTTTCAGTCTCCATCTCCATCACCACAAAGTCTACCAAGAACTGGAGTTTGCCCACACAAACTATAATATCTTCTGCGATTCCACACGGTTCCTTTGAAGATCCATCTGCCATTACTAAGTTAACCTTTACAGGCTTCACATCAACATCACCGATCTGCTCCAATAAAGAATAAGGTATCAAGTTAACACTTGATCCTAAATCGAGTAAGGCTTTGTTTATCCTCTTCTTCCCTATTGTGCATGGAATGGAGAAACCTCCTGGATCTTTTGTCTTTAGAGGGAATGACTCCTTTTTAACAACTTTATACTTTTTTGTATTATCATCTCTACGTCTTTTCCTTGTAGAGACTTCTTCTTCAGGTTTAGTATAAACTGCAATTTGTTGTAGTATCTGATTCCAAGGTACATCATTGTCCACCATCTTGAATAATTCTGTAAAATCAAATTGCTTCTCTTGATTTATTGGAAAAGGAAAAATATCATTACTCTCTATCTCTCTTCTCTCTCCTTTCTCTTTTTCTCTCTCTTCTTTTTCTTTTTCTCTCTTTTCTTTTTCTTTTTCTCTCTTTTCTCTCTCTTCTTTTTCTTTCTTTTCTCTCTTTTCTTTTAACTCAACTCTCTCATCATTTGTACTCTCCACCACTTTGCATTCTTCCCTGGGGTTAACCTCAGTATTAGCCCCAAAATTTTTGTTTGGACTCTCTTCCAACTGCTTGGTAATCTGACCCATTTGAGTCTCCCAATTCTTAATAGAAGCCTCAGTGCTCTTTTGAGTAGACTCAATTTTCTGTATGAACTGATGAAGAGTTTCTTCCATCCTTATTGACCTTTCATTTAGTATAGCAATCTGTTGCCATAAGGTTGGTTGTTGTTGTTGCTTATTGAATTGCCCAGTTTGTCCAGCTTGCCCAGTGTCGCAACCGGAATCGCGACGGGACGACGATCCAAAAAAGAGAAACGGGTTTCGAAAAGAGATTTGGAGTCGCCACCATAGTTTATTCTGGAAAACTACGGAAAAACCATAAAATAATAAGACACGGTCCGCGAAAACCAGATTCTGGGTTCGGGAATCGGTTACGTGTAGGGAAGGTGTTAGCACCCTACAACGCCTGCCCTAAGGCAGTACCTTTAACTAAATGCACGAATATGATGTGGTTTTCAAAATGTTTAACTATCCCCTAAAATAAAATTCTAAACAAAATATATTTTTTAGTTTTTTGAGCCCGACAAGGATTGCCCTTGCTCCTACGTATTCTCATTCAGAACGAGAAATCAGGGTTACGTAGTTCTTTTAGAAACTGGTTGAAAATTTTGTTTGATGAATTGTTTGAGAAATTTGTTTGAGAAATTGATTATGGATTTTTGGGAAGTGAACCTGGCAAGGTCTAGCCTTGCTCCTACGTATCTCCACTTTTCATGGAGAATCAAGGATCACGTAGTTCTGGCCAGCAGGTTGATTGTCGTTTGAAGATGTGAATGTTTTATATTTTGGTATTTTTATGTGAGAAGGAGAAAATTTTTTAGCACAAGGACGATGCGAACGATCACACATGTGCCTAAACCTTTAAAATATTTTATTATTATTTGAGAAGAGAAGAAGAAAAGGTTTTAGCACAAGGACGATGCGTGCGATCACACATGTTCCTAAACCTTTTAAAATATTTTTATATTTGTATATATTTTTTTAGAAGAGAAGAAGAAAAGGTTTTAGCACAAGGACGATGCGTGCGATCACACATGTGCCTAAACCTTTTAAAATATTTTTGTTATTATTTGAGAAAAGAAGAAGAAAAGGTTTTAGCACAAGGACGATGCGTGCGATCACACATGTGCCTAAACCTTTTAAAATATTTTTGTTAAGTCTTTTATTTAGGCTATAAATATTGTATTATTAAACATATATTTTAGGATAAGTAGATATTTAGAAAAAAATAAAAATAAAATAAAATAAGACAATAAATTTAAAATAAAATAAAATAAAATAAAATAAAAAAACAAATCAAAGATAAACAAAATAAATGGAATAAAAAAACAAATACGTAAATAAAATAAAGCAAAAATGGGGGTCAAATGAGAAAGGGAGTGCCGAACGGTCCAACGAACGGACGTTGGTAAAGGATTCAGAATGACGAGCGTTCGTTGGGGGAGGTGACGAACGGACGTTGAGAAATGGAGGCTGAATGACGAGCGCTCGTTGGGGAGATGACGAGCGGACACTGGGAAAGAAAGCTGATTGACGAGCGCTCGTTGGGGAGGTTATGAACGGACGTTCAAAAGTGTTGCTGAATGACGAGCGCTCGTTGGGTGCGATGACGTACGGACGTTGAGAATGAGGCGGAACAACGAGCGTTCATTGGGGGAGATAACGAACGTTCAAAATGTGGCTGAAAGACAAGCGCTCGTTGGGGAGATGATGAACGGACGTTCAAAAATGTGACTGAATGACGAGCGCTCGTTGGGAAGGTGACGAGCAGACACCGGGAAAGAAGGCTGAATGACGAGCGTTCGTTGTTGGAAATGACGAACGGACGCTGGGAAAGGAGGCTGAATGATGAGCGTTCGTTCTGGACGAGCGTTCGTTGGGGGAGATTATGAACGGACGTTGAGAATGAGACGGAATAACGAGCGTTCGTTGGATGAGATTATGAACGGACGTTCGAGAAATGGAGGCTGAATGACGAGCGCTCTTTGGGGAGGTGACGAGCGGACATTGGGAAAGAAGGCTGAATGACGAGCGTTCATTGTGGACGAGCGTTCGTGGGAGGGAGATTATGAACGGACGTTGAGAATGAGGCGGAATAACGAGCGTTCGTTGGGGGAGATGGTCACCAAACGGTCCGTCCAAGAAGTGGCCCGACGGACGTGTGGAGAGGAGGCCAGTGACGAACGTTCGAAAAAGGCCTAATAACGTGCATTTACTTCTAGGCTTGGCCCACCCGGGTGGTTTCCAACCTAGAATCCCCTAGGGGTTCAGCATTCCCCTTCCATTCCTCACCCACTCAGATCACACACTCTCCCTCAGCTCACTCCCTCAGCTCACACACTCTCCAGGGACCCAAGGTCCCTTACTCTCTCCACCGGCTCACCACCTACTCAGCCGGAACCGGCCACCGCGCCACTGGCGACGCCTCGTCTCGATGCCGTCGGCGAGACCTCGCCCTACCGTGGCCACCGTCTTCTACCTTCGCGCACTACTACCTTAATCTAGTGTTCTACAACGTGATGGTGAGCCTGAAGGTGGGTGAGTGTGCCTCTCCTTAGATTGGACAAGCATGAATGGAAGCGGGGGCTGGTGTTGCATGGTTGAAAGTGAACGGCACGGTGGCCAATTCCCGCTTTGGTTCAGTGAAGATACAGTATGGGCTTGTGTGTGGGTGCTGAGAATTGGTCATTGTTTTTTTTTTTTGCTGTGGCTTTGTGCAATGCAGGTTGAGGATGGTGGTGTTATGCGTGAGTTGGGATGGAGGTTCCGTGATAGTGGTGTATGGGTTGGGGTCTCTGCTTGAGTTGAATTTCTGAAGATGAAGGAGTATGTGGTTGTATGTGATGGTTGTGGCAAATGAATATGGTTGAAGTGAATATGGTTGATGATTCAGGAAGGGGACCCAATATTGAGGTTTGGTCGTGTGGTATCAGGCGTTGGAGATGAAAAGGGATGAAAATGATGGTGTTGGTCGTGAGGTATTTGATGAATGAGGAGTAAAACGATGGGTGTTCCTATTAACCGTGGGCGTGGTTTGGGTTGTTAGGAATGGACGGAGGAGGGTGACGATGATGTTCGGTAACATAATGGATGCATACAGATACCCAGGGTATTCAACAACATTCATATACAAATTTAACAACAATCGTAACAGAGATATGTTCATGGGCAAGTAACCAACTCAGTAGAACGTGGAGTGTAAGGTATTACTTACCTCTTCGAAGATCCGTTTGTTGTTCCCTCTCCGGCTGGCGTTTGTCTTTCTCTGCAGATGAAAATGGTGTATGCCCCTCAGCAATGGATGATCCAAGATGAAAGTCCAGTGTCAAATCCTCCTTTTCTTTTCTCTCCCAAAAGCAAAATCCTCCTTTCCTCTAGTCCCTCTGTGCTTTTGTGCAACTCCGTATCTCCCAAATTGAATGTACCAGCCCCGTACAATCCAAATTGTCCCTGCCAACCCCCGCACACTCTGCAGAAAACCGTTTTCTGCCCCCTCCTTCCTGCACACACACTGTTTCCCCTTTTTTTTTTTTTTACTAAAGACAAAAACACCCCCTTTTCTTAATTCTTTTCTTTTCTTTTTTTAATAAACTAAAAAGGTAAAAACTAAAAAAACGAAAACTAAAGACACAAATAAACTAATAAGAAAATAAATGAATAAATAAATAGAAATAAAAAAACGAAAATAATAAAATAAAAATAAAAATAAAAATAAAAATAAAAATAAAAATAAAAATAAAAACAAAAAGAAAAAGAAAAATAAAAATAAAAATAAAAATAAAAAAGGGTAAATAATAAAACAAAGGAGAACAGTCTACGGTAAAGCTAAAAAACCAATCCGGACGAAATTCGATATTGACAGCTGTCCCTCTTTACTTAGATTTTACTAGATAATATGACAAAGTGATGCTTTCATATTATATTGTAAAAGATAAGTAAAGATAGAAATACTAATTTCGTCTGGATTTCTAAGGAGGCAAAAGGAAGGAAAATGAATACGAGACCTAAGATTAGCCAAATCCATGCAAAATGTGAGATTGCAATAAAAGAAGGCAACCCTTGCCCAGTAGGGAGTCAAAACATAAAACAACAAGCTGGATTTGACCGTTGCCGAGCAGAGGACCAACAACACGAAATGAAAACCTGGATTCGACCATTGCCGAGCAGAGGGCCCAAAGTCACAGAAAAACTAGAGGCGCCACACAAGACTGGGCTTGAAACGCTGAACCAAAACCGTGCTTGAGGGGAACGAGGTGTACAAACCTCGTGGAGGGTGTACAAACCCTAAACGAGTGATGTGAGGTGTGCTAACCTCGTGGAGGGTGTACAAACCCTATGGATGAATGGTGTGAGGTGTACTAACCTCTTGGAGGGTGTACAAACCCTATGGACGAATGATGTGAGGTGTACTAACCTCGTGGAGGGTGTACTAACCTCATGGAGGGTGTACAAACCCTATGGATGAATGATGTGAGGTGTACTAACCTCGTGGAGGGTGCACAAACCCTATGGATGAATGATGTGAGGTGTACTAACCTCGTGGAGGGTGTACAAACCCTATGGATGAATGATGTGAGGTGTACTAACCTCGTGGAGGGTGTACAAACCCTATGAATGAATGATGTGAGGTGTACTAACCTCGTGGAGGGTGTACAAACCCTATGGATGAATGATGTGAGGTGTACTAACCTCGTGGAGGGTGTACAAATCCTATAGATGAATGATGTGAGGTGTACTAACCTCGTGGAGGGTGTACAAACCCTATGGATGAATGATGTGAGGTGTACTAACCTCGTGGAGGGTGTACAAACCCTATGGATGAATGATGTGAGGTGTACTAACCTCGTGGAGGGTGTACAAACCCTATGGATGAATGATGTGAGGTGTACTAACCTCGTGGAGGGTGTACAAACCCTATGGATGAATGATGTGAGGTGTACTAACCTCGTGGAGGGTGTACAAACCCTATGGATGAATGATGTGAGGTGTACTAACCTCGTGGAGGGTGTACAAACCCTATGGATGAATGATATGAGGTGTACGAACCTCGTGGAGGGTGTACAAACCCTATGGATGAATGATATGAAGTGTACTAACCTCGTGGAGGGTGTACAAACCCTATGGATGAATGATATGAGGTGTACTAACCTCGTGGAGGGTGTACAAACCCTGTGGATGAATGATGTGAGGTGTACTAACCTCGTGGAGGGTGTACAAACCCTGTGGATGAATGATGTGATCATTGGGTTCAACCATTGTCTTACAGAGGGCCGAAATGCAAAAAGAAAAACTTGAGGTTAGGGTGCCAGGCGAAACTGGGCTTGGGGGCCAGTATGGGAACTGGGCTTTGGAGGGCCAGTGTAGAAACTGGGCTTGGGGGCCAGTGTGAAAACTGGGCTTTGGGGGCCAGTGTGGAAACTGGGCTTGGGGGCCAGTGTGAAAACTGGGGCTTTGGGGGCCAGTGTGAATACTGGGCTTTAGGATTTGGAAACACTTGAAACTTGTAGTTTTGTGAAATGTTTTTTTTTTTTTAATTTTTGACAAAATTTTGATTTTTGAAAAGGCATCAGTGACCATTTCCAAAGAGAAGGTCCTAATATGAGGATAGGAGAAACAAAGTGTAAAGACTATGGTAGAATGTTGAAACACTAACTTAAAGGCGGTGAATAGAGTGTAAAGATGTGGGTGTCAAAACCCCAAAATGAGAGAAAAAACATGATCAACATGAAACAACATGATTTGAAAGAGAAAACCATAATGTTATTCTTTTTGTATTTTTGAAGAAGGATTCGACAACCATTCATATCAATGAAGAGGGTTTCGATCTGAAAGATTTTTATTTTTTTTTTTTTTATGGATGAATGCACACATATGGAAAACATTTGCTTTGTTTTGTGTTTCGCTTGTTTTTTCTGCTTGAGTCAGTCATCTTTCTTGCAATCATCATACTTATTCTTATTTTCAGTATTTTGTGAAAGAGAGGAATGTCATACATCTCGAGGTCTAATGTCCAATATGATTATATGTTTGACTTTCTCTTTCTCGACATCAATGCACACATGCTTGAATTCGTAGACAAGTGGAAAATGTGAGATGTTTAGAAAGGTTTGGAGGAGACTGGGAGAGTCATGCGGGCACGTCATTCCTTCTATAATCCTCAAAGGAGATGAGTGCCAAAGCGAAACACGAGGCACCTAAAAAGTTTCCCCGATTTGGTGTAATGAGTATGATGATGAATCCATGATAATTCGGGTGAAAAATTCAAGTAAGATCCGCAAAGCTTCCCCAGTCTTGAGATTATGGGTTGATGAATTTCAAGGAAAAAAAACGCGTGGTGAGGTCCACCAAGCTGCCCCAGTTTTTGGGGTATGGATTCTGTTTGGAAGAGGTAGTGGGCATGAAAAGGATCGGTTAAAAGGATGACCCCAATTGGTCTGATTTTCTTTCGCATGCTTTTGCCTAGTTGGCAAAGAGATCCCTTCTTCCTGAGACATTACTTTTTCTTTTTTTTTTCATTCATTTTCAAATTTTGTGTTTTTTTTTTGTTTCTTTTTTTGTTTGTTTTCTTTTTGGACACATTGCAAGTCATTTCGTCTTATCGCAAAATTAAGCTTTATGAAAATTTGAGCAAACATTATTCAATCTGTGTGGACTTTATTAGGCTTGTAATGTGGCTAGGGCTAGAAGGTATCGAAAGAAAAGGTTAAAGGCCCAAATGAATGCTTGTCAGTTATTTTTTTTGAAACAAGGGTTATCATCTAGGCATCGCATCAACTATTTGACTTTTTGAGCACTTTGCTTTTTTTTTCTTGAACTTCGTTTTTTCATTCTTTCGTTTATCACCACTTTGTGATTTTTCTTTTATATTGTTGTTTTTTTTTGTTTACCCTTTTGAAGGATTCTCTTCCTTTGATTACTGAGTGCTCTTTATTTATACACTGAGTTGACTCCCTACTGATGATAACCTTTGCCTGGGAATAATTTTGAAAAAGAAATTATTTTTGGCTCAAACGGGGTAACAATGATTATAGTTTTTGCTTTTTGGATAAAGAAAGAAGGCCACACATCATTTTGAACTTTGATTGTTTTTTTTTCAAAAGATTAATTCTACGATTAGATGACCTCAACATGAGTCATTTTTTCTTTTCCCTTCTTTCTAGACCGCCCTTTCGGGTTTTTGATCTATGGGACTTATTCTTTTTTTTTGGAAATTCTTTTGTTCTTTTGTTTGCCTCAATGGATTCAGGGATCACTCAACTAGCGCAAACGAGGATAATGTTGGCCAGGCCGATCTGCCCCAGTGTAAAGGTTTTCGTTACTGAAGGCAGTGACAGTGTTTGTTGGGGAAAATCCTTTATTTTAGAGAAAGTGAAGGGTGAAGGCTTTCAAGCAACACGTGCACAAACATCTCGAAAGGAAACATCAAATTGTTATTTTTAGACACTTGACCTCAGAAAAACTTGACATTCCAATTTTCTTTTTGATTATTCATCATTTTTCCTTTTTTCTATTTTCGAAAAACAAGAGTTTGACGATTCACAAGAAAAAAACAAGTGACTCAAGATTTCTTTCATTTTTTTTTTTCAATTTTGTTTTCCTTTTTTTTCTTCCGTAATACCCTTTTAGGACTCGATTTCCAGCACTATTTGGAGAAACCCTGTAGTGAATGTTCGCATTGAAAGTCATGGATGAAGACGTGATACCGATGAGCATACTTCTCCATAGCAAGACACTTCACAACATCAAATTCATTTGTACAATGACTTATGCTCTCTTATGTGGTCCTAAAGCCCACTTCATTTCTTCATGACATCTGTAGAGACATTCTCAAGTCGTGCCTCAAGTTTGGGTTGACTTCCTTCATACTTTAACCATCTTGAATGAATCAAAGTTTGCCTTTGCGCTTGAATCAACAGCACTTTTGGTGGAATGACCGATAGCCACTCCATGGTAATCACCTTTTGTATATGATGCATCACGAGTCTTGAGGTATTGAGGCTTTAAAGGCTTCATGTAACAAGTAGAGACCAAGCCTTTTTATGCAGGAGACTTGGAAGAAATGTTGCATAACTCAGAAGATTAGGAGTGAAACTCATATGCCTTTCGTCTTGATCAACATTTTTTCTGCCTGACAGCTTGGTGGGAAGTTGAGTTTGGGTCGAGTCCATTTTTGTCTCAGAGCAGTTTCAAAGGGTAGGCCAATGGTATTTGAGCAGTGGGATGTGATTGAGCTCTTTCTTCTCTCCTTATCCCAAGCTTAGACCGAACTTGTTAACATTTGCCATCATGGTAGTATCGTGTCGGATTTTTCCTCACATTAATGTCAATTCTTTCTCCAAGTATCCTCAAGTCTGCAAAGTTTGAGGAAATACTGCTCATCATATGCTCATAGAAGGGTGATTGTAAAGTTTTTAAGATCATGACAACCATTTCCGTGTCACTCATAGGATACCCTACTTGAGCAGCAATCTCTTTCCACCCTTGGGCGTACTCTTTGAACGATTTGAACTCCCTCATCACGCTCTACAATTGCAATCTATCAGGTGCTACATCCAGATTGTACTTGTACTGCCTCAAGAAAACATCCACTAGATCCTCCCAAGACCGGATGCACGAGGATTCAAGATGAGTGCCCCAGTTTGGTGTCATGCCAACCAAACTATCTTGGGAAAAATGAATTAGCAACTTTTCATCACATGTGTGACAACCATTTTCTTCCCATATGTCATGAGATGGGTCTTAAGACAAATGGTCTCTCTTTTTCATCTACGCTTTGGGAGGTATCACCACATCCCCTACATTTTCAAACTTAAGGCTTCCTCCAACTTCTATGACTCTCGCCCTTTTCCAGCATTTCCAATTTACGTCTGTCAACCTCAACATCCATTGGCGTAACGACATGAGGAGAAGATTTCAACTCGGGTTGCTTGGTCATTGTCTTGCTTACTACACTGGGCTGAATCATTTCTGTAGGGACCATGAAAGTGGTTGCCCTAAGCTTGTTTCTTCCTTCAACTGCGTTATTTTATGCCTTCTGAGTGTGAAATTGTCTCGAGTCCACTTCCAAGGATGTAGTGTAATTCTAGGGAAGACCATAAGGAGGGAAAGTTTGTGCTCCTGGAACTCTTTGTTGCGCTCATGTGCGCGAATCTACACGGCTTTGCAAGGCATTCAGAAGCTCTAGCATTCAACTCATTTGCTCATTCAATTGTTGGACACCGACTTTCATCCCTTCTTGAACTTTTCCTTGGTTCTCCAAGATTCTGTAACTGGTTCAAGTCCTTTAGGGTATCTTGGATGTTTAGCCGTATTTTTAAGTTTTTTTTTTTAAACAAATTAAGAAAACGAAAATGAACAGAAAAAGGAGAAACAATGTAGTTCAAATACTCTAGTCGGAAATTATAAAGCTGTGAAACATTGCCCCGGTATAGTTTGGAAATTAACATGAAATAGAGTCAATAGGGTGGTTCATACAATGAAACATCCACCACCTCTAGAAGTTCACAAAATGTGAAGCATGGAAAGTCCTTGTCAACCATCTCGGGCCTTAGCCATCCCATTCTTCATTTCTCTAGTCAGCTCTTGCAGCAATTGAGGAAAGTTCAATCCCCTTAGGTAAGTTAAAGATCGACACTACGGACTCAACATTAGTTAATAACTTCATAACACCTTCAATGGCTTCATTGGCGAGGGAAGCTAGTTGTGAGAGACTTCTTTTTCAATTCCCCCTTGCTCAACAATATGCCTCTTCATTTGAGTTATCAATTCTTTATGTCTCCTTTTTAGCTCGATGTCAACATTCCTTATTCAGTTTTCCCACTGCTGCTTTCACACGTTGCTTAGTAGTGTGAAATTGCTCTTCACAATTTGGGTCTGGAGAAATTACACTGAATGACAACTTGACTGTCTTAACCCTCTCTGTCGCAACCGGGATCGCGACGGGACGGCGAGCCGAAAAACAACAGGTTTGAGAAAAAGGTTTTGGGAGTCGCCACCATAATTTATTATGGACAAACTATGGAAAACCAAAAAAATAAGACATGGTCTGTGATGGACAAATTTATGAACACCAAAATATGATGTCACAAACTTGTTTTTCAATCGGCAAGTATGACCGAATCGTTCAAGTAATAAACTTGGTAAGACCAAGTATCGTTCTTCCCAAAGGACTCACGGCCTAGTTTAGTTATGTGATTTCTTGATTAGCTAAAACTTAAAGACGAAATATTTGGAGTTTAATATGCAAGACAGAAAATAAACATGTATGCATGAAGTTTTGATCAATGGCAAAAAGCAAAAGATAAACACTTTCAATGGAATTTATGTATGAATATGTTGTTGGGGGTCAATTTCATCTTATCCACTCTCATATATTTTAGGAATTCAACATTCAAATCATCATTGTTAATGCCACTCTCTAAAGAAACTTTCTAGAAGGCTTCTCCCTAATCACGAGTTCATACAATTCCTAGCATTCCTAATGATCAGTTCATAAGTGCAGGAGCTTAACGACAACCAATATCATATTGGGAGAAATTCCCCGGATCTAGACTTCCCCGTACGTGCCCGTATCGACAAAACCAATAATCATGCATCGAATGAGTTAAACAATGCAAGCATTAAGCAAAGAGGAAAAACCCTAACTAATGATGAAAGAAAGCATAAGTCTTAATTAAAAGATGTAAAAACAGATTCCATATATGAGAGCTTCACAAGATTACATTGATTCCCCAACAAACATACAGAGTTTAGTTCACCATATTCATGGTGAACCTAGATGAATTACAATGAAAGAATGAAAGAATAAACCCTAAAAAGGTGAAGAGGAAGCCTCAGCATCCAAGATCCTCCTTCAAAGGGGTGGAAGAGAGAGTGTTTTCTTCGTTTCTGCCAAAAGATACAAACCCTAGGACGTCCTAAAGCTTATATACTATTCTAAAATTACAAAAAATCTAGGTCCAAGCCCATAAGTGTGCCGTTCAACGGTAAAGTACCGCTCAGCGGTGAGTGCGCGTCTCGTTTTCTCCCCTCAGCGGCCATTTTGCCCCTCAGCGGATCTCCCGTGAGTGCCTAAGTGCCGCTCAGTGGTAAACTGCCGCTGAGCGGTGACTTCGGCTTCTCCTTTTGCACTTTTTGATGTCTTTTCTGATTTCATCTCTCTCCTTCTTCACTTCTTTCACCAAATTCACCTTAAAACCTGCACAAAAACACTGAAATCAAGCATAAACCTGTCCAGCTCTCTTATTTCCAAAAATATAAAGAAAAGCATGATTTCAAGCTAGTTTCTAAGTGTAAAGGTTGCTTTTAGTGTCAATTTTAATCATAAAAATAACAGTTTTTCAACTGTTATCACAACCCCAAACTTAAAACTTTGCTTGTCCCCAAGCAAATAAGATGTAACTCAATCTTCAACCAATTCATATGATGGTTCACTCATTCAAAAATCCTCTTTTTCAAGATAAGTAACAACTTCACTCAAACTTATGACCAAGAGTTCAATCAAGATGTCATTTAAATTCCAACAAATAAGATGTCATTTAGTGTTCACAAAGTCATTTAAATTCCAACAAATGCTATTTTCATGAATGATCAATCAATTAAGCATGGATGTTCATGTGTTCATGTAATATTTCCTCACTAAGTCAAGTGTTTCACTCACACTCAAGTGTATAAGAGATGATCACTCATTCACTCTACTATCACAATGTCACATGAATCAACTTTGCCTTTCATTTTACCACAATCAAAAACATTCACAAGCATGCATCATCACAAGGACTTTTCTATGGCTTATAATGTGGCTGGGCTAACAAGAAAATTGGTTTTTCTAGATCACAAAACCCTTGAGTTAAGAGAATCATACAACACAATCATCTTATTCTTTCCCAACTTTCTTTTGCCTTTGCATTGAGCTTTGCTTCTTTTTCTTTTCTTTTCTTTTTCTTTGCATATTCTTACTTTTTAGCTCTTAGCTCAATGCTTTTCATGTTTTCCCAACAACCCCAAACTTGAACATTTAACAATACCAAACAAGATCTTCTACTTAACTCAAGGTAAAGATTTTTTTTAATCAAAGGTTTCAGTGTATATTCAAGGCCTAGGGTTCAAAAGGATTGAACACAAAGTGTTCTCTTTTAGTGGGCTAATTTTTACAAATTTGGCCAATAAAAAGGTTTCCAACAAACAGCCTTGATCATATGATGCAAAACAAGCAATTGATTCAATCATAGAAAACCTGGGCAAAATCATTCATGCTTTCAAAGTAATAGCATTCAACAATGACAACTCTGGAGCTCAAAATCTCACATATAAGCTCATTCACATTTGACATACACATCCTGATTAATTTCACAATCACAATCATGATATCCTGCATTTGTTCACAAAGCTTGTGAATCACCTGTATAAGCATTTTAATGTGCACATCATCTCAACATCAATCAATCATAAGCATCATTCAGCATTACTTATCATACAATCACAGTTAATAGCAAACCATCACAAGAAACCAGGTTTCAAATAGAGTACATCAAACCCTAATCTAAAAACACAAACAAATAAGTTCAGAAAACTTAAACCACAAAAGCATAATCATATGATAGCATTTATCAGTAAATGCTATCTCAGCTCCTCATCAGTCTGAGCTGTCCTCTGTATCTTCTTCTTCTTCCTCATCTTCAGCATCTTCAAATGCATCATCATCATCAGCTTCATCTTCTTCCATCTCTCTAGCTGAAGCTTCAGCTGCTCCAGCTCCTCCTCCATGCACTGGCTCCTCTAGCCAAGCTACCACATTATGGAATTCATCCATAGTCCACCTGTGAGCTGGGGGTGTATCATACATCCCCACAATCATCTCAGCAGTGGCCACCTGCCCTTTGTGAATGGACTGCAACTGAGCACCTATAAGAGACATATACATGTCCCTCATCTGGAATGGTTCTGCTTCATGTGTATCAGCAGATGTCTGGCTCTGTGGTGGCCCTCTCTCTCTACGAGCACGGCGTGGTGGAATTGGCTGAGCTGCTTCCTCACCTCCACAGTACTGTCTGTAATAAGCCTCATCAATAGCTTTTCTTGGCCTCTCAAATGGTGGAGCAGAAGTGTCCACCCCAGCTATCTTGCAAAGGTGAGTGATCAAGGAAGGATGTCCTAGTGGTGCTTTGTTGTTTGAGGTATTGGCGCATACACTAATCTCATCAACTATCACCTGCCCAATATTAACATTTAAGTTTCTGATAGCACAATAGATGAATAGTGCCCTGCTGAGAGTAATATCTGACACATGTGAACATGGCTGAATGTTGGCGTGAGAAAACGCCATCCAATACTTTGCAAGAGGAGTCAAATCCGTCCTCCTAATGTTAACCACTGAGCCAGATCTATTTCTTTGGAAGTGTTCTCCAGGTATACACAGTACTCTCTCCACATCCTCATAATCAGCACCTTCCTCCATGCAAAGAGAAAACTGGCACTGCTCACCAACCCACACATTGTTCAGGAAGTTATTGATAGAATCAGGATCACACCTGATAGCATGGCCTCTGACATAGCCCAAATAATTCTCAACTGGATAATCACCAATCTTTTTTGCATTGGTGTAAAATTCCTTTACCACAGCTATGTTGGCAGGTGCAAGATATGTGGCTAGCTTTCCCCAGTCATTCCCTAACACTTGCTCTCCAAATTGAGGAGCAAAGTTAGGTATCATTCCAACCTTTCTCTCCATCAGAAGTCTCCTGTCCTGAACCACCCTAAAGTGCTTCTCATGTTTCCTAGAGAGGAACCTACTAGAGTGGGGTTGCTCTGGTTCCTTTTCCTTTCTCTTGGTTGCCATGGTTTTCAATCTCTTTCCTGAAGAGGATGTCATTCCTGCATTCAAACACAAATACAAAACCACAGAACATGATGTTAATCATTAGTAAACACGGAACACAACTCCTTTCGAAGCTAAACCACCGCTGAGGGCCAGAATTTCACCTCAGCGCCACCACTGCCATAGTCCAGATCACAAAAAACCAGAAAAACTAAATCTGGCAGAGTGCCGCTCAGCGGCAGTTTACCCCTCAGCGGTAACTCTCCAGATTTTTGAAAATCTTGTTTTAAAGCTGTCCTAACTCCACCCAAATGCAATTTTCAGTTTTCAAGTTCATAATCATGCAGTTTAATCGGTTCAAACATCAAATATATCATCAAATCATGCATAGAAATCAAAACCCCTAAATATTCATGCTTTGACAATCACATTCAAATTCAAGAACCCTAGAATGAACGAAATGCTTTTTACTTACTTGGGTGAAGATACTAGATGCAATGAAAATGCTTCCAAGCTAGAATGCTCTCTTCCAACCCCAAACTTTGATGGCACACTAGTGAAAAAGTGAGTGGAAGAGAAATTTTCTTAAGAGGAAAGAGTGAAAAGATGTGGAAAACCTTGGAAAAGGTATGTGGGAGTGTTTGTGCAGAGAAGAGCCAGCAAACAGAAGCTTATGCACAGCTTAGGGTATAAAAATACCCTAATGGGCTCGAGTCCTGCTGAGGGGAAACTAAAGCCCATCTGCGAGAGTACCGCTCAGCGGCACTTTCGTGATGTGCTCTTCTCCTTCTTTTCTTAACCTACGTGCCTCCTAAACATGCCCCTCACTGGTTCCCTGCAATTCAATCCTCAGATTACTTATGCAAACCCTATTATGCAACTAAAATGAAACAAACAGAAACATTCAATCAACTGGGTTGCCTCCCAGGTAGCGCTTGTTTAACGTCACGAGCCTGACCCAAAATCCACCAACACCCATCAGTAGGTGTAACAAACTTACCAACACCCATCAGTAGGTGCAAAATTTTCTTACCAACACCCATCAGTAGGTGTTACAAACTGAGTATCCTTCAGTAGATACTTAACCACCTAGCATCCTTCAGTAGATGCTATATCCAACAAAATATTTACAAAAATAATGTCCACAGATTAAAAGTTACAAAACCAAAATCAAAATCAAAAGTTTTTAAATCACTGGGTTGCCTCCCAGCAAGCGCTCTTTTAACGTCATTAGCTTGACCCAGTAAAGCTCAAGTTCCTTCTTCTTTTTCTTCTTCTTTCTACTGAACTTCTTTAGAAATTTAATCAAACCAGGAACCTGTTGCAGTGTCTCAATCATAGGAACTTTAATCTCCAATTTCTTGAAGATTTCCATAAAGCACTTAAATTTCTTTTCCTTCCCATGATTCTTCTTTAGATGAGGATGAGATTTTTCATATGATTCCTTCTTCTTTCCTCTCATCTTCTTTTTCTTACGCTTTCTCTCCCCAAATTTTCTCTTTTTCTTTTCTTTTATTTTTTTCTTCCCTTCTCTTTTTCTCCTCAACTTCTTTATTTTCACACAAATTTTCTTTCTCTCTTCTCTCTCAACCACTTCTTTTTCTTTTTCTTCATCTTTATCTTTCTCACTCAACTCTTCTTTCTCTTTTCTCTCTACCCTTTCCTCATCTCCCTCTAATTTTTCCTCATCAAGAATCTTGTCACTTTCAGTGATAATGACTTGTCCTTCCTCCTTAAGGTTAACTTCAGTATTAACATCATCATTCAATCTCTGATTGATGTAACGAAGTTGCATCTCCATTCTTTTACATGATTCTTCAATGCTTTTCTGAGTAGAGTCGGAATTTTTCAAAAATCGTTGAAGGGTGTCCTCCAACCTATCCAAACTTCTTGATAGAAACGGTTGTTGCTGCCATTGTTGTTGTGGTTGGTTCTCAAATTGTCCAGCAGCTTGCCAAAATTGGCTTTGATCCATGCTTGAGTGAGGTTCCCACCAGTGGTTGAGATTATTTTGGTAGAATTGAGTGCCCATATAGTTAAATTCTTGACCAAATTGCATTCTGCAGACATTAGGCACAAAACTCTAGAAAATATTTGTTAGCACAAAAAGATAGAGAAGATACAAAGAATGAATGATAAGAAGATAAAAGATAGCAAGATAGAAGATAAAAACATAAAATAGAAAAACAAAATAATAACCGAAAAATAAAAACAAAAAAATAAAATCAAATAAAATCAAATCAAATCAAATCAAATCAAATCAAATAAAATCAAATAAAATAAAATAAAATCAAATCAAATAAAAATAAAATAAAATAAAAACAGAAAAAATAAAAACAGAAATTCAAAATTCAAAGTCAAAGATAATCAATAATCACACAAATTAACCAGTTAAACCACGAGTCCCCGGCAACGGCGCCAAAAACTTGATGGACAAATTTATGAACACCAAAATATGATGTCACAAACTTGTTTTTCAATCGGCAAGTATGACCGAATCGTTCAAGTAATAAACTTGGTAAGACCAAGTATCGTTCTTCCCAAAGGACTCACGGCCTAGTTTAGTTATGTGATTTCTTGATTAGCTAAAACTTAAAGACGAAATATTTGGAGTTTAATATGCGAGACAGAAAATAAACATGTATGCATGAAATTTTGATCAATGGCAAAAAGCAAAAGATAAACACTTTCAATGGAATTTATGTATGAATATGTTGTTGGGGGTCAATTTCATCTTATCCACTCTCATATATTTTAGGAATTCAACATTCAAATCATCATTGTTAATGCCACTCTCTAAAGTACCTTTCTAGAAGGCTTCTCCTTAATCACGAGTTCATACAATTCCTAGCATTCCTAATGATCAGTTCATAAGTGCAGGAGCTTAACGACAACCAATATCATATTGGGAGAAATTCCCCGGATCTAGACTTCCCCGTACGTGCCCGTATCGACAAAACCAATAATCATGCATCGAATGAGTTAAACAATGCAAGCATTAAGCAAAGAGGAAAAACCCTAACTAATGATGAAAGAAAGCATAAGTCTTAATTAAAAGATGTAAAAACAGATTCCATATATGAGAGCTTCACAAGATTACATTGATTCCCCAACAAACATACAGAGTTTAGTTCACCATATTCATGGTGAACCTAGATGAATTACAATGAAAGAATGAAAGAATAAACCCTAAAAAGGTGAAGAGGAAGCCTCAGCATCCAAGATCCTCCTTCAAAGGGGTGGAAGAGAGAGTGTTTTCTTCGTTTCTGCCAAAAATACAAACCCTAGGACGTCCTAAAGCTTATATACTATTCTAAAATTACAAAAAATCTAGGTCCAAGCCCATAAGTGTGCCGCTCAGAGGTAAAGTGCCGCTCAGCGGTGAGTGCGCGTCTCGTTTTCTCCCCTCAGCGGCCATTTTGCCCCTCAGCGGATCTCCCGTGAGTGCCTAAGTGCCACTCAGCGGTAAACTGCCGCTGAGCGGTGACTTCGGCTTCTCCTTTTGCACTTTTTGATGTCTTTTCTGATTTCATCTCTCTCCTTCTTCACTTCTTTCACCAAATTCACCTTAAAACCTGCACAAAAACACTGAAATCAAGCATAAACCTGTCCAGCTCTCTTATTTCCAAAAATATAAAGAAAAGCATGATTTCAAGCTAGTTTCTAAGTGTAAAGGTTGCTTTTAGTGTCAATTTTAATCATAAAAATAACAGTTTTTCAACTGTTATCAGTCTGCGAAAAGTAGATTTTTAGGTTCGGGAATCGGTTACGCGTAAGGAAGGTGTTAGCACCCTATCGCGCCTGCCCAAAGGCAGTACCTTTAATTAAATGTAAAAAAAGTTGACGTGGTTTTTTTTAAATGTTTAATTTTCCCTAAAAAAATAATATAAAGAAACTATTAAGAGACAAAAAAATATTTTTTGTTTTATGAACCCGACAAGAATTGACCTTGGTCCTACGTACATCCATTTAATGGACAATCAGGGATCACGTTTTTATGTAAAAAAAGGTTTGTGAGTTTGTGTAAAAAAAATATTATAGATTGATTTGGATTTTTGAAAAGTGAACACGAAAAAAAAGATTTGGTTTAACAAGATTGATATTTTTTTTATTTTTTAAGATTTTTTATTTTTTTATTTTTAAGAACGGTGGGAAAGAGGAAAGAAACCGACCATAGGTCGACGCGTACTTATACTTCAAAAATCATGATTTTTAAAAGAACGTCATTTGTGTATAAAACAATAAAACCTTAAAAAAACCTTCAAATTGCAACAAGAAGATAAAAAAAAGGTGTGAAGATGACGTACCTTTTCAGCTTTCAATACTTCCTAATTCTTCCTTGGTAATTTCTGTTGGCAGAGTTCCTCTAGCGTGATAATTTACTTTTCTCTCATACCTTTTCTATCTCCATTATTTCATAGTGTCTCTCTCTATTTTTTTCCTTTTTTTTTCTCCCGCTTCTATGGCAGAGTGTGTATTTATATACACACATCGTAATATTATGAAAATCTTGCCTTAATTGTGAATTAATTGACAATAAAAAAAAATAGGGAAAGAAATGGTCATGGTTGCTAGAAAACAAATTAAATAATATTCAAAACATTGATTATCATTATTGTCAGAAAATCATAATTTCCTCTTTAAAAGCAACTGATGCAACAAATTATGTTAATATACTATTTTAATTTATTGTTCATAATTATTAGCATAATATTAATTCAAATTATTACCATATTAAACTAACATTTCAAAAATATTGTATTAAAGTCATTATTTTATCCCTTTTTACCCACCATTAATTATTATTATCTTATTTTTTAAATATTTACTTACCCGGACGAAATTGGGTGTTGACACTCTCTATGATCCATTGGCTAAGGGAATCTTTCATTAACAGTCCATGATCTTGGGCCTCTATCGTAGTGAAGAACATTGCCCCAAGCGTCCCTAACTTGATGAAGCATTTCAACAAAGGTTCATTCCTCATAAGATCTGCAATGTGGCAAGAGATGCAGGCGTGGGCCTTACCCAGATTGCTTTTGTGCTAACACAGTATTGTGATTAGTACAACATCGAATACCCATGAGGGGTACATTAGGGAACTTCCCACAATGATATATGATATGCGGTCTTCGCTGCCAGGAACACATCATTTAAACTTTTCCTCCTCTGAGGCTGCACAGAGTTGCGCTCATTCATTTGCCTCTTTCATCTTCGGTTTACACCGCAATAACTCCTCCATGTGACATGTGGCATTCAAAATGGCCTTACTTATGCGAGAGATCTTCTTTCTGCATGGCTCATAACCTTGACTAAGGGTCTTGGAAACTTCAGTTAGGACAATACTGACTGGATTCTTTAGAGCGAACTTTGTATCCCACAAACACATTCATGACAACGTAGCCGACAAAATTCATGATATTAGAAAAGAGCATGACACCATAGAGGATAAGAGCTAGTACATTCGTAATTGTTTCCAATTTTCAACGCAAGTACCACTCTAGGTATCCTTGACAAAGGCCCTTCACCTTACCCTTAAGTGTGAATTCACCCTCCAACTTCATAGGGGTACTTTTATAATTCTCGCTCGCTGCAAGACATGGGTATACTACCCAAGATAGTTGCATAGAGTTTTTCCCTCGGGAGGTGTATTTAAGATTTGCCCAAACTCTTCACCTCTGACAGGCTCATCAAATTCTTATACCACTTCTTGAATGCATCTTTCAGATATATCTTTTTCTCACCAGATCCCTTGATCCACCTGTATTATCCTCCTTTGCTTGATGGGTGTCTTTTCATCAGAATGTATGAACTCGAATACCCCTCGACTCAAAATCCATGTTAATCTCCATCTTTACCTTAAGGACTCAATCACAAATTTATAATTTTCTGACTAGAACTAGTGACAAGACCGTAAAAATGCATGAGAAAAAGAAAGAAATAAAAGAAAAAGGTGTATATAAAAAAAAGGTATAAAGATATGTACAAGGTGCTTGATTTTATTAAGCAAAAAATGAGGATTATAAGGCTGCATATATCTCCCTTTGTGCCTTAGATAAGGTTCAACGCTAAAGATTCAAGGTCAAGTATATGCAATGTCACAAGGATGGTTCCCTGAACCTAAAGATCAATGGTCACTAGAGCTATGACTCTTTTCACCGTATCTCCACAACAGTCAGAGTAATCAACTAGATGTGGAGACAAAAGTGAAGAGAACAGACTCTAGCTGGGGTTCTCACGATAGCCAAACAGGAAGTACATCCCAGAGTGACACCGCTACACAACCCCTTTAATTCTAAGTTGCGCTCAGACCCGGGTATAGGGCCTCACTCATGATGCGTATAATGTGTGTGTGTGTGAAGGGAGAATGCAATTGTACACCCCAAACCCTCACCTGCAAAACAACCAGAAGATTCCCAGGCAGATATAACACGTTTTCTACCCTAGGGTTCAATATTCAACAGTTATTGCAGTTATTCCAAATATCAAGCATAGATAGAGAAACGGGTTTCGAAAAGAGATTTGGAGTCGCCACCATAGTTTATTCTGGAAAACTACGGAAAAACCATAAAATAATAAGACACGGTCCGCGAAAACCAGATTCTGGGTTCGGGAGTCGGTTACGTGTAGGGAAGGTGTTAGCACCCTACAGCGCTTGCCCTAATGCAGTACCTTTAACTAAATGCACGAATATGATGTGGTTTTCAAAATGTTTACTATCCCCTAAAATAATATTCTAAACAAAATATATTTTTTAGTTTTTTGGGCCCGACAAGGATTGCCCTTGCTCCTACGTATTCTCATTCAGAACGAGATATCAGGGTTACGTAGTTCTTTTAGAAACTGCTTGAAAATTTTGTTTGATGAATTGTTTGAGAAATTTGTTTGAGAAATTGATTATGGATTTTTGGGAAGTGAACCTGGCAAGGTCTAGCCTTGCTCCTACGTATCTCCACTTTTCATGGAGAATCAAGGATCACGTTGTTCTGGCTAGCAGGTTGATTGTTTGAAGATGTGAATGTTTTATATTTTGGTATTTTTATGTGAGAAGGAGAAAAGTTTTTAGCACAAGGACGATGCGAACGATCACACATGTGCCTAAACCTTTAAAATATTTTATTATTATTTGAGAAGAGAAGAAGAAAAGGTTTTAGCACAAGGACGATGCGTGCGATCACACATGTGCCTAAACCTTTAAAATATTTTTATATTTGTATATTTTTTTTAGAAGAGAAGAAGAAAAGGTTTTAGCACAAGGACGATGCGTGCGATCACACATGTGCCTAAACCTTTTAAAATATTTTTGTTATTATTTGAGAAAAGAAGAAGAACAGGTTTTAGCACAAGGACGATGCGTGCGATCACACATGTGCCTAAACCTTTTAAAATATTTTTGTTAATTCTTTTATTTAGGCTATAAATATTGTATTATTAACCATATATTTTAGGATAAGTAGATATCTAGAAAAAAATAAAAATAAAATAAAATAAGACAATAAATTTAAAAATAAAATAAAATAAAAAAACAAATCAAAGATAAACAAAATAAATGGAATAAAAAAAACAAATACGTAAATAAAATAAAGCAAAAATGGGGGCCAAATGAGAAAGGGAGTGCCGAACGGTCCAACGAACGGACGTTGGTAAAGGATTCAGAATGACGAGCGTTCGTTGGGGGAGGTGACGAACGGACGTTGAGAAATGGAGGCTGAATGACGAGCGCTCGTTGGGGAGATGACGAGCGGACACTGGGAAAGAAAGCTGAATGACGAGCGCTCGTTGGGGAGGTTATGAACGGACGTTCAAAAGTGTTGCTGAATGACGAGCGCTCGTTGGGTGCGATGACGTACGGACGTTGAGAATGAGGCGGAACAACGAGCGTTCATTGGGGGAGATAACGAACGTTCAAAATGTGGCTGAAAGACGAGCGCTCGTTGGGGAGATGATGAACGGACGTTCAAAAATGTGACTGAATGACGAGCGCTCGTTGGGAAGGTGACGAGCGGACACCGGGAAAGAAGGCTGAATGACGAGCGTTCGTTGTTGGAAATGACGAACGGACGCTGGGAAAGGAGGCTGAATGACGAGCGCTCGTTGAAGGAGATCATGAACGGACGTTGAGAATGAGACGGAATAACGAGCGTTCGTTGGATGAGATTATGAACGGACGTTCGAGAAATGGAGGCTGAATGACGAGCGCTCTTTGGGGAGGTGACGAGCGGACATTGGGAAAGAAGGTTGAATGACGAGCGTTCGTTGTTGGAGATGAAGAACGGACGCTGGGAGAGGAAGCTGAATGACGAGCGTTCGTTGTGGACGAGCGTTCGTGGGGGGGAGATTATGAACGGACGTTGAGAATGAGGCGGAATAACGAGCGTTCGTTGGGGGAGATGGTCACCAAACGGTCCGTCCAAGAAGTGGCCGGACGGACGTGTGGAGAGTAGGCCGGTGACGAACGTTCGAAAAAGGCTTAATAACGTGCGTTTACTTCTGGGCTTGGCCCACCCGGGTGGTTTCTAACCTAGAATCCCCTAGGGGTTCAGCATTCCCCTTCCATTCCTCACCCACTCAGATCCCACACTCTCCCGAAGCTCACTCCCTCAGCTCACACACTCTCCAGGGACCCAAGGTCCCTTACTCTCTCCACCGGCTCACCACCTACTCAGCCGGAACCGGCCACCGCGCCACTGGCGACGCCTCGTCTCGATGCCGTCGGCGAGACCTCGCCCTACCGTGGCAACCGTCTTCTACCTCCGCGCACTACTACCTTAATCTAGTGTTCTACAACGTGATGGTGAGCTTGAAGGTGGGTGAGTGTGCCTCTCCTTAGATTGGACAAGCATGAATGGAAGCGGGGGCTGGTGTTGCGTGGTTGAAAGTGAACGGCACGATGGCCAATTCCCGCTTTGGTTCAGTGAAGATACAGTATGGGCTTGTGTGTGGGTGCTGGGAATTGGTCATTTTTTTTTTGCTGTGGCTTTGTGCAATGCAGGTTGAGGATGGTGGTTTTATGCTTGAGTTGGGATGGAGGTTCCGTGATAGTGGTGTATGGGTTGGGGTCTTTGCTTGAGTTGAATTTTTGAAGATGAAGGAGTATGTGGTTGTATGTGATGGTTGTGGCAAATGAATATGGTTGAAGTGAATATGGTTGATGATTCGGGGAGGGGACCCAATATTGAGGTTTGGTCGTGTGTTATCAGGCGTTGGAGATGAAAAGGGATGAAAATGATGGTGTTGGCTGTGAGGTATTTGATGAATGAGGAGTAAAACGATGGGTGTTCCTATTAACCGTGGGCGTGGTTTGGGTTGTTGGGAATGGACGGAGGAGGGTGACGATGATGTTCGGTAACATAATGGATGCATACAGATACCCAGGGTATTCAACAACATTCATATACAAATTTAACAACAATCGTAACAGAGATATGTTCATGGGCAAGTAACCAACTCAATAGAACGTGGAGTGTAAGGTATTACTTACCTCTTCGAAGATCCGTTTGCTGTTCCCTCTCCGGCTGGCGTTTGTCTTTCTCTGCAGATGAAAATGGTGTATGCCCCTCAGCAATGGATGATCCAAGATGAAAGTCCAGTGTCAAATCCTCCTTTTCTTTTCTCTCCCAAAAGCAGAATCCTCCTTTCCTCTGCTCCCTCTGTGCTTTTGTGCAACTCCGTATCTCCCAAATTGAATGTACTAGCCCCGTACAATCCAAATTGTCCCTGCCAACCCCCGCACACTCTGCAGAAAACCGTTTTCTGCCCCCTCCTTCCCGCACACACACTGTTTCCCTTTTTTTTTTCACTAAAGACAAAAACGCCCCCTTTTCTTAATACTTTTCTTTTCTTTTTTTAATAAACTAAAAAGGTAAAAACTAAAAAAACGAAAACTAAAGACACAAATAAACTAATAAGAAAATAAATGAATAAATAAATAGAAATAAAAAAACGAAAATAATAAAATAAAAATAAAAATAAAAATAAAAATAAAAATAAAAATAAAAAAGGGTAAATAATAAAACAAAGGAGAACAGTCTACAGTAAAGCTAAAAAACCAATCCGGACGAAAGTCGATATTGACACCCAGTTTGTCCGTGACCAATGCTTGGGTGTGGTTTCCACCCTTGATTAAAATTCCCCTGACGGTATTGATTGGCCATGAAGTTTACATCCTCTAATGCTTCTACTGGAAAAGCGCATTGACCATTGATATGGTCACCTCCACATAATTCACACAACTGTGATTGAGCCTGTGCAACAGTCTTTAACTCTTTTGGTAGTTGTGCAAGTGTTTTCGTAAGAGTCTCCAGTTGTTGAGTTAGTATCTTATTTTGTGCTAGCAAGGCATCATGGGTTTGTAACTGTAGAACTCCTTTTTGTTGTATAGGAGCTCCTCTTTCACTGTTGAGTTCATTGTCACTAGTAGCCATATTGTCAATGATTTTTGTAGCTTCCTCTGGAGTTTTCCATTTGATATTTCCTCCTGCTGAGGCGTCAAGCATCATCTTGGTTTGTGAAACAAGACCTCCAAGGAAGATTAAGATTACTTGCACATCATCAAAGCCATGCGTGGGTGTCTTTCTTAATAAGCTTTTATACCTGTCCCATGCATGCCTCAGTGATTCCTCCATGCCTTGCCTGAATGATGAAATCTCTTGCTTTACTTTATTTACTTTTGATTGGGGAAAGTATTTGTTTAGGAACTTGGTCACCACTGCTTCCCACTCTATAAAGCTTTCTTCTGGAAAAGAATTTAACCAAAGCTTAACATTGCCTCCTAGTGAGAATGGAAACAAGCTAAGTTTGATTGCTTCATCCGGCACCCCATTTATTTTCACCGTGTTGCAAATCTCATTAAAAGTGTTGAGGTGCTCATATGGGCTTTCGTGAGACAACCCATTAAATTGATTACTCTTCACCAGTTGAATTAATGTTGGCTTAACCTCCATGTTGACTGCATTGACCCTTGGTCTTGCTATGCTGTTAAAGTGTTGAGGTCCAGCTATATTTGTGTAATCTGCAAGAGTTCTTCTGGCATTATTATTCTCCATATTTTCAGTGCTATGTTCAGAACCTTGTGGTGATGGTTGTAACAGAGTTTCCGGAGGAGGAAAAAGTTCTCTAGATGTACGGATTCTTCTCCTCCGTCTACTCTTGTCTAAACCTTCAAGAAGAGGTTCTGCAGTTTTCTTGCTCCTAGTTCGGATTGCTTCCTGCATACACAAGAAAACAAAACCCTAGAAAAATTGGTTAGCACAAAAAGATATAAAAGAAGATATAAGATAAGAGATAAGAAGATAAAATAAAAAAACAAAAAATAAAAACAGAAAATAAAATAGAATAAAATAAAATAAAATAAAATAAAAATAAAAATAAAAACAGAAAAAAATAAAAACAGAAATTCAAAATTCAAAATTCAAAAACAAGTCAAAGATAATCAATAATCACACAAATGAACTAGTTCAACCACGAGTCCCCGACAACAACGCCAAAAACTTGATGACAAATTTATGAACACCGAAAAACGGCGCCACAAACTTGTTTAACAATCGGCAAGTGTGACCGAATCGTATCAAGTAATAAAACAAGGTAAGACCAAGTATCGTTTTCCCAAAGGACTCACGGCCTAGTTTAGCTATGTGATTTGTTGATTATTTAAGACTTAAGAACAATATATTTGTAGGTTTCAATGCAAGAGACAGTAATTAAATATGTATGCATGAATTTGATCAATGGAGAAAAACAAAATACAAACACGTCAATGAATTAGATGGATGAGTATGTTGTTGGGGTTTTCAATTTCATCTTATCCACTCTCATATATTTTTAGGAATTCATCATTCTTATCATCAATGCTAATGCCACTCTCTAAATCACCTTGCAAGAAGGCCTATCCTTAATTACGAGTTCATACAATTCCTAGCATTCCTAGTAATTAGTTCTTAAAGTGCAGGAGCTTAAAGGCAACCAATATGCTATTGGGAGAAATTTCCCGGATCTAGACTTCCCCGGATCTAGACTTCCCTGGATCTAGACTTCCCCGTACGTTCCCGTATTGACAAAATCAATAATCATGGCAATGAATGAGTTAAACAAAGCAAGCAATAAGCAAAGAGGAAAAACCCTAGCTAAAATTACAAAAAATTAGGCCCAAGCCCAAAAATAGTGCCGCTCAGCGGTAAGTGCTTGAGTTGTTTTTCTCCCCTCAGCGGCCTTTTCACCCCTCAACGGAGCCAACGTGACTGTCTGAGTGCGGCTCAGCGGTAAACTGCCACTCAGCGGCAGTTGCGGCTTCTCCTTTTTCACTTTTTGATGTCTTTTCTGATTCCATCTCTATCCTTCTTCACTTCTTTCACCAAATTCACCTTAAAACCTGCATAAAAACACTGAAATCAAGAATAAACCTGTCCAGCTCTCTTATTTCTAAAAATATGATCAAAAGCATGATTTCAAGCCAGTTTCTAAGTGTTAAGGGTTGCTTTTAGTATCAATTTTAAGCATGAAAATAACAGTTTTTCAACTGTTGTCATTGACTCATTCAAGGGAGGTAAAAATTGTTTCTTGTCACAGGTAAAGGAAGAGGAGAAAGAGATTATAGAGAAGATAGTTCATCAAGACTCGGTGTGTGAAGATGAAGAATTCAAACATGGAAAACTAGTCAAGTACAGGAATAGGTTATTGGTTGTGAAGGTGATTAAAGCGAATGGAATTATTGAGATTGAAGCTCCATATTCTAGAAGAGTTAAGATGGTGAACAAAAAGCTGCTAAAGATAAGTTGGTGTGATGAAAGCAAAAGGAACACTAACATCAAGAAGTTGGACTAAGCTTTATGGTGTCAAGCTAATGACGTTAAACAAGCGCTTACTGGGAGGCAACCCAACTTTCTAAACTTACTTCTTTAGTTTATACTTTTGTTTTAATGTTGGTTAAGTTGTTTTAGTTTTATCTGGTCGTGTACTTGGCTTAAATGACTTGTGTTGCAATGGTTTGGCTGTAATTTGTGATGTGATGAGTAATATTGTCTTGTGCTGCTTTATTGTGATTGATGTTGAGATAATGCATGGTTTAGCCTTATAGACAGGTGGTTGCTCAAAACTGTTTAAAACAGTTGCATGATTTATTGATTGTGATTGATATGTTGGGCAGGATGTTATCAAAATTTTGGAACTTGAATTAACCTGTAAGAGGTTGGACTCTAGAGTTTTTGTTGATTGAATGTTAGTGCTTTGGAATCATAATTGATTTTGCCTGATTTTCTATGATTGAACCACTTGCTTGCTTGTTACATATGATCAAGGCCATTTGTTCTTCTCCCATATAAGCCAATGCATTATGATATCCCAACAAAGAAGAATGTTTGTTCTATCCTTTGAACCTTGAGCCTGAATATGAAAAACCTTTTTGAAATCTTTACCTTGAGTTGAGTAGAGTATGTTTTATGGTATGAATAATGGTCCAAGTTTGGGGTTGTTAGGAAATCGGAAAGAAATTTTAGAAAATAATGGAAAAAGAAAAAGAGCATTGAGCTAAAGAAAAGAAAAGAAAATAAAGAGAAGAAGGAAAAGAAGCAAAAGCTCAATGAATGAAAAGTTGAGATTAAGTTGGGAATGGTTTCTCTAATAAAGGAGAAAGAGAGAGATGTGTTTAATGATGAAATTATTATTTATCCTCTTGACTCAAGGATATTGTTGTCTATGAAAAACCAATTTTCTTCTTAGCCCAGCCACATTTCAAGCTTGTGAAAAGTCCTTGCAATGATAACTTGCTTGTGAGTATGTTTGATGGTGTTTAAAGGAAAGGCAAAGTTGATTTATGTTGGTTGGTACCAGACAGAGTGTAACGCAGCAGAATAAATCTTAGAGTAGCAGAAAGCGTGTTTGGTCACCTTTTTAAAATAAATTGGTCTGATTTTAGAAAATCAATTTTCTTTTAGAAAATTTATCGAACAATTGATATGCATAAAAGATAAAAAAATGTAGGGAATAGAAAATCACACGAGTAATTTTTATACTGGTTCGATTCAACAGAATCTACATCCAGTCGTTAATCACTATAAAAAGTGATTAACAGTTCCACTAAAAAGATGTTTCACACATTACAACAAATAGTGAATAAAACAGATAAATAAACCTTCCTTCAACGAACGAACCGAAAGAAGAACACTCTGCCAACTCGAAGAGAACCGCTCTGACTATCGACAAATGAAACGCGAGCTTCTCCTATTCACGAGACCCAAGTTCGATTTTCGGTTGAAATGCCATAAGATATCCAAAAGATGCAAGCTTTTATTAGGAGGAAACTAGCAATGTATATGTATGGGACCATACAGTTGAAGGATATGTTAAAGGGATTGATTTGGCTACTCATGTCACCAAAATGCATTTGCTTTTTGGTAGCCTAACCCATAAGAATTTCATGGTTAAGCGTGCTTAGCCTGGAGTAATTTAGGGATGGGTGACCTTCTGGGAACTTTTCCCAGAAAGTGTGCGAGTGAGGACAAAGCACATTTGAAAGCCTTGTGGTGATGTGTGGGGGCAGTCAATATTCCCTGTAAGTTGTCGGGGCGTTACAAGCTGCGTCTAAAGCCCTTAAGCCCTTTCTGCATTAGTGTAAACTTTTAAAACAAGAGGTGTGGGAATCCTTAAGCCCTTTCTGCATTAGTGTAAACTTTTAAAACAAGAGGTGTGGGAATTCAAGAGCAGAATCCGCATGTGGAAAATATGACCTTGCAGTTTTCTCTATCTTTTTCCCACAACAGGGCTTTAATAATTCAAAAATATTTATGATAAAAGATGATTTATGACAAATATATCTTTAGATATTTTATTTGATATTTCTAAAGATCAAAAGACAATAATTATCAAATCTTTTTTAAATTCGGCAATATCTTCTTAAATATTTTTAAAATCTCTATAACAACCAAATATTTCTTGAAGATACTGGATTTAATTAGAACATAATTGGATGATTTTACATTATTAGAAAGAATATTACAACAACATAAAAACTCGCAATAAAGCTTAATCCGATTTCTAAAGAAAAAGACCTAAGGAAACACCTTTAGGGGCTTAGGAATCCTTTTTTTTTTTGTTGGGGGGGGGGGTTGTTAATTTGGTTCTCTCTCTCATTTTTCACGTTGTCCACCCTATCTCCTTCTATTTTAATGTTATTTCTACATTTCGTAGAATGTTAAGCTTCAAGGCTTGATTTTGTTATAATATCTTATTGAGAATGTACTTTGATTAAAATTAGAAAGTTTTATATGATTGAAACCTATAACAATAATTAATTAAAAATTTATTTTGGTTGATTTGTTTTGTACTTGATAAAGTGGTAAAACAATAGACATGATTAGGTATAATAATATTTAATTGAGAATATACTTTGTGTAAATTTACTATGATTAATCTAAAAATTTCTTGCTTTTAATTGAGAATGTACTTTGGTTAAAAGTGATTAAAGGTGAAAAATTTAACAAAAATTAATCATGAATGTATTTTGGTTAATTAGTTTTTTACTTGATAAAAGTGGTGAAATAATAAACATGATTAGACATAGTAATATTTAATTGAGAATATACTTTGGTGAAATTTACTATGATTAATCTAAAAAATTCTTTCTTTTAATTGAGAATATACTTTGGTTAAATTTTCTATGATTAATCTAAAAGGTTTTTCTTTTAATTGAGAATATACTCTAGTTAATAGTGACAATGCCAACAAATTAATTGATAATTTATATTAATTAATTTGAAACTATAATACAATAATTATTTGAACAATAATATTTAGATAATCAATGATGAATCATGTTTTGAAAACGACAATGGAATGAACCTATTTTTTTTATCTCTTTTATCTTTTCAATTCTATTTCTTTCTTTCTTATATTATTTTAGGTTACAATCATTCCAATGGTCCCTGTATTAGGTTTAAAGTTGCATATCAGTCCCTCAATTTATTTTTCTTTAAATTGGGTTTCTAATTTTGAAAAGGAAAAATTATAGCAAGTAACTTTGATCACATCTTATTTTTAAACAGAGGAAAAGAAAAATTATAGATTTGATTACATACGTAAATGATATGATTGTTACAGGAAATGACAAATAAGATTTCTAGTTTACAACAATACCTTGCATCTGAATTTGAAATGAAACAACTTGGAAACCTCAAATATTTTTTTGGTATTGAAGTAGGTAGATCAAAACATTGTATTTTCCTATGCCAAAGAAAATATACTATTGACTTACTATCAAAAATTGGACTCTTTGGGAGTAAACCAGTTGATACATCAATTGAACAAAATCATAAAATCTTTCAATACTCAAATTCAGCAAGCATAGACAAAGGGAGATACCAAAGGTTGGTAGGAAAATTAATTTATTTGTCCCATACACCTCCATGTAGTGAATGTTGTTGAGAGGATTTTGAGATATTTGAAGTCCACTCTTGGAAAAAGAATTTGGTCTCAATTCATGGAAACTTAAAGGTAGAAGGGTACATTGATGCAGATTGGCACTAGGAGTATATGAACTTTTGTGGATTAAAAATGTGATATCAGATTTGGGCTTTAAAATAAGTGAAACTCTGAATTTTTATTGTGACAATACGTCGGCTATACCAATTGCTCACAATCATGTGTAACATGATAGAATAAAGCATATGGAGATTGATAGACATTTCATCAAAGAGAAGCTTGAAGTTGAAATAATTTATTTTCCCTTTCTAAGATCAGAATTGCATTCGGTTAATGTTCTCATCTAAGGAGTGTCAAGCACAGTGTTTAATGAGTCTCTACTAAAGTTGGGAATGTGTGATATCCATGCACCAACTTAAGTGGGGTGTTAAGAGATGTCAAATATTCTATTACCTAATCTTAGGCAATCGAGTATTATGTTGGTTATAATTTAGATATTATTATATTTTGTGTAGATTTGTGTAAATGTCATTTCTTTAATAGGTGAGAAATTATAGGATCCTTGTCTGTATATATATGGTACACTACTCTTTGAAATAACACATCAGAATTATTCTTTAAACCTTTTTTGTGACATTCACTTAATCAATTAATATTTTACTTAATCAATTGATATGGTCATTATTATAGTTTTTATTTCAAACTTGAATAAGTTTGCACCAAATCTTAAACTAATCAATTAATTTTGAGTTAAAAAGAATTAAAGAGATTTTTCTTGGTTGTAAATTTGTTCTATGACACATACTAAGTTTATCTAAGATACATATATCACTTTTACCACTTGGACAACATCAATTATCATATTCACATTATAAAAAAAACCTACTGTGGGAACATTGCTTCTTGGTGTATGGAATTTGACTATGTAGGGAAGTTATTCTCAGGTAAGAAAAGTTAGTAAAAGTTAAAATACTAGTGATTCACGTTTATGATGACGATGATAAGATTGTAGCAAGAGGATGAGATTTTGAAATTTTTTTGTAAATTAATTCTTTATGTTATGATTAAACTATTTGGATAGAAATGGATCTAAATGTATTGATTTAAATATGGTGTGTGAAACTAAACAATTGAGCAAATTTTGAATTGAATTAAACTCATTTTGGTACAATCTGTAACACTTGAAAGAGTATCTCTCTTCCACTAGAAAGCTTTAGATGTTATATGTTAAGACCACGGCAAGTGTACCAAATCTTATCAAGTAATATACAATGGTAAGACCAAGTATCGTATCCCAAAAGACTCACGGCATTAAACAAACATGTAATACCTCAATTAATTAAGACTTAAGAACAATTTCATTGGGTTAAAATGCAAAATACAGAAAAAGTAAATATGAATGCACTTTGATCAATTGGGGAAAAACACAAAGGTGAATGGATGATATTGATAATATGAGATGAGTATGTTGTTGGGGTTTAGATTTCATCGTCCTTACTCTCATGCATATATGAATTTATCTTCTTCATTCATTGTTAATGTCACTCTCCAAATTACTTAAAACCCGATCCCTAGGTAATATTGCTTTTGGGAGAAGTAACCCCTTGTATCCCTAATAATTAATTTTGCATGACGATTATAAGCTTAAGACAACCAAACCTCCTATCCCCATCCCTAGGCAATATTGCTTTTGGGAGAAATTCTCCAGATCGTGGTTTGTAAGTATTTCCCAATAACAAAGAAGACCATAAAATCATGTCATGAATTATTAAAACATAACAAGCATATAGCAAAGGAGAAAATCCCTAACAATTAATCATAAAAGCATATAGAAATTCAAAACAAATTCAAATACATGAGAGTTTAGAGGTTACATCTTCCCTAGCAACAAATAAGATTAGTTCTCCATCGTCATAAAGAAACTAGGTGTACAATGGAATGAAATAGATAGAAAAACCCTAGAAACTGAAGAGGAGAGCTCCCGCATCCCCAAATCTACCTCCAAAGGGGCAAAACATGTGTTTTTGTGCTCAAGCCATCAAGAGATACCAACCCTAGGACATGCAAATTCCTAAATAGAGCAAAAATAAAGTCCAAGCCCAATAACATTGGCGCTCAGGGCGAGCTTACGAGGGGAGTGGCGCTCAGGGCCCCTTAGAGGGCGTCCAGGCATGATGCAGCATTTGAAGGTTGGCGCTCAGCGCCCTTAATGGGGCGCCTGGGAAGTGATGCGTGACATCCTGCGTTGAGGGTCCTTAAAAGGGCAACCAGGCGCCCTGCGACATTCTTCAGCCTTCTTCTCTAGTACTTTATTTGTTGCTCTTGAGTTCCAACTCCTTGATACTTTTCCTCTTCTTCCAAATCATACCAATAACCTACAAAATTGAGGGAATTTAATGATAAAATCATTAAGTATACCTTCTACTCACTTTTTCACAAAACTAAACCAAAAACATGATTTTAATCAAGTTTCCAAGTCAAAGAGAGTTAATTTAATATCAAAATTACATCACTAATAACTGTATATTCAACCGTTATCACTATATGAACTTATGAACAAAGATCAGAGCAAGAAAATAGAATTGTATTCACTTCGTTATCCTTCTTGTCTTCTCTTCATACGTCTGACTACTTATAGCCTTCCCAAGCATATGGCCGTTGAGTTTTGAGTTGACATTAAATAGATTAGGTTGATATCCCTTTTTGCTTCTAAGTCAGACTCAAATCTTTTCTCCAGATGTTCAATGCTTTGGAAGACATTTACATTAAGAATGACTTGTATGGTTTGTTAGAGCAAAAGTCTTCAATAGAAACATTCTCAAACTGTTCTTCACTTTTCTCAATGTCTTTATCCATCATGTGTTTTTGTTCTGGTTAATCCATTATTTGTACCTGATATGCACAGATAACAAGGGCAAAGTATACAAGCTAAAAAACACTTTGTAGTACATGCATTAATAGGAATTTTATGTTTTGAATGTTTATATACGTTAAATATCATTTCTTTGTTCAAAACAATTTTTCATTTTTCTCGTCAATAATAAATGTTAATATTCAAGTACAAAGTTCAAGTATTGACAAACGATGTTAAGCATTACATGCTTATAAATAAAAAGTAGTATTGAGACATTGTTTTAGGACGTTTCTCATAAGATGATTTTTTCTTCATGGAGAACTCTTTCTTATAACATTGATTGGATATAAAATATTAGACTTCAGTGATTTTATGATTATCATGAATAGATGTTTCAATCAGAAGGTTTGAGAACACATCTTTTTATTTTGAAAATCTTCCTTAGGTAATATATTTTGTAAGACATTTTTCATTTATAACAAGTTTTGGATCACGTGAGCTAATATTCATTAAACGATGCCTATTGTAAAGCAATTTTCTTCATTGCAAGAGATCTTTCAGCTCATTATTTTTCAAGGTTCATTTAGACACCTTTTCATTTCATAAATAGATATTTTAAGCACAATGTCATATTAAGCTTATGTAGGATTTTCATATTGATCAAATACTTCTTGTAACTAACTTGTTAGATGATATAGAACTCTAGGAGAGCGTTGTTTATAAGTACTTGTTCTTATAAGTACTTGTTCGGATAAGACTTGTAGATTAAAACTTAGACGCTTTTGAGTATAGGTCTTTTAGGCTTTTCATCTTGATTGAATTAGTCAATTAGATGATCCTATTGGGTAGAGGTTCTTAATATATAATGTTTAGGTGTTCTCTCTTATGATCACTCAAAGATATACTTATGTTTTCTCCAAGATATATCTATGTTCTCTTCTCTTAAACATTTTTCTTTCTAAGACGATATTTCGTTTAATGTTCTTGTTCAACTTGAAAATTTGAGATGATACACAATTGTTAACGGTTGAAAATACCGTTATTTGGGATGCAATTTTGATACTAAATACAACCTTTCTCCCTTCGAAACTTGCTTGGACTCATGCTTTTTCATTAAGTTGTGTGAATAAGAGAGTTGAGGTTGAATTTGATGATTTTATGACTAATTTCCCTTGTTTTGGTAGGTAATGAGAGAATGCAGAAAGCAGAGATGAAGTGCTAAGGAGTTAGAGATCAGAAAGGCCTGGAAAAGCACCAAAAGGAGGAACCGCACGAAGCTTGGGCGCCCTGTCCGAGGCCTCGAAAAATTGACGTCCACCGCTCGGGCCCCCTCCTAGGCTGCCCGAGCGGCGGCCCCCGAAGCCTGGACGATCAGTTGAAGGCTCAAGCCCTACATGAGGACCATCCACCGCCCGAGCGCCCTAAATGGGGCGCCCGAGCATTGTGCGTCATAGATCCGACCCAGTTTTTGCCTGTTTCGACTCTTTTGGACCGGGCCATGTTTCTACTCTTTTCCAACTTTATTTAAAGGACTCAGGTGCTCTAGGTTTGGTATCTCTGGCTGGAGCAACACAACAGCACACTCTTCTACTATCTGAAGGCGGATCTGGAGGCGGGAGCTTCCTCTTTTACTTTAAGGGTTCTTCTATCTCATGCTTTTCCATTGTTCATCTACTTTCTCCATGTCTATGGGGAACTAAACTCTATTTGTTGTTGGGGAATGATGTAACCTTGTGAACTCTAATGTATTTGAATTGATTCGTAATCATATATGCTTTATTCATTAATTGTTAGGGAATTCATCTGTTTTAATGCTTGCTCTATTTAACTCATTTAGTTGCATGATTTATGAATTGCATGAGTGCCGAGAGGTTCCTTACAATTCAGGTTCTTGTTGAATTTTCCTAAGGGTAATATTTCTCAGGGATGAGGGTATGATTACTTGGTCGTCTTAAGCTCTTGGTCGTCTTAAGCTCTTGATATTCAGACTTAATTTTCTAGGAACGCTAGGAATTGCACAAACTATGAATTAAGGCAGGCTTATTGCGCCAAGGGATTGGGTTCTAAGTAATTTAGTGAGTGACGTTAACATTAATGTAAAAAGAAGAATTCTTATATACATGAGAGTAAACTTGGTGAAATCAAACCCTAACAACATAATCATCTCATTTTATAAACAACCTCCGTTCATCGTTGTGTTCTCTGCTATTGATCAATTGCATTCATATTTATTTTTTTGTCTTTGCATCTTAAACCAATGATCTCATTTCTTTTGAGTCTTAATTAATCGAGCTATGACACAATTGTTTAGTTCCGAGAGTCCATTGGGATACGATACTTGGTCTTACCATTTTATATTACTTGTGCAATTTGGTACACTTTCCAATCAATCAACAACGGTCTATTCTTTAAACAATCTTGTCTCAACACAATTAAATACCCATATATTATCCAAATAAAGAAAAAACCACTTCCATCACTGAACGTGTTAACTACTGCTACGAATTTATGTCTTTTAGTCTCAAGAACACAAAAGCGAATTATCAACGACTTATAGAAAAGATTTTCTTCCACCACGTAGGAAACTGCATGAAGGTCTATGTTGATGACATGGTGATCAGGTCTTAATCGAAGATAAGAACATAGAAAATTTCAAGAAGGTGTTTGGCCAGATAAAATGGTACAATATGCGGTTAAACCCCTCCAAATGCATATTTAGGGTAGGAGTGGGCAAACTTTTAAGGTTTATGTTGACAACAAGAGGTATAAAGGCTAACCCGGATATGCCATCTTGAGCATGAGAAGCCCACAAAACCTTAAAATGGTATAAAGCTTAGTCGGTCGGTTGACACCCCTTTCACGATTTATTCCCCGACCAGTAGAGTATATTAGGCCGATCTTAAAGATAATAAAAAAACAAGCGTTATTCAATTATTGTTAGTGTTAATTGATTAACACTAATCGATTACCATAAGTAAAATCAATTAACGCAACAAATTTTGAATTCTTTAAATCCTCTATGGAATAATCGATTACCACTTATGATAATCGATTATCCTAGTTATTTTTAATTAAAAATGACGATTTTGATGAAAATATGACATGGATCAAGCTAGAGGAGCTGTAAAAAGTGATGACCATAAGAGAATGAGTTTAGGGGTTGTGTTCAAGGTCAGATTTGACTTGTGGTTGAGATTGAAGCATGAGTGAGTGTTGGGGTGTACTTGATTGTGTGGTTGATGAGCATAAGAGTGAGGGATAAGTCTACTTGTTGTACCTAGTAAATCTTGGTTTTTATCTACGGATAGGTTTACCCTTTTGCCTTGTGTGCAAATAGGGATCGTTGTTTAGGTATTAAACCTTCGTTATGTGGGGGTGATGGTGGTTTTCTTGTCCTCGTGTGGCAGGAAGGCATGGTCCTTAGGGTGATTGCGGGATTACTCGAACATATCTGTAGGGGAGTTTATAGATTGGGCTGTAGGAGCGACTATAGTTGATGAGGTAGGGTATAGGAGTGGGACTGACTCTTTCCACTATGGTGTTTATGGTATTCAGGAGGCTCATGGTGATGAGCATGATGAGGTTAGTCATGATGGAGGTACACATGTTGATGAATATAGTGATAATGTAGCATCAAGGGAATACTAGGTTGGTAGTAATGGTATCAGATAGTGTGGTTAGCATATGTGTTATTGAAGGGATAGACTCTTGGTCTAGTGATAACAGTTGAAAAACTGTTATTTTTATACTTAAAATTTACTTCAATTACAACCTTTATGACTTAGAAATTAGCTTGAACTCATGATTTTGTTGAATTGTTGGAAATAATAGAGTTGAAGGTGAATTTAATGGTTTTGTGCTAGATTCCCTTGATTTTGTAGGCTAATTGAATGGTTTGAAAGAAGATTTGAAGTACCGAATGATTGGAATGTAGAAAAGTCAACCAGAAACCAGAAAAGTCAACTAGTCAACCAGAATGCAGAAAAGTCGACCAGAGTGCAGAAAAAGTTGCGGTCGAGTGGCGCTGAGCGGTAATTTCCGCTGAGCGCCAGTTTTCAGGTGCCGAAATCACTACTGAGCGGCAAAAACAACAGCTGAGGGGCAAAATTGAACACCCACACTTGCCGCTGAGCGGCGCTTTTATGGGCCTTAGGCTACTTTTCTGTAATTTTTATGGGCTTGGACCTGATTCCTATTATTTTTATGTTCTATTTAAGGACTTGCACGTCCTAGGGATTGTATCTTTGGCTAGAACGAAGCAAAAACACACTCTTTCACCCCTTGGAGGAGGATTTTGGATGCTAAGGCTCCTTTCTCAACTTTCTAGGGTTCTATCTTTCACTTTTCCATTGTATTTCATCTAGTTTCACCATGAATATGGTGAACTAAACTTATTTTGTTGTTGGGGAATCAATGTAAATCTTTAGAAACTCTCTTGTATGGAATTTATTCTTCAAGATCATTTTTATGATCCATGCTTTCTTTCATTAATAGTTAGGGTTTTTCCTCTTTGCTCAAAGCATGCATTATTTAACTCATTCAATGTCATGATTATTGGTTTTGTCGATATGGACACAAACGGTGAAATCTAGATCTGGGGAATCTCTCCCATCAGTATATTACCAACCTAGACATAGGAGTATGATAGTTGGTTGCCTTTAAGCTTCTGTTCATTATAATGCTTGATTAATTGCTAGGGAGACAAGACATTGTAAACTAGTGATTATGATTAGGCTTTCTTCGCCGAGACATCGGGTTTAAAGTAATCTAGAAAGTGGCATTAACATTAATGAAAAGAATGATGAATTCCTAAATATAAGACAGTGGAAAAGATGAACTTGATAAACCCCAACAACATATTCATCCATATATCTTCACGTGTTTTGTTTCTTCTTGCCCATTGATCATCACATGCATACATATTTACTTTTTAGTCTTTTTGCATTTGAAACTTACAACAATTTGTTCTTGAGTCTTAATTAATCAGTAAATCACATAACTGTCTAGGCTGTGAGTCTCTTGGGAAATGATACTTGGTCTTACCAGCATTATTACTTGATACGATTCGGTTACACTTGCCGAGGGGTAAAGATCTAGGTGTGTGATGTTCATGATGACATCGAGTATCAAGGATCGAGGATGGAGTATCGAGGCTTAGGAAGCGAGTAATCAAATATGATTGATTTGTTGTGTTTAGAGGATTAGGAATTTCGGTAAAGTGGATCGAGAACACTATTTTGTTCCTCCTTTCCTTGCTTCGGACTTGCTGCTCCTTTCTTGGTACCGATCGGGGTTTTACTTGCACAAAACACTCTGACGCTCAAGTCAGAATTACGCTATCACAAGCTAACTTAACTATTGATTCAGATGTCTAACCTGGTCATTAATCTTTTATTTATAGGCTTCGTAAAAATGGTCAACCCATTAATCATCCATTAATGCTGTATATTATTGTGCCCTATAATCTGTCAATTATCCATAAATGCCGCATTCCTGCTATTATTGTGATTATTAAAAGCATTGATTAGCCATTAATGACATTTACCTCACCTGGACTCACTACTGATCAACCAATATCACTTTAGCTAACTACTCGATCGGCTAATTGTTTGGGTAAAGTGGACCGAGAACACTATTTTGTTCCTTCTTGCCTTACTTCGGACTTGCTGCTCCTTTCCTGGTACTGATCGAGGTTTCGCCTGGTCCTTAATCTTGTATTTATAGGCTTCGTAAAAATGGTCAGCTCATTAATCATTCATTGATGTTGTATATTATTGTGCCCTATAATTTGCCAATTATCCATAAATGTCGCATTCCTGCTGTTATTGTGATTATTAAACGCATTGATTAGCCATTAATGACATTTACCTCATCATTTACCTCACGTGCACTCACTACTGATCAACCAATATCACTTTAGCTAACTACTCGATCGAACTGGCTCTCCCTCTTCATGATTGAGCGGTCACTAGGGGGTAGTACAAGAATCCTATTGTTATTACTTATATGTATGTGGTGTTTGATTATGGTTGACATAATCAATAGGTATGTATCTTAATGTGTGTCTGATTATGGTTGATATAATCAGTAGATATGTATCTTATTGTGTGTTTTATTATCGTTGATATCATCAGTATCTATGTATATTGTTGTTATGATTGTTTTATCGGTAGCTTACCCCATACGTGTTTGTGATTGATATTATCGACGATGATTGTATAATGTGTTATACATGAGCAAATGTAGGGATTTAGAAGCATGATAGATACGTGAGATGGCGTGGGAAAAAATTTGGGTTTGCTTTAAAAGTTCTTTTGGTTTAGACTTTTGAAACAATGTAATTTGAAGTTATTTTTATTCATTGGTTATTTAAATTATTTTCAAATAAGGTAATTTGAATCTTGCTTTTAGAACAAATGCAATTTAAATTCTTTTCCACAAGTTTTATATATTGAGGTTTCTAACATCCCAAAAGAGGTATAAAGGCCAACCCGCATATGCCATCTTAAGCATGAGAAGTCCACGTAACCTTGAAGGAGTGCAAAGGTTAATCGGTCGGTTGACGTCCCTTTCGAGATTTATTTCCTGGCTAGTAGAGTAGATTAGACCGATCTTAAAGATTATAAAGAAACAAGCCTCAGACAAATGAGACGAACGGTGTGACATAGCCTTCAACAAAGTTAACAACATTATGGAGTTAAGGATTAACACTTAAAATTCTCTATAGAATTGCAGGGACATAATAGTCCTTGAGATAGGTTGTCTAATAAAAAAATGGTGGAGGAGCAAGAATAAGGTTAGAGGGGCCACACTGGGATCGAGCATTCCCTGATATCAAATTCTTATTTTTAAATTTAGGTTTAATGTCTCAATAGATCCCTATTTTCACCCAGAATTTCAAATAGGTCCTTTTCTTTTTCGGCATCTCAATTGAGTCCTTATTTTTGTAAAATTGAATCAAATAGGACCTTTCCGTCAAATTGAAATGACGCCGTTGAACCTCCACTGTAGTGAAATGTCTTAACGGCGTCATTTCAATTTGACGGAAAGGTCCTATTTGATTCAATTTTATAAAAATAAGGACTCAATTGATATGCCGAAAAAGAAAGGGACCTATTTGAAATTCTGGGTGAAAATAGGGACCTATTGAGACATTAAATCTTAAATTTATTTTACAAGATATTATACTCTTTGCATTGTAATTCCATGGTTAAGAATCTTGGCTTTTTGCATTTATCCTACTCCAGCTGCATCACGACAGACGAAATATAACATTAATACTGCTTTGAGGTTGTGGTGCCCAGATGTGGTGATTAGTGAATCCTACATGACGGGTAATCTTTGGTGGTTGTTGTTCTCTCGGTTCATTGAGGTTTTTTTTACTGTCTGATATTTTTATTCAGCAATGGTGCATCTAATTCAATTTTAATATCTAGTATAAAACATTGAACGATGAAGAAATATTTGAAGTTCAAGACAGCTTATCACTTTTTCCTTTAGGTTGGATACACGTAAGTGTCCCACCAATCTCGGCCGTTGCTTATCCATTCTTTTAATTATATTCATGAGTAAATTCTCTTATACCCTGGGTGGCGACAGCAAAAAACTTGATATGAAGCAGTAATTTTTACTTTTTTTTTTCATCTCCAGAATTGAAGGCTTCTCGTTTGATCTCAGATTTATTAGAATCTCCAATTGAGTCCTTAAAAGTGCTAATTTGAGTCAATTGAGCCCTTGCCATTAAATTTAGTTAATGGGGTTAAGTTTTTGCACAAATGGGAGAATGATGTGTCAATTCTTGAACACGTGGCATGGTGAGAGTTGAAACGTGGAATTTGGCAATTCTTCGTGCCCAATTCTTCATCTTCTCCAAAGAACCACGAGTGTTGCTCACAGTAACTCCCGCATATATCACAATGCCAAAAACTACAAATCTGCTGATTACAAGTCACTCGTGCTCGAAGTTGTGGTTGACACCGAGAAAACATGACTAGGCTCTTTTTCAAGTTGAGAAAAAATATGAATTTCTGAAAAGGGATTTAGGGTTCAATAAACCTGAATTTGGGATTTAAAGTATTGGGATTCAATTTGGCATTAAATTTGGGATTCAATTTGGAAGACGAGCGAAGTTGCGGGTTTCTGGTTCGACTTCTTCGACCTGGTTCGTCGCCAACGAAGGATGAAGCTTCTGGTTTATTCCTTCAGCGGCGGTCTTTGGTCTTTGTCCTTCTTCCTCTTCCCTCGATCTGGTTCGATGACAGCGAGATGCGTAAAGTCACGATTTTGTTTTGCGGTTTAGGTGGGCTGGCGGCTTGCTTGCTTTCGTCGCTTACGATGGAGTCGCGTCGCTTTCTTCATTCTGTCATGGACAAGCCTCTTTCGTTATGTCAGAGTAATTAATTTAGAGTGGCTATATTGCTTCTCTGATTCATTTTCTGGGCTAATTTAGAGGAAAAATGTTTAGAAGGTTTAGAAGAATTTTGAATACGAAAATAGGGAAGGAAAAGCAAGAAGTCAATGTTATGAATGAAGAATCAAATTCTAAGGGTCATCACATTCTGGCGGTGATTGCTGACAAGACAAACTCTATGATGATGACGATACTTACCACTTCTACTTTTGACTGTGGAAGCCAAGGATTTCACTATACCCCAAATTCATTACACTTCACCACGGAACCATCGTCTTGATCGACTTCTCCACACATCGACGCCGCCATGGTTCCCCCACTATCAAACTTGATAGATAAGTAACATTTTGCTGTCTATTTTAAGACTAACATTTTTCAATGCCAAGAAAGAATAAAGAGGTTTTGGTGACATGGGTTCCAGAAACAGAAAGGAATGTCCACGTTGGCTACACTTCCAATGTTTGCATTGCCTCTTGTGCCACCAGCACTGCCCGCGACCACCTCATCGGTATCATGCGGTTCCTCATCAGCAACATTCTCCCATTATCCTATTCCGCAACCGGAGGCCTTGAACCTCCCCAATCATTGGCTTCAAGATTGGTTCAACCCCGGGAACAACCTCATCAGATTGAACCTCCCCAAAGTTCAATGTCGTCGCCGCTTTTGCCAATCACGGCATCGTTGCCCTCGCCATCTTCATGCATTCAAAATTGTGAGCTCTTCACATCGGAATCGAAACCCCCAAGATCAGAATCGAGAATGAGAACAGAAAGACCCCAAAATCCCCAACGACCCTAATTGCAGCCCCAAATTGAAAACCTTAAGCTTGCAGGAGGACCACGTGATTTGCTCAACCCGCCACGATCACCATTGCGGTTTGTTCTAAAGGAGCCCGCCTTCACGATCCTGATGTTATCGCGATCACACCTACTGCCACAAAGAGACGCCGTTGTGAACCACCACAGACACCGCTTGGACACGCCCTCTCCACATTGTCGACGTTGCTGGCCTCTCGCCTTTAACTCAGTACTCTCGTTGATCCTGTTCACGAAGAAGAAGAGGAGAGGAAGGAGAAAGTTCTCCTTGCGCGAGACTTGCACGAGATGGAGAAAGAAGAAAATGACCCCTCACTAGGTCTGACTCTCCAACTTAAAAAAAAAAAAAATTCAAGTGCAGGTTTGAGTTCAAAAGCAGCTAGAGTGCTGGAATCATCATATGATGGGTTCAAGTTCGTTGGACTCCGACAACTTGGCTCTTGTTGGAGGACAGTAAAAAACCTACAATTCACTCGTGACAATCCTAGTATGAATTTCAGACCAAACGGTCTCACTCGCTCGGTCGTTTGGCCTCAACTAAAACTAAATTTTATCAGTTACATTTTTCTGACCGTTCAAAATTCTAGTGTTGTTTTTCTTCGGTGCAGATGACAGGACTATGTATACAAACTATCAAAGAATTGAAACCGAACAAGTCATAAGTCTCTAAAGCAGTTACATCAAGACCAAACGGTCTCACTCGCTCGTTCGTCTGGCCTCAAACTAAAATTTCAGCTACATTTTTCTGACTGTTCAAAATTCTAGTGTTGTTTTTCTTTAGTGCAGATAACAGGACTCTGTAGACAAACTACTTGGCCAACTTTGAGCAACCGATCGACAACGAACATTTTCAACTCGGTGAGGCAGTCTCTTCGTGAGCTCTCACCTTGGTCTTAGGGCATGCTTCTAGAGAGCTCCTAAGACCTAAACCGAGCGGGTGAGGTAAATTTCTTTTTTGAACTCTCACCTTGGTCTTAGGGCACGCTTCTAGAGAGCTCCTAAGACCTAAACCAAGCGGGTGAGACAGATTTCTTTCATGAACTCTCACCTTGGTCTTAGGGCACGCTTCTAGAGAGCTCCTAAGACCTAAACCGAGCGGGTGAGGCAGATTTCTTTCGTGAACTCTCACCTTGGTCTTAGGGCACGCTTCTAGAGAACTCCTAAGACCTAAATAGAGCGGGTGAGGCAGATTTCTTTCGTGAACTCTCACCTTGGTCTTAGGGCACGCTTCTAGAGAGCTCCTAAGACATAAACCGAGCGGGTGAGGCAGATTTCTTTCCTGAACTCTCACCTTGGTCTTAGGACATGCTTCTAGAGAGCTCTTAAGACCTAAATTGAGCGGGTGAGGCAGATTTCTTTCGTGAACTCTCACCTTGGTCTTAGGGCACGCTTCTAGAGAGCTCCTAAGACCTAAATCAAGCGGCAAAGCAAGCTCTTTCGTGAACTCTCGCCTTGGTATGGGAACATTTCAAAGGAACTCTTAGTGCAAAACCCGCTCGGACGATAAAGAACGCATGCTAGTATGAATCGAAACTCAGGTAAAAGTCCTCTACTGATCGATATAACTTTATAAACCCAACGCAACATCAAAATTTTTGCTAGGGCTTGGGAGGCATATGTTACTATGGGCTTATAGCCGACCGAACGGTAAAAGTGCAGAAGAATCGTCCGACCGATGATACCTCTCAGGTCAATGAACCGATCAGTAAAATCAGCCTGACCGATAATACCTCAGGTCAATGAACCGATCAACAAAATCAGCCCGATCGATGATACCTCTAAGGTCAGTGAACCAATCGATTAAATCAGCCGTTAAGGTAATTAATAATAATAATTGGCAGGGAGTTAATAAAAATAATTGACATTTATTGATAGTTAATATTGTCATTCATTGGTGGTTAATGAGTCAGACCTAACGGTAAGCTCATTGTAATTTATAAATATTTGTCTGGCAAAAGGTACAGGTAACTTGAGCTTGAACTTGAGCTTGAACTTGAGCTTGAATTGAAACTTAGAGCTCTGATAACTAAATCTTCATTACAAGATTATTACGCAAAGTCACTAACTTGAGCGTCGGAGTGTCTTTTGCAGGCACCCTCCCTCGCGGCTCGGACAAGGAGAAGAGAGAAGACAACACAATTGGACATCGGAGCAGACAACTTTTGAATGTTTTGGATTAGGGTTCTAAATCCTGCCGAAACAAAGATCTTGTAAACTATAAGATTTAAAACATATTAAATATATATATATATATATATATATATATATATATATATATATACATACATACATAAATATATACATACATATATATTTATATTGTACTAAGTGTTTGAGACAATTTTGTTATTGGTCATTCATTGAAATCAGCAAGAATATCTTAGTAAAACACATGGTTGTCTTTGATATGGTTCCACTATTGTCTCTTTTAACTACAGTGTTCTTCTTTTGAGACTCCAGTTGAAGTTCTTTCTCTCTGAGCTTTGTCACCTCTCCAACTTAGACTTGGACCACAATAGACATTTTTCCAGCAACAACAAACAATTGAGGTAAAAAACTATTTGTTTTGTTGTTTTTGCTTTATGTTTTTGCATGACTTGGTGTTGAGACAATGTTGTTTATATAGGAAGGAACTAGAAATGGTTAGTGCGCATGGAAATAAGGTCCTAACGACCTACCTAGTACAGGTCAAACGTCTCTGGGGTTGCTCCTGACTCATGGTAATTCGAGTTTACAACTTTATATTTTAGTTGAAGAGAATGTATTGTACATTTTTTTTATTGGATGGTTTTGAAAATGTAATGGAGGGAATTGGAGGAGTACAAAACGCAAGAAATCGCCGCCAAAACCCACCAAAAACGCATTTTAATCGGTCCAAATGAAAGATAATGCATCAAAGAGGGATGTAATCGGAATAAAATTAATTTAAAACGGTGCAAACGTGAGAAAACGAACCTGAAAAGCGTAACCCGTAGAGAGAAAACGCGACGAAGATGATGAACAATGAGTACGCGTAACGGTTGTCTCGCGTTCACGGTGTTTTAATGCCAAAATTTAGATGTCGGTTTCCCCAATTAACAGACATCTAAATGGATCAAAAAGTGACTTTTTAAATTTTTGGCTTTAGGGATTAGACATCGGTTCCCCCAATTAACAGACATCTAAAGTGCTTTAGAAGTCGGAGTGGCAGGATCGGACGTCTAAATGGATCAAAAAGTGACTTTTCAAATTTCTGGGTTCAGGGTTTAGACGTCAGTGCCCCCAATTAACAGACGTCTAAAGTGCTTTAGAAGTCAGACGGGTGGGAACGAACGTCTAAATGAAGTTGCGGAAATGGACGTCTAAATGGAGTCAAAAAGTGACTTTTTAAATTTCTAGGTTTAGGATTTAGCGTTTAGACGTCGGTTCCCCCAATAACAGACGTCTAAATAGAATAAAAATTATTTTTTATTAACTTTTTCGTTTAGTTTTGGCGTCTATTCGGGGGAGTCGACGTAACATTGAGGAATATCCAAAAAGGATTTTAAGGAATCGCTCTGATTCTATCTCTATTCCGTTTGAAGAAAGGAAGGATCCCAACAAAGAATCGATCTTTCTTTTAGTTGTTGAATCTCTCTTTGATTGATCAATGTGTGATATTTCGAATCCTCATTCCTAATGGAATCGAAAGAATCCTACGTCGGACCCCTCCATAGCCGATGTCTAAATAGTTGTTTTATTTACGAAAAATGCCACTGATCATTTTTTACGTTGGATATTCGAGGGTCAGACGTCTAAAAGATTACGTTAAAGGTCTTTTCTGCACTAGTGCCACTAACCTAAATAACCCGTTCTTGAATTTCTTCTGCTCACTAAAGGCAACTAGGTTATTGGATCCTTAGTCGTGTTAGGTAAAATTGAAAAGAACATTCAGGCAAAAGGGATAGATAAAGAGCTCAACATACTAATCTAAATGCTTGAAGGCACCCTCAACTATTTAGAGGACGTTGTGTTGGTGTAACATTTACACTAGTACAAAAACAGCGTATAGCGTCACGCGTTCAACGTTCAACCACTAAATAACCAACGTTAAAAATGACCGGTGGCATTTTTGTAAATAAATGGAATTATTAGACGTTGTTTAGAATTGTAATTCGATGTCAATTTGTTATATTGGGTAAATTTTGTGAAAATGCTTGGCGTGAAGGTGAAAATGTATTTACGTATGATGTCAAATTCCCTAGAATTTGATGTCAAAAGGATATAAAACGTTGAATGCCCCAATGTTAGACGTTAGAAGGTTAGTGAATTCAATAAAAAATTGAGCGAGATATTGAAAATTCATTCCCTTTATCTTAGCGTGTGATACCCTCTTCTTTGCTCAAAGTTTTCTAGAACGAAGTTTGACGACCATCACATGTAATCTTTCTTTCATTTGTTACAAATGCATGTTAATTAACTACTTTAGGTATGATTTTCATTTGTTTTGACCGATTATTTTTCGTGTTCTTGTCCTTCATAGGCGCATTCTGGTTTCTCTCTCACTGGTGACAATACTTTTTTTCGACAAACCCACACTTTTGAAGGTTAGTTTTCATTTTCGTTTTGGAAAACTTATTTGTTGAACTTGTTTGTTTTATTTTTTGAACTTGTTTGTTGGTTTTGTTTGGTTGAACCTGCTTGTTGTTGTTGTTGTTTTATTGAACTTGGTTTTTGTTTGTTATTGTTTGTTATTATTGTTTCTTGTTGATACTACACTACACGTTCATAGTTCATGCTTTATAAAATATCAAAAACTGAAATTTGTTGTTTTCTTGCTTTTCAGGTCTCGTAGAGTTGTAAAAAGGATCATAATTAATTAAAAAAAACAAAAAAAATTGATTAACGTCGAATATTGACAAAATTCGACATTAATATTAACGTCGAATTGTTTTATGTTCGACGCCAATTTAACATCTCCCGATATGACGTCAATCTCGAATTCGACGTGAAAGGCCGAAAACAACGACCTTATACAGTGTTTTTGTACTAGTGTTAAAAGTTGGAGTACACCTATCGTAAACCCATTAAAATGTAATTGGACATGAAGTTGTAGAAAAAGTTATGTACACATAAATAAACTCCCCTTCATACCCCTTCCGACCATGACAAACATTGTCTATGACACTTATCTCCTAAGGGACACTATATCTTCACACACTCCACTCTCAAACACATAAATTTATTCAACCAATAATTCAATATTCTTAACCACCTAAATTTTAGAAAACTAACTTTTCACTAATCTACCCACTCATACCCGTCTTTTCGAGGTAGTGAGGACTCAACATGTTCTTCGGTAGGATCCTCCCTATTCTTGATAATCACCTCCATCTCCAACCCCATGTCCTTGGATGATTACCGTTAGATGAGATTGAGATCCAACTACTATTATTATTTGAATCCTCCCCATAACTCATATTTGACCCACTGTGACACATACCTTTGTGTAGTCGGCTCTTGAAGTGATTAACCTTTCTCAAAAGATATCGACAATAGAGAACTGTCGAAAAACTTGGTACTCAAATTTGACAAATGAGACCCCTATTTATAGGAAAACCCATGACCTTTCACTTTCCCACTCCTTCCCTCAACCATTAGATCTATTTAAATTTAAAGGCCAAGGGTCATGACCCTTTACCTCTTATATCTCTCTTTGATTTTTATTCCATCTGACAACTTATCAGCTTCCCACCTTACCAAAACTAATGCCTCATCAATGCAACCTCTTTGTTGTTACGCTTCTCGGGACTTGAGGCCTATTATACCTAAAAGGTTGCATAACCAAAGAAATACAAATTTTCTTTAAAAGTAACACAAGGACCAAATGCCGATATCAAGACCAACAATATGAGTACTGAAGATAAACTATTGACAACCAACACCAAAAAACTCTTTACAAGTCTTTAACATATCCCATGTTAAGCTTGGGGGACTAGTGTACTATATACAAAGAAGGTCCCCTCAACCACAATAGTATAGGATGTGCTTCAAGTCGAATACATGTTGGCCTACTAAGTCGACATGTACTCAACCTTTATCTATCAAACTAGGATGACATCACACCAACCATCTACTATTCACTAATCTACAATTAACTATAATAATTCATGATTAACAGGTTATTGGGTCGTGTGGTCCAAGTCCATCGAGGCAAAGGCCTTAAACAGTAGTAGTATAAATAATACATTTTGAGGTATGTGATTTACGTTCAATAATTACCACATTTATTGCTAGCTGACTCACTTGGCTGACTTGGACATCAAAATGTCTTCTATAGGCACACACCCTCATCCAGTTTGGAGAGGACAAGTACACATAAGATTGAAGGCTTGAAGTGCTTTTGGAGTCTTTCCAAGATATACATTTGGCTTTTAAAGAACAAAATCCATGATTAGAAATTACACCACACGATATATAGACAAAGGAGACCTACTCTGAAAAAATTCTAAAGAATTAAATGGTGACAAGATATCAAACCACTTATACTCCTCCCTTTGTGTAAAGCTAAAAAAGCTAACTTATAGGCATAATGATTACCCTTAAGAAAAACATGAAAAACCTTAAACTCATATGTAGAATGAAAGAAACATTTGCACCATCTTCCTCTTAGATCCCAAAGTATCACTTGTTGATTCACAAAACCTTGACAAACCAAAGTAGAGTTAGTCTCTAACCAAAGAAGCCTAGGGCCCTCTCCTTCCATATGTTCCAAAGCATAAATAGCCTACATATAATCAACATAAAGAGAAGTTTGCACCTTTAAAAAGCTTACAAACTACCAACATATTCTCCTTGATGTCCTCTAAACAATCCAGCACATGTAGCCAAACCAAGACAACCCTAAGTTGCATCATCGATGTTAATACAGGATTGTCTAGAGAGACTAGACCGTCTAGTAACCCAAGTTTTCAAGTTTAACAATGGGAATTAAACAAAAAATCCTTTTCACGGAAAATAAGTTCCTAATTTACCTATAACATCTAAGGACTTGCTCGAGTGAAATGAAAACCTAAGGCTTTAAACGAGAAGCAATGCAAACTATCCAAACACTAATATACTTGAACAATATGTTAATTAGTGGCAAGACGTATTACAAGATATTTTGAACAAGCAATACAAGTTAACGACTATAAAAGTTTAAAACATTTAATGCACCCTAAAGTATTACTTTTGTCGTATGCTTTGTCTTTACTATCTATGTAGAACCAGAATAGACAAAGGATTAATCAGAACATCTACACACGTCAAATAAAGACGTTGAGAGAGGCAAAGAACATTCTAGAATGAATCTCTTCAATCATGACTCTGATAAAACATTGTGCCCTTAATGAAAAAATATAAGTTTGACCTCTTAAATCCCATATATATAATTTTAATTGAAAAGTTTGATAAAATAGTAATATAATTTTGTAAAAATAGTATTAAAAAATATATAATTTTATAAAAATAGTATTAAAAAAATACTTGAGCCAAATAGAAAAAATTATTTATATATTTTGAAATAAAGAAAAGTAATTTTATTAATGATATAAATTTGTCACCATCATGCTCATAGTTTAACTTCTACTCCTTTCATTTCTATGATTTTATCAAAATTGGTATTAAGAAACTAAATGCTTTGTAATTATTATGGGTTGATGCTAACGTCTTTTCGTAGGGGTTTTTTTGTTTTTTTGTAGTTTTAAAATTATTGAATTTAATATAGACTTTAGTTTTTTACAAATTTAATAACAATCAAAAGGGAAAAGATATAACACAACCATTAAATCAAAAATCAACATCAACATCATCAATTATTTTGTTATTAAAGTGAAAAATAAATGAACAAACAGAACAAGAGCAACAAATTACGATTTTGCGGCTTGTTGTGTGTGGGTGGGGGAGAGGATGGAGATGAGAGAGAAACAAATTGGATAAGTGAGGAAGGTGGATTAGGGATAGGTGGGCGTTTCTGATTTTTTCAGTTAGGACTACTGTAGGATGACAAAGAGAAGGTTGGAGTGAGAGAGATGAAAGAGAAAGTGTTGAGAGGAATGAGGAATGAGAGAAAGGTGAGTAAGGGTTTGAGGGTTTCTTGTTTTTTTTTTCTTAATTTTGAGAATGGAAATTATTCAAATACTCTTGACCTTAAAACTTCGAATCCATAATATATGAGGGTATTTTTGCCTAATAAAACCCAATATACTTTAATAAAATTTACCAACTGAAAAAAAGCTTATGGATTAAGAAAAATACTCTTGATCTACAATATATATTTTTTTCTCTTTGGAAATAAATTTGTAATTAAGATTGTTTGAAGAGGAAAAAGTCCTTGGAAACATGAGTAAACCTTAAGATTGTTTAAAAAGGAAAAAGTCCTTGGAAATATAAGTAAACCTTATGGATTAAGAAAAAAAAAGGTATTGAGAGATGAGAAAAAACTGTGATGGGAAAGAAAAAAAAAAGCTAAGATTGTTTAGAGAGGAAAAAGACCTTGGAAATATGAGTAAACCTTATGAATTAAGAAAAAAAATGTATGGAGAGATGAGAAAAACATGTGAAGGGAAAGAAATAAAAAAAACACAATAGAAGCAGTGTCATTATTGTAATAAATAAGATAACTTTCTATATCAAATCTAATTATAACAAGTATAGAAAGTAGATGTGGTGACATTTTTTTAATAAATAAGAAAATTTTCTATACTGGTTTTAATTATAACCAGTATAGAAAGTAGTTACGCTTTTTATTTGTAAATAGAGGGTTTCCAAATCCCTAATCCTCATTCTTCTATTTTCCCTTTCTCGTTCTCGCCTCTCACCTCTATGAACCAATTCTCCTTCTCCTCCACCATCATTATTATTGCCATTTCCTATCACTTATTCTCATGTGAAGTTTTGCAATAACTTTTGCGTTATTCGTGACTTAATTCATGGTGGTAAGTTGTGTTTTTTGCGACTAGGTTTGCCATGGATTTTTGGTTTGCTATTGGTGGTGCGAGATCAAGCGAGTGCAACAGTGAGAGTTCATGAGGTTGTTAGTGCTTGGTTGTGTTCTCTAGTTGCTTGTGGCTAGCATGATGGTTGTCGTATCTGTGGTGCAGGGTTCTAAACCGCTGTTTATAGTGGTAATAATGAGATTTTTATAAGGAGGAACTAACAATGTGCAAATCTGTGAAAGGGTGATGCGTCTTGGTTATGTTTCGATCTGGGTTAGGTAGTTGTAGTGGCGTGAGGTGATGGAGGGAAGAAGCTACTTCAGTGGTCTGGTTCACAATAGAGGGGTGTTTGGGAAGTGGTGGCAAGTTGAACATTGGTTTGTTGTTTGAAATAATTTTTTATATCAGTTGTGCGCTCACCTGGTATAGAAAGTATAAACTTTCTATACCCTTACTTTTATACTAGTTCTAGAACTCAAAATATTTTTTTACAGGAGAGGGGTGTTTGGGAGTGGTGGCAAGTTGAACATGGGTGTGTTGCCAGGGGTTTGATGATGGGTTTGTTGTTTGAAATACTTTTTCATACCGGTTGTGCATTGAATCCTTTTTTCCTATGGAAACATAAAAATTAATAAGTTTAAATCACAAATTAATTCCTTGTATGACTACAAAAAATATATATAAACATATCTTCTAGTCCTCAGAATGTTTAAATTTTTTAAACTACACCTAGTCCTCCTTGGTTAATTTATTTTTTTACAACGAGTTCAAGTCGAGTGACCTGGATTCTAAGTAAGTCAGGATTAAAAATTGACTCGTTTAAAAAAATTATATTTTTTCAAACCCACATGGTTCAATTATATTAAAAATTGACTCGTTTATCAATTCATATAATTTTTTATTTAAAATAGAGACTACTTTTATTTATAACTTTTATTTTATAAATTAATATTTAAATTAATTAATATAGTAACTAATTTTCTTTCATCTCTAAATTTGATTTTTATTTAATGATTTTTTCATGATCGACTCAAGACGAAGCAGGTAAAACACTTTTTAAATCTCTAAGGAAAAAAAAGACCTCAATTTTTTTAGTGCTAATATTTCTCCAACAATCTTATTATAAAATTATGTTTAAACAAATAAAAGCTCTAAAAATTCTTGTTAGTACTAATATACCTCTTAAATTAGTTATAAAATTATGTTTAAAAAAAGCCTAAATTTTTTTAATACTAATGTACCTATGTTAAATTAATTATAACTTTATTTGAGAACAAAATTTAATTTAATTATTATTAGTATTATAAATGATATTTAATGAATTGAAACCTTTTAACTTTGTTTAGAAAAAAAGACTGATTAGTTATCTTTATTCTCTTATAATCAAATTTGATTTTTCTATTTTTCTTTTAGGTTTAATCCTTTAGTACATCCCTATTTATGTACGAATTTCTCAATTGGGTCCTCGTTTTTTAAAGTGTATCAAAATGGTCCCTAATTTTGAAAATTGATATCAATTGAGTCCTTCCCGTTAAGTTGGCTGGACGGCGTTAAAAAAATTGATGAGTGGATGCTGAGATGACGAACGAGCGCTCGTCCACCAGCGAACGCTCGTCCACCAGCGAACGAACGCTCGTCCACCAGAGAACGAACGCTCGTCGACCTCTTACTGCTGGACAACCGTTCGTTCCACACTGGACGACCGTTCGTTCGGTGGTCGACGAGCGTTCGTTCGCTGATGGACGAGCGTTCGTTCGCCGGTGGACGAGCGCTCGTTCGTCATCTCAGCATCTCACTCATCAATTTTTTTAACGCCGTCCAGCCAACTTAACGGAAAGGACTCAATTGATATCAATTTTCAAAATTAAGGACCATTTTGATACACTTTAAAAAACGAGGACCCAATTGAGACATTCGTACATAAATAGGGATGTAGTAAAGGATTAAACCTTTCTTTTATCTATGTGTCTTTTGATTTAGTGATTTCAGTTCTTGTTTCTCGTTGATTTCTTCGATTGATTTCTTTTATTCGATATTTCTTCTTTTGACAGTTTTGGAATATTGTATTCTTGAATCTCATGATATCCGTGTGTACTAATCCTGTTATCAAATATCTGGTTAGTATTTTTTTTTTTCAATTTGTGTTATTGTTTTTATTGATTTTGTGTTAAGATTAGAAATGTTTCTTTTGTCCGGTTTTGTTTTTCGTTACTTTTTGATTTATGGGTTTCGAGATTGTTTTTTGTATATATTTTGATGAGAAACTAAAATTTTTATTTAAATTGAATTGTAGAACTATTAAATTGCACAAAAAAAATGCTAAAATAAATCAATTTTAAATGAAAAACTTTATTTTTAAGTTTGTTTTAGACCTCTGAAGTCCTTAAACCTCCCATGTTCTTTTAGTGTTATATCTTGAAGTTATGATGATATTTCAATTATGTTAAATTATTTAACATTTTTAATCATGACATTCAAGCATTATTATTTCGTACCTTATTTGAAGATATAGGTAAATATCTTTCTTAGAATTATTTTTAAAACTTAACAAACTATCAACACTAAAAAATATCATTTAAGAGAAAATTGTAAAAATATTATTTATTAACAAGTCTATATATATATATATATATATATATATATATATATATATATATATATATATATATGTGTGTGTGTGTGTGTTTTTGTTTTAGTTAAACGTTAACAAACAAAAAAATCTAAGAAAAAAAAAGAAGAAAAGAAAGAAAAATATAATGGTCAACTAAGCCCTTTTAGGAATAGAAGACCTTTCTTCTCCCTATTCTCACGCTACACAAACACAAGCTAAGCTTTCCTGCAAAGTCTTCCATCCCCTGCAACATTGTCTCTCCTGCAATATGATGCTCACAGTCTACAACCCAAATGTTCCTACGCAGAGTTACAATCATACATAAGGGGAAAGGATCTCTGATTTTCTTTGATCAATTGATCCAATTAAAACATAAAAAGAGAAAAAAGAAAAACATAAAATAAAAAAGGATACGCCCCTGATCATAGAGAAAGTAGAGATGGAAGCGTTTTTTAGAGGGGGGACTCGCTTCATTAGAATCCAGCTTGGAGGGTCATGAAAAAAACTCAAGAACAACGCCCTAGAGAGAACCGGTGACCTTGACTCCCCTCACCGAGGCACCAATATCATCCACTGAGACATTACTCTCAACTCCTCTCTATTCACTCCCGTTTCCTCACCTCAGACAGATTTCATTCACCATCTCCTCCATTGTAAGACCCTTGATATTTAGCAAAGATAATTTCTGACATCCTCACCATTAATGCACGCCACATCATTTCTCAGCCATTAAAACCCACTCCCTAATCTGAGCCCCTCCCTCTCGGACGTACACGGAAAAGCCGCGCCCATCATTTCTCTGAAACATTAAAAACGTACCAAACACTGCATGCACACACGCAACCTGTCGCGGGAGAAGCTTCCCATTTCAGAGTTGGTGTGCAGGTGTCAACTTGGGAGACGTTCGTTCGAACGAACGTGAGTTTAACACAACTAGAATTTTTGAAAACTCTCTCTCTCACCTGCACCATTCATCTTCTTCCTCAGAACCCAACCTTTCGTTTTCTCCAACTTCTCTCTAGAAACCTTCACCTTCTCTTTACTGTAACTCATCACCTTCTTCTCCGATCACGTTTCAGAACCGTAGGAACGTTCCTGGCACCGTGATCTTCAATCCGAACCGAACAGATCCTAGTTCTGTAGCCGGTAAGTCACTCGACTCTGGACGTTGATCTGAACGTTTGTTCTGTAGTACGTGCAAACTAAGATTCAGTTGCATGCATGGGTTATAGGTCTGAGTTGTTTCTGATTTCTGGTGTTTTAGATTAAGTGAAAGTTGTTGAGCGAAACCTGAGGGTAGAACGCTGTTAGAGGTCGAACAAAACCTTGCTTTTCGGGAGTACACTGCTATCCAGGTAAGGGAAGCTTAGTAATTTAATTGATACTTGTATGTTGTATGTAAACATGATATGAACTGAATGTATGAGATGTATGTCGGTTGAGTATGCATGATCGAACGTTGCTGTACTGAATGAATATGATATGTGTTGTTTGAAATGTATGATATGGGTGATACGTGTGAATATGAAATATACATGATTAGAAGCGAGTGAATGTAAGTGAAACTTGAATATCAACTTCCCTATGATAACGTGTGTCCAACATTAAACGGTTCTCGACCGTTTGGTGTTCTAGTAAACTTCTTTGAATTGGAATACTTTCATTTGGGAAGGATTCTGGTCGAGCATGCGCTATGTAGGTCTTTTACTTAGAGTTCATAATGAGCAGTGTCGATCTTACACATAGTAATCGTATTGGGTAGTGCTCGGTCTTACACCAAGCGCTCTTACTCTTTTCGTGAAAAATCCTTGTAATACAGATCCTTCATCTGTGTCGACCAACAGTGTCGAACCCCCTTGTAATACAGATCATTCATCTGTGTCGACCAACAGTGTCGAACCCCCTTGTAATACAGATCATCCATCTGTGTCGACCAACAGTGTCGAACCCCCTTGTAATACAGATCATTCATCTGTGTCGACCAATAGTGTCGAACCCCATGTAATACAGATCATTCATCTGTGTCGACCGACAGTGTCGAACCCCCTTGTAATACAGATCATCCATCTGTGTCGACCAACAGTGTCGAACCCCCTTGTAATACAGATCATTCATCTGTGTCGACCAACAGTGTCGAACCCCTTGTAATACAGATCATTCATCTGTGTCGACCGACAGTGTCGAACCCCCTTGTAATACAGATCATTCATCTGTGTCGACCGACAGTGTCGAGCACCGTGTTAATACAGGTCGTTCATCTATCTGGTAGTCAGTATTACTTTATTTTGGAACGGGGTAAATTCTTCAGTCTCGTTCCTCACGGTTGTCCTCGTTATAAAGAGGGCTGAAAGTTCAATATTTATGTACTTGGACTGAAAAACAAAAATGAGAATAAAAGTGAAAGGTTTTGAATGATGAACATTATATGAGATGAATAAACGTTTATGAATTTTGTACGAGCGTTCCAAGGAGGAACGACTCACATAGATTGAATATGGAATTTTGTAAAGTATGACTGTGGGCATGCTAATGCTGGCTTGGTCCATCCTGATATTCCGTGATACTCATCTTCACGTAGAGGAGAGTAATTCATGCGTGGGAATGGCAAGAGGTCCTTAGTCCATAAGTTAACATGGGCGACGTAAGAAACGGACTAACCTCGAGTGGCAGCTGTCGAGTGTATCCCAGTTACTACACCACTCGGGTGCAAGGACGCCTGTAGCTACACAGATTCATACAGTCCGGACGGTCCGTCTAGAAATAGTTGTTGGATATTTGTTTATTTATTTATGTTGAATCATTCTGGTATGTTTGACTTGATTGAATTGATACTTTAATGTATGAATTAAATTACATGAGCTTACCCTGTGTTCTCTTCTTTGTGTTGTCGATTGTCTTTGTACGTCCGTCTTGTCCTTGCGATGATCATCCATGTGGATGGGAGCAGATGGAAGTGAGCTGCTGGAAGAGGCGCTGGTAGAAGAAATTTCGGAAGATGTTAATCCGGTTGAAGTAGGGGTTAAGGTCGAGCCCTAGAGTGCTCGACATGTGGTAGCCTTTAGTATTTTGTTTAGTCTGAGAATTTGGATACCGTCGGCTACATTACATTTTGTATTTTAAGCCGTTCGACGATTTGAACCTCGTATCTTTTTGTAAAGACTGCACTGTTTTAATGATTAATGTAATTAATTCTGATTATGGTTATCACTATATTTTGGGATGTTACATCCATCATGCACATAACCGGAACCCACTATTCCCTCAACCTACACCATTAACCGCAAAAACAAAATCCTCCTCAATTCACTCGGATATCACCATCAACCAGGATTCAAAGAAAAAAGATATCACCATCAACCAAGATTCAAAGAAAAAAATTTGAACACAGAGACAGAAGGCAAGTTCATATTCTTAAAGCTTTATTGCTCACAAACTGTGAATGGTAGATGATGTGATCTGTTCATAATTGGGTTGATATCCGCGTTCATTTGGGTTTATATATGTTCTTGTGTTGGTTTTGTAAGACCTGGTTTTGCCTGCTAGTATTAAGCATGTAATCATATTGAATATACATGATTAAGTTATGTGTACTCTTTGCCACTCAATCATCCCCAACTCCAGCATCATAAACACGACCTTGTTGTATCCCATTACCTAAAAAAACAAAGAATCAATTATCACACTCACACTCACACATGCACACTCTAATGCACGCTCTCTATAGTGAAGCTGTGAAAATACCTCTTCTGTCTCTCCACTTCGAAGCCACCGAGCAAGACGAGCTCTCCGATCTTCCATAGCCTCCAACGCCTCTGTTCATCTCCAACCATTAACAAGGTTAAATCATAAAAAACCATAAGCACACCACAACAACAGAATAAAAACCCTAAACCCCCAAACATTGTCTTGGCTAATCTTTATAGCTTTATAACTATATTCTCTGATAACTAAACATTGGGACACCAAGAGGTGGTAGGCACGGTGGCGGTTTCAGGAGTGGTTGTGACTGTGACAGTTTTAGGGGTAGAGGTGGATTTGGTCGTGGCGGTGGAGGACGTCGACGCGAGGACCGACGGCAACCTTGGTCGTGACCTGTGACACTGGTGGTGCTCCGGTTTGAGGCAGCCGTGATCGTTTAGCGGGGATTGACGGAGAAGCGTGAAAGTTTCTCTAATGCGGGAAGAAGAGAAGGAAAGAAGGGTCTGGCGCCGTGACCGGCAACGACTTCGGCGGCGAGCTGCATCGCTGGCGCGACCTTGGCTCACGACTCGCGATGGTTGGCCTCATTGGGAGTGGCGGTGACGTTGCAGGGTGAAAGGCGAGTTCCTCCCTCGCAAGCGAAAAAGAAAGAGGGGAAGAGCTAGAGCGACGACCGACGATGGTCTCGACGGTGGTGGCAGTGTGCTCGCAAAGATGACGACCCTTCGTTAGGGCTCCTGGCTGGGAGAAGAGAGATACACGTCTTGTGTTCGTGATGGTCGAGTGAGATGGAAGAATGAGAGAAGTGGCAGAACCCCTAACCCCTAATGCTTCTATCTGAAGAAAAAAAAAATCCTTGGGCCAGATCAATATTTATTTTTAAATAAAAAACTATATCCTCCCTTTGCACACACCCCTCTCCCATTCACACCCGTATTCCGTTTGGGCTTAAGTCCATTCTTTTATACAAACAAAAAAAAAAGGAGAGGTTTGGACATTGGGCTCATTTCATTTCTGGCGCCTCCAACTTTACTGTTGTACCCTATCTTTGGCCTGGATAAGAAATTTCGAGTTGCACTCCTGGTTTTTATCTATATACTCCTATTCTTATAGGGTTGTTCTTGTTTTTATTTTATTGGTCTAATTATTAGGTTTTATTGTATGTAACCCTTTATATGATACCCCACCCCTTTATTTTATTTTTTTTATCTATTTAACTTGTTTGTTTTAAATAAAATTAAAGTAAAAAAAAACATAAGATAAATTTTAAAATTACAAAAAATTGATTCTCTAATATTAAAAAAGGGATATAAGTACTCGTGCGATCTTCCGCATCGGCTAGTACTTAACATCCTCAATCTTAAAAAATTAAATAATGGTAGGAGTACTCATGCGATCGTCCGCATCGGCCTAGTACTTAATACTCTCAAGTCTCCCTAAATAAGTAATTAACAATATGAGTGCTTGTGTGATCGTTCGCATCGTCCTAGTGCTTAATATTGTTATTTCTCTTTTAAGAATAATTGAAATGTTCAAATGTCATTCTAAAGGTACGAGTACTCGTGTGACCGTCTACGTCGGCCTAGTATTCATTATCTTCTTTTTCTCAAAAATACCAACAAATATATTTTAAAGGTTAAGCACATGTGTGATCGCACGCATTGGCCTTGTGCCAAAAACCTTTTATCTTTCTTTTATAAAAAATACCAAAAATATATTGTTAAGGTTAAGCACATGTGTGATCGCTTGCATCGTCCTTGTGTCAAAAACCTTTTCTCTTTCTTTTATTAAAAAAATATACCAAAAAAAATATTTTAAAGGTTAAGCACATGTGTGATCGCTCGCATCGTCCTTGTGCCAAAAACCTTTTCTCTTTCTTTTATAAAAATACAAAAAAATATAAAATCTTTAAAAACTAAAAACATCAACAATTTCAAACAACAAACAATCTCTCAGCTAGAACTACGTGATCTTTGATTCTCCATCAAAATTGGGGATACATAGAAGCAAGGCTAGTCCTTGTTAGGTTCACTTTCCAAAAATCCAAAATCATTTCAAAACAAATTTTCAAACAGTTTCCAAACAAAATTTCCAACACACTTTCCAAAAGAACTACGTAACCCTGATTTCTCATTTCGAATGAGAATACGTAGGAGCAAAGTTAATCCTTGTCGGGCCCAAAAAACTAAAAAATATATTGTTTCTTTAGAGTTTTATTTTAGGGGATAGTTAAACATTTTGAAAACCACATCACATTCACGTATTTAGTTAAAGGTACTGCCTACGGGAAGGCGTTGTAGGGTGTTAATACCTTCCCTATGTGTAACCGACTCCCGAACCCAGAATCTCATTTTCGTAGACCATACCTTATCATTTTATGGTTTTTCTGTAGTTTTCCAGAATAAACTATGGTGGCGACTTCAAATCTCTTTTTCTAAACCCATTTCTTTTTTGGATCGTCGTCCCATCGCGATTCTGGTTGCGACAGATGGCGACTCCACTGGGGATGTGAAGAGAGTCAAGCCATTTAATTAGACTTGCAAATTCGACGTGGTTTTGCTTTATGTTTTTGTTCCCTTTTTCTTTATCTATGTTTGATATTTGGAATAATTTCATGTGAGTTCTTTTACTTGTCCTTTATGTTTGAAATAATTGTTAGATATTGAATCCTATAATAGACGACATGCTTATACCTGCCTGGGAGAATTGTCTGGTTGTTTTGCAGGTGAGGGTTTAGGTATGCATTGCATTCTCCCTTCACACACAAACACTATGCATATCATGAGTGGGACCCTATACCCGGGTTCTGAGTGTAACTTAGAATTAGAGGGGTTGTGTAGCGGTGCCACTTGAGACATACTTCCTATTTGGCTATCGTGAGAACCCCAACTAGAGTCTGTTCTCTTCATTTGTGTTTTCATATCTAGTTGATTACTCGACTGTTGTGGAGATGCTGTGAAGGGGGCCATAGCTCTAGTGACCATTGGTCTTTAGGCACAGGGAACCATCCTTGTGAGATTGCATGTACCTAACCTTGAATCTTGACCGTTGAACCTTCATAGGACACAAAGGGAGATGTGTGTCGTCTTATAACTCTTATTTTTGCTTAATAAAATTAAACACTTTGTGCATATCACTATATCATTTATGCGTCTTTCTCATGCATTTTTATGGTCTTGTTGTTGGTTATAGGTAGGAAGTTATAAATTTGTGACTAAGCCCTTGAGGTAAAATGGAAATTAACATGAGATTTGAAGTTGACCGGCGTTCAAGTTCAAACATTTTAAAGGAAAGGATAACCATCGAAGTAGAGGAATGAAATATGGATGGTTTGAGAGAACTGGTAAAGAAAATGAAGACATACCAAAAGGATGCTTTCAAGAAAGAGTATGGGATTTGTTGAGCCTGTTAGAAGTGAAGGTCCAAACATCAGCAATTACTACTTTAGCCCAGTACTATGATCCACCACTGAGATGTTTCACTTTTTGGGATTTCCAATTGGTGCCAACAGTGGAAGAATTCGAGCAAATCTTAGATGTACCTCTCGAGGGAAAAGCTCCATACAACTACCTTGGGCAGTATACCCCTGTATTGCAGCTAGCGAGGATCATGAAAGTACACCCTATGAAGTTGGAGAGCAAGTTCACAATCAAGGGCAAAGCAAGGGGCCTTCCTCAAGGATACCTAGAGGGATACTTGCATCGTTTAGCTGAAGAGGAAAACTGGGAAACATTTATGGATGTATTGGCTCTTCTCCTCTATGGTGTCATGCTTTTTCCTAATGTCAAGAATTTCGTCGACTATGCCGCCATGAACGCATTTGTGGGATACATAGAGCGTTGTGAGAATCCAGTCACTACTATCCTGGCTGAAGTTTATGGGACCCTTAATCGTTGTTATGAGCTAAAGGGAGGAAAAATGTTATGTTGTCTACCAGTGTTGTATATGTGGTTCATCTCCCGTGTGAGTGAGGACGCTGATGAACCAATATTTTCCTCACTTCACTTAGTTTAATGTGCTAGAATTAGTCGGGGAATTATGCTTAAACGTCCGGTATTTTCCTGTTTTTCCTAATTGTGCTTAATTTGATCGGAAATTCTTATTTTAACTAATTTGAATTATCTGAGCTTATTATTTTGCATTATTAATTACGGGAAAATTTTGGATAACTTTTTGGGACATTAGAAAGCTAAATGAGAAATGGAAATTGAGCCAATGCATCTTAGCCATTTTTATTTTCGCTGGCTGCCGCGTGAATGTTGTGTCAACTTGTGTGTCTTCGTTTGAGTTCAATTCTTATCCGTTTTCCATGCAATTTTTTTTCATAGTTTCGTCTGGATGTCTATTTTAACATATAGTTTTTACTTTGTTCAAATTCATTCTGTGCTGTTCCCAGTATTTATTTTACTCTCATATGTCAGTCCAGTGATTACTGTTTGAGTGATTTCTAATCTGTTTGCATTGTTTGCTTGCTGTTTAGTAATTGTGGTGGCTAGAATTGATAATTGGACAGTGCTAGAACCTCCCAACACTCTTAAACAAGGCATACAACAACTTGGCTTTATTGAATAGCAAAGAAAAAAAAAAAAAAAAAAGCAGCCGCCACCCTTAAAGAGGGGCATCATCTTCACTTAGAAAAGAGGGGGGGGGGGGGGGGGGGGGGGGACTGGAAAAATGGAGGGTTACGGTTGAGCTGGAAGAGTAGAGAGGGCAGTGAGTGTTTCATTTCTTTTCATTTGTGCTGAATAGTCACGGCTGTAGAAAGAAGAATCACAGTACAGAAAATGGAGGTTTACGGTTGATGCACTCATCTTCTTTGCTGTAATGTTTAATTTTCAATTTAGCTTTCTTGCTCTTTGTTGTAATAATTTCATGCACAATTTAATTTCTAAGCAATGTTTGGTTTCAAATTCTGTTTCTAAATTTCCAGATTTTACTGTCTCTTTTTACTGCTGCAATTTAATTTCTGTTGTAATTTAATTTCAGTTGTTGTTTTCTGCAATTTGATTTCTGCTCTTCTTTATTTTTGCATGTTGATCATTTACTATAATTTTATTTTCTGTATTTTAAGTGATTTTGATTCTGTTTTTACTGTTTTCTAAATTTACTGTTTTCTATATTTACTGTTTTCTGTATTTTCGTTTTCTGTATTTTGCTTTTACTGTTTTACTGATTTTGAAATTCTGTATTCACTGTTCTTACTGTTATTATTTACGGCTGTAATTTCATATTTTTGTTTTTGATGTTTTACTGTTTTCTGCATTTACTATTTTCTGTATTTTATGTTTTTCTGTATTTTCGTTTTTTTTACTGTACCAATTTCATTTTACTGTTTTAAATTTCGTTTTACTGTTTTGAATTTTATTTCAACGCTTTTAAATTTTACCGCAACCAAAAAAATCACAAAGCCCCCCACTACGTGTTTGATCTGAGACTGAACCCAAATTGGTCCTTGAGAGACGACCTAGGAGTCACTTCCTAGTCTATACTGCATTCTTTTATGCACAACTTTTGTTGGGAGGTGCGACCCTCTCATCAAAATGGCGCCGTTGCCGGGGACCAACAGTTCGGTCTTAGGTCTTTTTGTTGTGTTTGTGTGTGTAGTGTTTTGTCTTGTGTTGTGATGTAATGTGATGTGATGTTCTGTTTTGTGTGTGCGTGCTGCATGTATAAATGTGTTGTGTTTTATTTGTTTCGTAATTTGTAGTATTTTTCTTTTTCCATGTCTACCTATTCTGAGTTTGTGAATACTGCTTATTCTGCCAGTGCCTCTGATTATGTTTCTCATTCTGCATGTTACTCTGATTATAATTCATATTCTGCTGATTTGTATGTTGAGAACAATATGGCTCATCGTCCGACTTCTGAGACTTCTCTTTGGGAACCGGTTCCACCTACTGAGGATGATGTTCATTGCGTTCTCAAGACTGGACTGATACATTTGCTGCCTAAGTTTCATGGTTTTGTAGGTGAATGCCCACACAGACATTTGGAGGAATTTCACAGCATTTGCTCTTCAATGAAGCCTCCACATGTACCGGTTGATCACATGTTCTTAAGGGCATTCCCACATTCATTACAAGAAGCAGCAAGGGATTGGCTGTATTGTCTTCCTCCAGGATGCATCACTTCTTGGGAAGATCTTAAGCATCTGTTCTTGGATGAATTCTTCCCCGCTCAGTATGGTTACAACAACGATCCTGGATGGAATGACCCTAGCTTGGGATGGTATGATGCTCCACAACAATATCAGGAAGCACCATCTCAGAATGCTTGTATGCCTCCGCCAGTCCAGCAACAACAACAACTGCAACTTTATGAGTCTGCCCAGATAGCTCCTCAACCTTCTACTTCTGAGCTTACATTGCAGGAGTTGTTGGAGCAGATGACCATGCAGAACTTTCAGTTTCAGCAAGAGAACAGAGCACATCTTCAATGTTTGAGCAATCAGATAGGGCAGATGACCACTCAACTCACTGAGGAACAGTCTCAAGATTCAGAGTTACCATTTCATACTGTTCAGATCCCAGATGATGTTAGTGGCATCAACATAGAAGATGGGGAGAAGAGTCATGAGCTTACTGTTGCGCCATCTACTTTCCCATCGCCCTATGGCCCTACTCTTGCACCTGAGGAGACTGCTGAAGATCTTGAGGACCAGGCAGGTATAAGCAGTAATTTTGAATCAGGTAGACAATCATCTTCTACCACTCTTCCAACCTTCAGGGAAGTAGAGGTAAACATGCCTACATTTGATTATGCTGTTGATGAATATGCTTTTCATGATTATGTTGTTGATGGGTATGTTATTGATGATTATATTGTTGATGAGAATGCTTTTAATTTTCCCTCTCTGCATGATGAGAAACCACTTTTGCCATCATATCTGAATACTTCTTATCCATGCACTGAACATGAATTTGAGTCTGTAGTTGATATTGTTTCTAAATTTGAAACCGATTCATGTTCTGAGAGTGTATCTGAGGTTCAGTCTGTTACACTGGGATTGGGTGTTCTACCCCTGCATGAAATTTCTGTAGAGCCACATTGCACTAACCCTATTGCAGGAGGTACAAATGAATTTGATCAACAAACACCCACAGTGGACAACAAAGGTGCTCACACTGACAAAAGCTTCAAGATCAATAAGCACCAGCTGAACCCGCTCATCAACAATCAGTGCATAGATCCAGCTGTGGAAAACATTTCACTACTAGATCAGATTTGGAGGATGAAGCAGTTCGTCCTCAAAACCTCTTTGCTGGATACTATGGCGGAAAACATCTCCCTGAAAGTCCAAAATTGGCAACTGCCACCATGATCAGGGAGTTTCCTTTTTCTCTTCTCCCCCTTTCCCTACTTTTATTGCACTTGTCCATGATCTGTTGACTGTTTTGATTTCCGATCTTATGCTTATGACACATTGAGGACACTGTGTAGTTTAAGTGTGGTCTATTGGGGGAGATTCTGATTTTTCTTTGTTAGTTTTTGTTTTCTTGGTTAAATTTTTTTTTTTTTTCTTTTCTAGGTTATTTTTGTCATGTCTTGTGTACAGTTTTACTTGTTTCTCTTGATTTCTAGACTTTGTTTGGGTTGTAGACTTATCATTTCCTTCACTTGATTGATACTTATATGTTTGAAATCCTTGCTTTTCTCTGCTTGGAAGATGATTATGATTTTTGAGAGTTGAATTGATTGTGACAGAATTACCCTGTGTGAGATTTGAGCCACTTTATGTTCTTTCTTGTGTGTGATATGCCTCTTGATTGCTTGCGCATATGCCTTGCTTGACTCTTGTTGATAACTCTTGATTGATATGCATGTTTGGAAGTGATAAAGGCAATTTTGTTCTTGAGCCTCTCTAGCCAAATAAGCTTACCTTGTTTTGATCCTTTGATAACCCCTTTTGAGCCTATACTTTCCCCCATTTCTTTGTTTTGAAGCTCATACACTAGCCCTAAGTGAAAAACCATGATTACCTTAACCTTAGGGAATTTTGGAGCTTTGGAAGTGTTTTGGGAACAAGTGTGGTCTCCTTAGGGATTCTGATGAGTTGGCTAGTTGGTTCCTCTTCTTGTTCTGTTTTGTTTTTGTAAATCTTGTCTTTTACAGTTTTGTTTTGAAAAGAGAAAAAAGAAAAGAGACAGGATGAAAAAAAAGTGAGAAAGATGAAAAAGAAAAATGAAGAAAAAAAATTGTGAATAATTGTGAATAATGGAGTCAAGAGGAGGATGGAATTAGAGATTGTGGGTGTGTTTGAATGTGTTTACACTTGTTCCCCATTGCTCCTCTGTTCCTTATGGTTTGTAGCTTCTTATCCAGATATATCCTGCCTTGTCCTTGGCGCCATTACAACCATGAAAAGACCTTTTGATTTGAACATGCATATGTTTCTGAGTGTTGATATTAGAGGCTTGCCAAGTCTGTTGTTGTTTGCTTTCTTGAGTGCATTGAGTGACATTGATTTATCCCAAACACTTGAGAGAAACACTGATAGTGCATCTGTGAGGTTTTGTTACTTTTGATTCACCTCTTGAGCTGATTAATCATTTTGCCATGTCTTGAATTGCTTGGATGATTTCATGAGTATCTGCTTTCTCTGATTCATTCTGTGTTGGAATTGTCTACTTCTTTTCTCTGTCAAGATTTCTTGAGGAAGGTGTAAATTCTGTTTGTTTCCTTGTGAGTCTTTATTTTATGTGTGTCGACGTTGTGTCACCTTCTTAAAAGCCCTTTGAACTATTCCCTGATTTGCGTCTTGATTTTGCCCAGGAGTGCAAAAGACTAAGTGTGGTCTATTTTGATGAACCAATATTTTCCTCACTTCACTTAGTTTAATGTGCTAGAATTAGTCGGGGAATTATGCTTAAACGTCCGGTATTTTCCTGTTTTTCCTAATTGTGCTTAATTTGATCGGAAATTCTTATTTTAACTAATTTGAATTATCTGAGCTTATTATTTTGCATTATTAATTACGGGAAAATTTTGGATAACTTTTTGGGACATTAGAAAGCTAAATGAGAAATGGAAATTGAGCCAATGCATCTTAGCCATTTTTATTTTCGCTGGCTGCCGCGTGAATGTTGTGTCAACTTGTGTGTCTTCGTTTGAGTTCAATTCTTATCCGTTTTCCATGCAATTTTTTTTCATAGTTTCGTCTGGATGTCTATTTTAACATATAGTTTTTACTTTGTTCAAATTCATTCTGTGCTGTTCCCAGTATTTATTTTACTCTCATATGTCAGTCCAGTGATTACTGTTTGAGTGATTTCTAATCTGTTTGCATTGTTTGCTTGCTGTTTAGTAATTGTGGTGGCTAGAATTGATAATTGGACAGTGCTAGAACCTCCCAACACTCTTAAACAAGGCATACAACAACTTGGCTTTATTGAATAGCAAAGAAAAAAAAAAAAGAAAGCAGCCGCCACCCTTAAAGAGGGGCATCATCTTCACTTAGAAAAGAGGGGGGGGGGGGGGGGGGGACTGGAAAAATGGAGGGTTACGGTTGAGCTGGAAGAGTAGAGAGGGCAGTGAGTGTTTCATTTCTTTTCATTTGTGCTGAATAGTCACGGCTGTAGAAAGAAGAATCACAGTACAGAAAATGGAGGTTTACGGTTGATGCACTCATCTTCTTTGCTGTAATGTTTAATTTTCAATTTAGCTTTCTTGCTCTTTGTTGTAATAATTTCATGCACAATTTAATTTCTAAGCAAAGTTTGGTTTCAAATTCTGTTTCTAAATTTCCAGATTTTACTGTCTCTTTTTACTGCTGCAATTTAATTTCTGTTGTAATTTAATTTCAGTTGTTGTTTTCTGCAATTTGATTTCTGCTCTTCTTTATTTTTGCATGTTGATCATTTACTATAAATTTATTTTCTGTATTTTACTGCAGTGATTTTGATTCTGTTTTTACTGTTTTCTAAATTTACTGTTTTCTATATTTACTGTTTTCTGTATTTTCGTTTTCTGTATTTTGCTTTTACTGTTTTACTGATTTTGAAATTCTGTATTCACTGTTCTTACTGTTATTATTTACGGCTGTAATTTCATATTTTTGTTTTTGATGTTTTACTGTTTTCTGCATTTACTATTTTCTGTATTTTATGTTTTTCTGTATTTTCGTTTTTTTTACTGTACCAATTTCATTTTACTGTTTTAAATTTCGTTTTACTGTTTTGAATTTTATTTCAACGCTTTTAAATTTTACCGCAACCAAAAAAATCACAAAGCCCCCCACTACGTGTTTGATCTGAGACTGAACCCAAATTGGTCCTTGAGAGACGACCTAGGAGTCACTTCCTAGTCTATACTGCATTCTTTTATGCACAACTTTTGTTGGGAGGTGCGACCCTCTCATCAGACGCCTTGAATGCCACATGAACCATGGATGAGCTACTACAGTGTAAACCAAATATGAAAGGAGCAAATGAATGGGCGAAACTTTATGCAAGTTTAAATGAGGAGCAGATTAAATGGGGTGTCCCTTGGCAGCGTAGATCGCAAATCATATATCATTGCGGGAGGTACCCTAATGTACCCCTCATGGGTATCAGGTGTTGTATTAATTACAATCCTGTGTTAGCACAAAGGCAATTTGGGCGTCCTATGAGAGGATCACCTACACCTACATCTCTTGCCATATTGTAGATCTATTATGAGGAAGGAACCTTTGTTGAAATGCTTCACCAAATTAGAAATGCTTGGGGAAACATTGTTCGTGCGGAGGTGGACCCAAGATCGTGGACTATTGATGAAGGAATTCCTTATAGTCATTGGATTGTAGAGAGGGTTAGGACAGTAAAGTTGCCTTTCAAGTTAATTTCTCCTAACCTGGATTGTGAAAAACGGCTTCATGAGGTTGAAAGTGAGGAGGTACAACTGTTGAAGGCAGAATTAGAGCGAATGAAAGTAGAAAATATCAAGTTGACCAGTAATCTTCAGAACCTACAACATGATTATGTGAATCTTAAGCAAGATAGTGTGGAAAACAGCGAAGCATACAAGGAGTTGTTAACAAGACAAAAGCAAGAGCTGGTAGCGGCCAACATTGAGCTGACCTTGAAAGATCGGGAATATGGTATAATTGAAATATTAGAGTGTGTTATAAAGCAGATGTGTGATGAATTCAAGAGGGACAAGGAAAAACTGCTAGAGGACTTATGCAAAATGCATATTAGAATGGACAACGCCGAACAATAGGCGAAAGCAGTAGTGGCAAAACTGAAGAAGGAACGTTGGCATCGGGCTGAATCAGAGAAGAAATAGCAAAAGTTGATGAATCAGATGAAGGAGTATACCGTTCAACAAGGGCGAGTTATAAAGAATTGAAAGAGAAGTTTCTCACAGCTAGCTTCCCTTGCTAATGAAGCCATTGAGGATGTCCCTAAGTTATTAGCTGATGCTGAGTCTGCAATGTCGATCTTTAACCCACCTAAGAAGGTTGAAACTTTCCTCAATTACTGCAAGAAACTGATGAGAGAAATGAGGAATGTGATACCTAAAGCTCGTGATAGTTGATCATGTCGTTGTATACCTCACATGTGGTGAACTTAAATTTTATGGATGAAGTGTCCTTTTGACTTTGTTTCATGTTAATTTCCAGATTATACGTTTGGCGATGTTTCACATCTTTATAATTTCTGTTGCACTACTTTGTCTTTTCTTCCTTCTGTTCGTTTCTTTTTTCTTTCTTTTCTTAATTTATTTCATCTAATGAAATTCAGTTTAAAAATAAAAATACGACTAAGTCTCCAAGACACTCTAACGGACACAAACTAGTGGCAAAATCATGGAGAACCAAGGAGAAGTTCAAGAGGGGATGGAAGTCGATATTCAACAGCTGAAGGGACAAATGAGTCAAATCTTAGAGGCCCTGAATGCCTTACAAAGCCCAGGAGATTCGTGTGCACCACGACCACAACAAAGAGTTCCAGAGGCACAAACTTTCCCTGCATATGGTCTTCCCCCGAATTACACTCCACCTTCAGTAGTGGACATGGGACATGTTGACACTCAAAAGGCCGAAGATAACATAGTTGAAGTAGAAGACAAGCTTGGGGCAACCATTGCCATAATTCTTGGGGAGACAGCCGAGATAGGTATTGCGAGTGTGATGATGACAAAACAATCTGAGACGAAGTCTTCAACTTGTGTCGTTACACCAGCGGATTTTAAGGACGACAATAGTAAATTAGAAGTCTTTGAGAGGAGGTTGAGAGCCATAGAGGACGAAGGAAGTTTTGAATTTGGAGATGCTAGAAAACTATGTTTAGTTCCTGATGTGGTGATACCTCCAAAGTTCAAATTGCCAGAGTTTGAGAAATATCGAGGAAACACTTTCCCAAGGAGCCACATAACTATGTATTGCAGAAAAATGGCAGCCTATGCTCACGGTGAAAAACTTTTGATTCACTTCTTCCAAGAAAGTTTAACTGGCGTGGCTCTAAATTGGTACATGCGTTTAGAAACGACTCACATCTACTCATGGAAAGGTTTGTTTGATGCATTCCTAAGGCAGTATGAATATAATGAGGATCTAACAGCAAACAGAATACAACTGCAGAACATGGTGAAGAAAGAGTCTGAATCATTCAGAGAATATGCCCAAAGGTGGAGAGAAATTGTTGCTCAAGTAGAACTGCCTTTGAGTGACAAGGAGATGACTACCATATTTCTGAATACTCTACAACCACCCACTACAGGAAAATCAATTAATACCGACGGTTAATTACCGAAGGCCTTTTGGCCTTCGGTAAATGTAATTTACCGAAGGCTTTTCCGAGGGCTTGTGTTACATCACTTTACCGAGGGCTTTTGGCCATCTGTAATGGGCCTGAGTGATTATCGAAGGCAAACGACCGTCGGTAAGTGGGTAACGTTCATCAAATTAGTAAGTCAGATATTTGGGAAGCATTTCGCGAAAACTCCGTTTTCCCTCCAATCTTCACATTCTCTGCCCTAACTTCATCGACGAACTCAGTGGGTGGCTTGTGCAGACTGCTTCCCACCCTAAGCACAATCTTGGTACGGTTCTTCTCCACTCCGAACTTATAGGTGAAGTGTCCCATTCTCCCATCTCATTTTGTGTTCCTGTTACTGTTTTGGATTACGCGTCAATGGTGTAACCTTTTTCCTTGTAGCGTTTTGCAGTGTTCTGAGCTGAGGAAGGTGGTGGGTGGCTGAGTTGAAGGCTACCATTGTCGACGGAGGATATCGGACGACGCGGCATGGACGAGGTGGCGTAACCAGGGTAGTGTCGCTGGGTGACAAGGTCTTCCACTACTGCTTCAGAGGCTATCGAAGGGGCTACCGTCGAGGTAAGTTGTTATTTGCATTGATGAACTATGAAAGCTAAGAAGCATTTCTTCTGACTTTGTTAAATGTATGGTCTGAATTATTTTGTCCAATATGATTTGGTATAGAAAAATTGTTCATAGTTGGCATTTTGATTGGTAATGCATTTTTTAGAATTAGGCATTTTAAAACTAAAGCAAGCTAATATGAGTAGATTATGAAAACTGAAAAGAGTTACTCACTGAGAGTAAAAAGGTACTGGTACACCTAAAAAGCCAATTTGATATAGCATAAGTACCGAAATACTCAAGATATCTCTGTCCCATAACTATAGAAGGTGTTATATTCCTGTCAAGGTTAATGTATAGACCTAAGGAAGGTAAGCATGTCCTACATGGACACTGATATCTCTGTCCTGTAGCTAATACCTATAACCTTATAAGTAAGTTGCACTGCATATAGTGCATTAAAACTTGATTTCAGTCACAACCTTTTTTTAGCGTCAGTTAATTAAAATGTAGATCAATCAAAACAAGGATTGATGGTAGACATATTCTCCATCCTTGATGGAGGACTTATTCTCTCTTAAAAATAGTATATTCAGGATATCCTCCATTGAGCAAAGATGGATAATTCTAAGCCTGAACCCAGTCGTATGATTTGAGGTTTAAAGCTCACTACCAAAGGTTTTTAAATCTGTTTTTCAACCTTCTTTATCTAAATCTAATATTGCTCTGTAAAATACATCTCAGTATGTGCCATGACCTGAATTTTCCTCTTTAATTTGACATCCCCTTCAACCATTATACCATCTACTTTAAGCAATTGATTCATCAACTAACATTAGAACTCTGCTTACTAATCGTGCTTGGATATGGACACTCTGCCCTCTTAAATTATGATGTCAGGTTCTGCTGACATTCTTTTCCTATCAAACTGCAAAATATTTTGGTTTCATTTTAAACCGTGAATGCTATTGTTTCTTTAGGTTTTCGTATATATCAGTTCTTGGCTTGCATTTTTATCTCCATGTATCTTTCTTCCTTAAGGATTATTCAGCATGCTGGATTTAACAATCATCAACATTAATCACCTTGTTCTGTTGTTGGATACATATAATATGCTCAAAATTTGTTCAAAAGTGAATTATTTAATGTCATTTGATTAACATATTACTAATTTGCATTAACTTGTTCTGGTTTAACATCTGACTTTTTTTACTGATATAAATAGTTAGCATCCCTTCTTCCCAAACCCAATCCACAAGCTGCATGATACAAATGAATTGAATATGAAGAAAATAAATATAGATTTCAAAGACTGAAAGAATATAGTAATGCTGAGATGTTAAAAAAAAATTCAATCATGGTGTTTGAAACTATATTATTCACACTGTGTTAAGTTTCTTATTAAGAAGTTTTTAACAGCTCTATATATACACAAGGTGAGAATCTAGATGAGTTAATTTCATAATTATGTCTACTGAAAAAACTGTTAGCTAGCTGCTGAGATATATTAATGATTTGAGTTATTGATTTGAGTTAAGTTCATATGTATGTGTTTTTGTGATTTGGTTATGAAAATAATTGTATGTTCTTTATGGTGCTATAATGTTGAGATTGATTTCTAAGAGAAGAGTACCGTGTGAATTCCATTGTTAGATATATAGTACCAATTTGATCGTTTGATGTAAAAGACAATTTTTTGTGTTAGTGTAAGGATAATTCAATTACAAAATATCATTATATATACATGTAAGTTAAACACTAGACACGGTAACTTGTCACAGTCAAGGACTTTGTTTTCTTATTTGGATTTAGTGAAACTTGATATATGTATTCATAAGTAAAAATGTATGCAACCAGAGGAAGAGAAGTGATAAAAACTTGTCTGGTTTCATTGCTTTGGCAGAGATTAATTGATGGTTTCTTCATTCTCAAACAAAGAATGTGACAATCCTTAGTGAAGTGGAGAGTTGGACCAGAGGAAGAAGAGCTTGAGTTACTCTCTCTGCACCAAAGAAATATGTTTCAACACATTCTTTAGGTAACTGATAATTGATTCTGATTTTTAATTGTCATGAATTATTTGAATTGTATGGTTGGGGAGCTTATGTTATTTTTAATTATTTAAAAGTGTTTATTAGAAATGAAGTTTGATATATATTGATTGAATGGTTTAAAAGTGTTGTTGAAGTTAACCCAACACCTCACTGTCTTGATACCTGTTAGTAGCACTCTTCAATCTTCCCATTTGAACTTTGTTCACACTTTGGAAAAGTTTAAAAAACGAAGAAAGAATTAAAAGTAAAGTCTTATGCACCTCATTGGGTCATAGTTAGGTTTATATTAAGATTTTCTTTCTAAACCATCAATTTTTGAGTTAAATTGGAAGCGGAGTAGTGATTTTGAGCTTCAAGCTGTTTATAACTCATTTTAGAGTTTAAACACAAATAAAATCATCAAACAAAGTTGGTTGAACATTGAGCTGTGTGTTTAAATACCTTTTTGGATACTATTAGGTAATGCTTAAACTGTTGCTGTGGTTATTAAATTAATGGAACAATATCTAATGAATAACCTTAAATACACTTCTATTTGATGTCTTAGGTGAGTTTTTAAAGCAATTGTGGTCAGAAGGGGAGGAAGAGAGTCTACAAAGAAGACTTGAGCAGGAAAGGATAACAAAGGCGAAGGTACGGTCACCTAAACTAAAATTGCATGATTATATGTGATATGTTATTTTCATTCTTGTTTCATGAATTTGATGTTGTTATAAAATGTTGTGAATGTCCACTTTGAATGTTAAGTTATGTTGAATGGAGTTTATGATACTGTATACATTGAGTTTTGTCTAACTTTGTTTTGAATTGTTTGAATTTGATTGTCAAATATGTAAGAGTTTTTAGACTTAGAACCTAGAAAAAAGTGTTGGAAATCCCATGTAAGAACAAATTATAGTGTATGAGTGTGAGTGAAATCTTCCACTATGAGCAGCCATTATGGAACGTAAGCCTCGTACTATGCCTTGTTTACTAATACAAATTAGTTTTATCAACAAAAGAAGAGTAGAGTTTCTACTTTTCCATTCTAATCTCGCCTGTTTCATTTCTCTTGGTAATTGAGCAAAATAAAAAAGAGATAACAGAGAAAATTAAAGATGAGATATGAGATACCAATAAAGGAGAAAGGAGATGATACATTTATTTTATCCAAATTCATGTTATCTAAGATGGAAAAGTACATGAATTCCCATTATTTTAGTCCCCAACAATAGAGACACATACAGCAGTACACACAAACATTCCTATTGATGACAGTAACTAAACAGAAACAAATTGAATACTAGAATGCCAGATGAATTTGAATATGTTCCTGGAATCTTGAAGTGGTTTTTTGTTCCTAATTAAGCTGCACCATAGTGTCATATGTTGCTCTGGCCGTCCAATCACTAGAGATAGCATTCCTGGACTGAACCCAATAAATCCCTGCACTGCCACTGACCTGGAATCTCAAGTAGATTTCACCACTTGGAGGGTTGGTATAGTCAAACACTGACCTGGAATCTCAAGTAGATTTCATCAGTTTCCTTGTTTAAATTTTCTAAACCAAGTTGCCCTATTAGCAGTAGCTTATAGTTGTTCAACACCATAGAAACACTTCATCCTCTTGTCTTCCACAGTACCCAACAACAATCTATTTATAAGTCAAACTAATTCAAGTTTCTAAGTACATGGATGTCTATTAAAATAATAATGGTGTTGAGGATATGGAAGCAAACTTTGAAATGTCTGAACTTTTGAAATAAAAGTATAAAATAGAGTACAGTGACTGCAGATGTAGAATCAAGTCCTTCAAATCAAGTCCTTGGTTGGCAAACAATGTTTGCAGGGTGGTGATGTTGTCAAATGGAGCAGGAATGTTATTTCTGGCTTCCTCCAAGATAGAGACTACCCCATCTCTTCAACCTGTCGGAACTTTCCTCCATAATGAGTATTTTTTTGTTATCAAAATCAAAGTGTCAAGATAGAGACTAAGCAGAACTGTTTTGTGCTTATACTTCAGCTTTCTTGATAAAGATTAAGCTCTTACTGTGGCATAAACTTGGGCTGTTGCTGCAAGAACAATGGTTTACTGAATTTGTCATGATAACTTAATCTTATTCATGACTTGCTAAAGTATTAGAAGTCCATAACCTCATTGTTCTGAGGCCTAGGTAGCATGTGATAGGTTTCTTGGTTTCTACTTTCTTGTCCCCTATTCTCGTGCTTAAAAGTAATTTTGCCAATCTTGTCTCTTTCTCATGTATCCAGCTTAGAACTCACCTCTGGACATCTTTGAATTCACTCCTAGAGTGTTATTCACATCTCAATTGTTGTCCTAGAGTCAGATTACATGATTACAATCCAATTTGATTCTTATGCTTGAATTTGGTTGGTGAAAATGGTTAAAGTTGGTGTTAAAGAGCAATTGAAACAGTGATATTTTGATTTAATCATATTTAGCATGTGCTGGCAGCTTCTACAAGTCATATTTCATAAAGAAAAGTTGCTAAAACCATAAAATTATGATTATAAACACTTTTGTGCAAAATGACCATTCAAACCACCAATATTTCAGCATTTTTTGTGGTATAGTTGCAGATTTGTGATATAGAAAGCTTATTTTGATTGCTGCATCAAAGGCATTGCACTACGCCAATTTTAATGTGAAAATTCAGTGATAACCAGTTCTTGCATTTTGAAATCTATTCTAGCACATATCTTACGTTCCTTTTGACTCCCTATGTGTTTCATAACTGTTATTTCTTACTTGTATCAATTATTGACATTCTAAGTTCCCAAGCTAATGATATCATTGTTTTAGAGTTAGAATATTTTTCAAATTGATCATGCTTGATTGCTCAGGTTGACTTTTTTTACCCTAAATGTGATCAAACCAAATAAGACAAAACCCACAACCCTCACTCATTCCACCTTCTCTTCCACTTCGAAGAAGAGAAACCCAAAACCCTCACACCCATCACACTCTTTGTAAGAGGTGTAGGAATGTGCCCACATAGGGACCATTTTATAGCTGAAAGGAAAATCACTTTAACCAATCAACTTCCACCAAAGTGAACTAAAGAAAATCACTTCACACCAATTGAATTAAACTAAAATAGCATAAACAAACTTTGAAGAATGAGTTAGGCTAAACTCCACTAACTACACTAAACTACACTAAGTAGAATTAGTCTTAAACTATTCTAAAGTAAAACCTAAAAAAGTGTACTAATTTATAGTGATCCTTTCTTATTCTTTTCTATTGTTTCACTTTATGTGTAAACATTTCAAATGCAGCAATGACAGGACAAGGTTCAGATAAACCTGATAAAGGAAAAGGGGTAGCCAGGCCTAAAAAAAGGCAACGGAAGGCCCCAAAGTATGTACTTAGGGTGCCTAGTACACTACCTACCCCTACAGTACAACCTCCCTCTACTCCTGCAGTACACCCTCCTTCTCCTACCCCTGCAGTACATCCTCCTCCTCCTACCCCTGTTGTACACCCTCCTGCTCCTACCCATGCAGAAGAGCCTCTGTCTCCCCCTGTGATTATTATTCCCACTCCTCCCCCTGTCATTATTACCCCCACTCCTCCCCCTGAGGTTATTACCCCCACTCCTCCCCCTGACCCTACTTCTATAGCTTCCTCATCTTCTACACCGCCTTCAGCTGGTGATGCTGAAGATGTTGACCCGCCTTTCCATGATCGACCATGGATTGAGCCATATGGAAAAGGGTAAATACTTTAATCCCAGTTTTAACTTTGATTGATGTTTTATCATTTCTTTACTGAAATGACTTTTATTTATTTATATGAAGGTTTATTCCCTCCAGAGTTGCTTCCCAGGCCATAACACGTTCAATTAAGCAACAGTATTTGACTCCATGGCCTACTTGGGGAGCCATACCTATAGACGACAGAAAGCCATTCTGGGAGCGTTTTAAGGTCAAGAACACTTTAAATTAATTATCATTCATATCTTACCATGTCTTAATCAATGTTTGTTTTGTTCATCATTACAGAAGAAGGTGCAGTGGAAAGCTGAGCATGAAAGTCAAATTCATAGAAATTTTCACATGAAAGCATCTCATCGGCTCTCAGAGATGTTTAGGAATGCCAGGATTGCAGGGGAGCGCCCTGACTGGATGGGCGAAATTATTTGGAACTCTTTGCTTGCACATTGGAACACAGTAGAGTTTCGTAAGAAGTCTGCTACAGCCCAGAAGAACAGATCGTCTGAAAGGGGTGGTGCCTTGCATACTGGTGGGTCGATCACGATTCACGAGCATGCCATTCGTTTGGTAATCTCTTCAAGCTGTTTCTGTCCAGATTTTCTTGTCTCTTAAGCATTGTGCAAGTATGTTTGATGTTGATAAGCATTGCTAAAGGTGTAGCAACTCATATTAATCACTTAATTGCAAAATGAGTGGTTGAGTTCATCATAAACTTATTTAAAAATCTGCATAAAAATACTTCTCTGGTTTGACATGTGCAATCTGTTTTGTTCAGATTTTTTTTGCATCTACAACTTTGAACAAATTTATTTGATGATGATAAACATGATTGCAGTGTTTCCTTGAATTCTAGTGCAATTTTTTTAGTAAAAAGTGCTGCATAATTGGCTACAGCAGGGGTGTGTTGTTGAATCTGTCCATTTCAGTGCATTTTACACATTTGTGCAAGTGTATTTTACCATTTGAAACATGTATGCACTGTTCATTTGGTCAAATTTGAGCTCATATGCAAAATCACTTCCTAAACCATCAATTTTGCCTTATTTTGGAAGTGAAGTAGTGATTTTCTAGTGCAGTGTGATTCTTTGCTGTCTTAGTGTCTAAACATGTTCAAATTGATGATAAAAGTTGCCCCAACCATCAAATAATGTTTCCAAACGTGTTTATGCAGAATGACCCATTAAACCACCAAATTTTGCCTAAATGTGGAAGTGAACTTGTGATTTTCTGCTGCATTGTGTCCCTTGACTGTCTTAGTGCTTAAACATTTTCAATTTGATGGTTTAAAGTTGTTAGCACTGTTCATTTGGTCTTTCTCCAGCCAATGTACCAAATCACCTTTTGAACCATCACTTTTGCCTTAAATTTGCAAGTGCACACCTCATATTGAGAGCTTGACTGTTTTGGTTGTGTTTCATTGCTTATGGAGTCATTTTTGGTGAATTGAAAGTTGTTTTCTATTGTTCATATGGTCAATTTTGAGCCAAACCGAAATATACTTGCTACATGACCGAATTTTGGTCACTTTTAGCAAGTGCACAACTGAAATTCTGCAGTAGATTTTTTCTTGCTTGTTTCACTGCTTCTACATGTTCAATATGATGATATAAACTTCCTTTAGGTGTCATTTGATCCCTAAAACCACTGCCACTCATTTTTACCACTGAAACCATCATTTTTCTACTCATTTTGCTGCTGCAGTGTACATTTTAGTTGCTGTTTGGTTTTTAGTCACAGTTAAATTTGGAATTTGGATTGGAAAAAGCTGGGTTTATCTCCTTTGGTTTCCACATTATTGGATTCCATGTTAAGTCTAAATTATGTTACAGGCACAAGCTCTTGGACGAGCGGTCCATGTGGACGAGGTCTTTGCACAGACCCATGTTCGGAAGGGCACTAATGAATTCGTTGATGAAAGGTCTCGCAAGACTCATGTAAGCAAATAGCACTCCTAGTATTAGTAATCCACATTATTATGTTATTGTATCATTCTCTGACATTGCTTTTATTGTTTGAACAGGAAGATTTTTCTACGAGACTTTCACAGGTTAGATCCGAACATGGGTCAGCTCATACACCGGATGATACGAGTAATACAGATGACGACATCCGTAGGACACAGTGCTGGGTCGATGTCGTTGGTGGGAAGAAAAAGGGACGAGTCTACGGTGCAGGACAACTTGCTGCAAACTATACAGCATCGAAAGGAGGTACACTGAAGCATCAACCTTCTTCTTCCACCTCTTCTGCTGACGAGGCCATCCAGCGCTTAACACAGCTACTGGACCAACGTGACCAGGAAAACCGTGCATTGAGAGAAGAATACAGTGACTTGAGAGATGAGTTCTCAAGCTTCAAGGCCCTGGTCATGAGAGCGCTGCCTCAAACTTCAGACACTCCTTCCATTGTCCCTCCGACCCAGCCACGACCCTCCCCGTCACCCGCCGTCCCTCATCAGCCCACACCAGTCCAGCCCACACCAGTCCAGCCATCTACAGATGACCAGGAGGATGAACATCTTTCTGAAGACTATGTAGATTTTTAGTTTCATTTTGTTATTGATCATAGTACATTTAAATGTTATTATGATATTGTTAGAATATAATTGATGTTAGTACATTATGATAATAATGTAATAGTACTTTATGCTTTTCCATCAATGAATATAAAATTTTGGGATGGACAATATATATATGCAGGTCTGTTTGTTTGTAAATTGAAACTGTTATACAGGTCTGTGTGTTGTGAATATGATATGCAGGTATGTGTGGTAGAACAGCAAAACAATTAAAACAGATATTTCTCTGCACCGTACCGAAGGCTTTACCGAGGGCCTTCGCCCTTCGGTAATTACCGAAGGCTTGTGGCCTTCGGTAATTACCGAAGGCTTACGGCCTTCGGTAATTACCGAAGGGCGAAGGCCCTCGGTAATTACCGAAGGGCGAAGGCCCTCGGTAATGGTTACCGACAGGGGGTTTACCGACGGCTTTTTGACCGTCGGCAGGCCGTCGGTAATGGTCCGTTACCGACGGCTTTTGGCGTTTTCCGAAGGATTCTGGCCTTCGGTAATGCCCTTCATTACTGTAGTGACCATTTTATGAGAACTTGATAAGCAGTGTCTCCTCGAGTTTTGTTGATATAGTAGTAATTGGAGAAAGGGTTGAGGGTGGCATAAGAAATGGAAAAATTGCACCAAGTCCAAATCTGGTAGCGAGTTTGAATGAGTATTGTAACACCCTTACGAGTGCCACTAGAAAATAACAAATCCAAAATTTTACGCTAGTTTTTTTTTTTTTAAATTAACATCGCGGAACTAAACCATCAAAAGTCTAAGCATCTTACAACATAAGGTTAAAACCTTACAAATATCACATTCATTATTCAAAGACATAAAATTACTTTAAAAACATGATAAGTTCCCCATAGTATTTCCCGTAACTCTCGTCGTGCTACTTCATCTCTGCCTCATCTGCAACGCCATCTACTCCCGTACAAGTACGATCATCGTAGGTGTAAACCGCAACCACAACATGAAAGGGTGAGTAACGAAGAACCTAACATAGCATATAATTTAAATATCAAAATATCATAGCTTAGATTATCCTAGTCACAACCTTACAATACAACATAATATTCAACTCATAACTCAGATCCTCACCACTCAGACTATCAAAGTCACAATATTACAACAAATCACAGTATTAAACTCACGACTCAATCATTTACTCAAGCTTCTGTTGTTTCCTTGAATTTTGTCGTACCAAACCTGTTTCGCAAAACAGGGCGATTCGAGCCGTCTTCCATCGCAACTTCAGACCTATCTCCCCGACTCCTCAAGGAATTATGAGTAAAAACTTCGGTTAGGCGCACCCACCGAGTACTATACTCACACGAGCCGAAGTCATTGGGCGAGACATCCAACCCTCTTTAGTGCCCACGCATGAGGAAAGGGTGACACTAGAATCTCAGTCTCCGTAGAGACTCAACACACTACCGTATTGCAATACGAACACCATCGATTCGACAAAATTCTAAGGAAATGATAGAACGCTTGTTCTCACAGTTTTACCATCACATTCGACCCTCAATCTCCGCAGAGACTCAACACACTATCGTATCGCAATACAAACACCATCGATTCAACAAGATTCTAGGGATACGACCGAATGCTTGCTCTCACAATTTTACCATCACAACCATCATTATCATATATAAAGTCAACTAAATTCATTGACTAACAAATAATTAAATAACTTAATTTAATTATTTATCCTACTGCCACACCCCTCTGAAATTACTAATTTCACACTTCTACCAACTAGAACAACATTTTTAGTGCACCCCCACTTTTTACTAAATTCCCAAAAACACCTAATTCCGATACACCCCTTTTTCTCCAAACACACTCCTTTCTTTACTCTTCCAACAATAGAAGAGAATTCTCAATACCCTCTTACCCACACTCTTGGTTAAAGAGTGTAGATAAGTGCCCCCAATGAGTAAAATTGAATGTTGTCCACACTGACCTTTGCTTGTTATTTTACTCATAAATCTTTGTACATAACTCCAAATGAGTTGATTTCTTTTTTATTGTAAACTAGACTCAATTATATTTCTTTAGACATAAAACTCGAAATTTTTGGACTACAGGGATAGCTATAGTAAAATCATTAAAAATCGGAAACTTTAATCACGCTCTGGTATGCTCAACTTTGACCTTTGATAACTGTTTTGCTCATTACTCTCTCTACCAAACTCCAATTGAGTTGATTATTGCTTTTTTGGAAACTAGACTCAAATATCTTTCTTTAGACATAACACTCGAAATTTTTGGACTACAGGGTTAGCTGCAGTAAAATCATTAACAATCGGAAAATTTAATCACACTCTGGTATGCTCAGCTTTGACCTTTGATGACCGTTTTGCTCATTACTCTCTCTAAAGAACTCCAATTGAGTTGATTCTTGCTTTGTTGGAAACTAGACTCAAATATATTTCTTTGAACATAAAACCCGAAATTTTTGGACTACAGATCTAGCTGCAGTAAAATCATTAAAAATCGGGAACTTTAATCACCCTCTGGTATGCTCAACTTTGACCTATGATGACTGTTTTGGTCATTACTCTCTACTGAACTCCAATTGAGTTGATTCTTGATTTGGTGGAAACTAGACTCCAATATCTTTATTTGGACATAAAATTCGAAATTTTTGGACTCCAAGGCTAGCTGCAGTAAAATCATTAAAACTCGGAAACGTTAATCACGCTCTGGTATGCTCAGCTTTGACCTTTGATGACTTTTTTGCTCATTACTCTCTCTACCGAACTCCAATTGAGTTGATTCTTGCTTTGTTGGAAACTAGACTCAATTATCCTTAATTTGACTACTCATACGACTATTTTGGATTTCAGGAAGGGTCTCAAAAAATCTTGGAAAAATCGCAAAAGTTCATTTTTAGCTTCTGCGTGTTATACCCAAAAACTCATAAAACTTACAACCAAAAAGAAACGTACATACCTCAACATGTTAACTTTAATCCCAACACACAAGGAAGAAAGCATGCAACAACATCATATTGGTACCTCCTACCCATCATACACTATGTTATATCCCAAGTTAAACCCCTTACCTCAAATCCAAGCTAGCTTCCAAAGGCTCTTGGTCTGCTACAAGTGATGTCCAAAAACTCCAAGGCTAGGGTGACTCTTCCTTTCTCTCAGTTGCTCTCCAAAAATCTCTTCTCCACTCTCCAAGCTCTAACCTCCCCAAGGTCACTTACAAGCCTCCTAAGTTTGGAAAACATGAGCCCAAAAAAAATGTGTCCAGTCAAGCAAAGTTTAGAAAAAAGAAGGCAATGATTCAAGCACTCACAAAAATGAGGGAGTAATGGGAATAAAAGTTCCCTCTTGAAATCAATTAATGGAAGAATTAACCTAAAGTGTTTCCCTCAAAATAAAAAAAAAATATAACAACAACCCTCCACTTTCATCATTTAATGGATGAAAAGAAAAGTGGAATAAGGCTTTGGAGCCACTTCTACAGTCATCAAGGAGCCTTTTTGGTCTTAGGAGGGTTGAACTTGAGACCAAGCACACACACCCTCCCATGCACATTCACATCAACCACTAGACCGGGCTCCATCCGCTTATATAATAGCGCAAACAATTATACTTAAACACTCTTTCAAACTTTTTCGAAAATTAATATAAAACCAATATTAATCTAATTTTCTTCCCTTCCTTAAATATTTCTCAACATTGATTCTCATCATAATTTATTATATAATACCACAAAATAAAATACTTAAGGTAAGAAATCATTTTATTTAGACGGGTCTTACAAGTATGGTCCAAGGCATGAAAAAATAGAGAACAAAAAGCAAATTCGCATTTTATTGCCTATTCCCAAATGTTGCATGCCTATGGATCCAATCGAGCCATGGAGTAGAGAAATTACAATTGGAATGAGAAGGTCGTCAATTTCACTCCTATCCCCATGACCTACACTGAGCTACTACCATATCTTTTCCACAATAACCTCATAGAGGTTTGTCCCACCAGGCCTGTACGACCTCCTCATCCAAAGAACTATGACATAAATGTCAGGTGTGATTATCATGAAGGAACGCGTGGACATTCAACAGAGGCGTGCAAGGCTCTAAAGCATAAAGTTCAATCTTTGATCGATTCAAGATGTTTAAATTTTGAAGAAAGTCAATCCAGCATTATGGCAAGGCGTGAGTTCGTCTCTACAAATGCCATGAACAAATGAAGAGGACTCTAGGAGTATATGGGAAAGCATAGGTTATTGTAAAAGGCGAAACTAATGTTGTTTTGCTCATGTTTTGAATTCTTTCTATGGGGGCTATGCTCATTGATATCGTGCTTTCATCTATGACTTTTAATGTGAACTTTCATTACGTGGTATCTCCAAGGTTTACTGGAAATCATGTCCTAATAGGGTGTCATGGAGAAAACAAAAGCCGCAAATAACAAATTGAAAAAAATGAAGGGGACCTTGAGTCATTTGTCTTTCTTACAAATCGCCAAATTATTGTTTTTCGAAAATAGCAAAAAAAATGAAAGGATAAATCAAGAACAAAAGTTGCAGTATCAGACTTTTCTAAGGTCAAATTTTTAATCAAAAATAACAATTTGACACTTTTCTCAAGACGTTTGTGCGCATATTGCTTGAAAACCTTCACCCTTCACTTTTCCAAAATAAAGGATCTTCCCTGACAAACATTGTCACTGCCCTCACTAACAAAAAGCTTTACACTAGGGCAGATTGGCCTGGCCAACGTTATCCTCGCTTGCGCTAGTTGAGTGATCCTTGAATCCATTGGGACAAAAAAAAAAGATAAAAAAAAGGAGAGAAGAATAAGTCCACTCGATTGAAAACCTGAAAGGACAGGCTGGCAAAAAAAAAAAGACTTATGTTGAGGTCATCTAGTCGTAGAGTTATTCTTTTGAAAATAAGGCAATCAGAGTTCAAAATGATGTGTGGGCTTCTTGTCTTTATCTGAAAAGCAAAAAAAATATCCATTGTCGCCCCGTTTGAGCCAAAAATAAATTCTTCTTCAAAATTACCCCCAAGCAAGGTTTGTCATCAGATAGGAGTCAACTTATGATTAAACGAAGAGAATTCATCAAGAAGAGCGAACCAAAAAAAAAACAACAAAAACAAAACATCACAAAGTGGTGATGAGAAAAAAGGAATGAATAACGAAGTTCGAGAAAAAACAAAATGCTCGAAAAGTCAAATAGTTGATGCAATGCCTAGATGAAAACCCTTGTTTCCATAAAATATAGCCGACAAACATTTCATTTGAGCCTTTATATATTTTTTTCAATACCTTTTAGCCCTTAGCCACGTTACAAACCTAATAAAGTCCACACAGATTGGATAATGTTTGCTCAAATTTTCATAAAGCTTAATTTTGCGATAAAGCGAAATGACTTTCAATGTGTCGTAAAAAAAACAAAAGGTTGAAAATGAATGAATGAAAAAAAAGAAAACAGTAATGTCTTAGGAATAGGGGATCTCCCTACCAACCAGCCAGAAGCGTACAAAAGAAAATCAAACCAATTTGGGTCGTCCTTTTAGCCGATCCTTTGACGCCCACTACCTCTTCCAAACAGAACCCTATGCCAAAAACAAAAAAAAACAACAACAACTAAAACTGGGACAACTTGGTGGATCTCACCACGCGTGTTTTCCTTGAAATTCATCAACCCATAATCTCAAGACTGGGGCAGCTTTGTGAGTCTCACACGAGTTTTTCATCAATCCATATTCCCAAGACTAGGGCAACTTTACAAGTCTCACTTGAGTTTTTTCACCCTAGCAATCATGGATTCATACCCATGCTCATTTTCCCAAACACCAAACTGTGGCAGCTTTTGGGCATCTTATTTCACTTTGCATTCACGTGTTACATCTCCTTTAAGCAGTGTATAAGGAATGATGTGCTCACATGGTTATCTCATTTCTCTTCCAAACCATTCTAAACATCTCCCATTTTTTTTCACCTACTAATTCAAGCATGCGTGCACTGATGTCATGAAAGAGAAAGTCGAACGTATAATCATATTGGACATTTGACCTCGGATGTATGACATTCTTCCCTTTCATGAAACATTGAAAATAAAGACCAGATTGGTGATTGCAAGTAAGAAAATTGACTCAAAACAAAGCAAATGTTTTTCATATGTGCATAACATCAGTTGCCATCAATCCATCGAAATCCTCTTCATTCATATGAATGGTTATCGAATCGTTCTTCAAAACAAACAAAAAGAATGCAATTCAGATTTTCTCTTTCAAGCCATATTGTTTCATGTTGATCAAGCTTTTTCTCTCATATTAGGGTCTCGACATCCTGATCCTGCATCAAGATTTTAACAATTTGTAATGAAGGTTTTCAACACCTTGATGTCTTTTCAAAACATTTCAAATTACAAGTTTCAAATTACAAAACATTTCACAAAATTACAAGTTTCAAGAATTTCAAATTTTGAAAGCCCAGTTTTACCTGGCCCCAAGCCTAGTTTTCGCACTGGCCCAAAAAGCCCAGCTCGCCTGGCCCTAAAACCTAGTTTTCACACTAGCCCCCCAAAGCATAGTTTTCACACTGGCCCCCAAAGCCCAGTTTCAACACTGGCCCAAAGCCCAGTTTCTATAATGGCCCACAAAGCCCAGTCCAGACTGGCCCCCCAAGCCCAGTTTCTACACTGGCCCACAAAGCCCAGCTCGCCTGGCCCCAGAGCCCAGTTTCTACACTAGCCCCCAAGCCCAATTTCTACACTGGCCCCCAAGCCTAGTTTCTACACTGGCCCCCAAGCCCAGTTTCTACACTGGCCCCAAAGCCCAGCTTGTTTGGCCCCAAAGCTAGTTTCCACACTGGCCCACAAAGCCTAGTTTTCACACTGGCCCCCAAAGCCCAGTTTTCACACTAGCCCCCAAAGCCCAGTTTCAACACTGGCCCCAAAGCCCAGTTTCAACACTGGCCCCAAAGCCTAGTTTCTACACTGGCCCACAAAGCCCAGTCCATACTGGCCCCCCAAGCCCAGTTTCTACATTGGCCCTCAAAGCCAAGTTTCTACAATGGCCCCAAAGCCCAGTTTCTACACTGGCCCCCAAGCCCAGTTTCTACACTGGCCCCAAAGCCCAGCTTGCCTGGCCACAAAGCCCATTTTCCACACTAGCCCATAAAGCCCAGTTGTCACACTGGCCCCCCAAAGCCCAGTTTTCACACTGGCCCACAAAGCCCAACTTGCTTGGCAACCAAAGCCCAGTTTCCATACTGGCCCCCAAAGCCCAGTTTCCATACTGGCCCACGAAGCCTAATTTCCACACTGGCCCCAAAGCCCAGTTTACCTAGCATTCTACGCTCAAGTTTTTCTTTTTGTTTCTGTCCTCTACTAGGAAATAGTCGAATTCTTCTACAATCTCACCTTTTTCTTGAATTTGCTTAATCTTACGTTTTGTACTAATCCTCTTTCTTTTCCCCTCCTTTGAAACCCAGACGAAATTAGTGTTTCTATCTTTACTTAGCTTTTACTTTGATAATATGAAAATTTTAAATTTTCATATTATCTAGTAATATATAAGTAAAGAGGGGAAGTTGTCAACACCCAATTTCGTCCGGGTGACTAAGTAATATGTTTTGCACTTTTTACTTTATTTTATTTTATTTTATCTTATTTTATTTCTTTTCATCATTTTGTTTCATTTTGTATTATTTAATTTTAATTCTAATTTTATTTTATTTTATTTTATTTTATTTTATTTTGTTTTTTTTTTTTTTTTTTTTTTTTAGTTTATTTTATTTTTATTTTATTTTATTTTACATTTTATTATTTAGAGTTATTTCGTTTTATTCTTTTTTATATTAGTTTCTTTTTGCTGTTTAAGTTTTATTTTATATATATATATATATATATATATATATATATATATATATATATATATATATGTGTGTGTGTGTGTGTGTGTGTATGTGTTTTTTAGTTAAACGTTAACAAACAAAAATATCTAAGAAAAAGAAAAGAAGAAAAAAAAGAAAAATATAATGGTCCACTAAGCCCTTTTAGGAATAGCAGGCCTTTCTTCTCCCTATTCTCAGGCTACACAAACACAAGCTAAGCTTTCCTACAATGTCTTCCATCCTGCAACACTGTCTCTCCTACAATATGATGCTCACAGTCTAAAACCCAAATGTCTGTACGCAGAGTTACAATCATACATAAGGGGAAAGGATCTCTGATTTGCTTTGACCTATTGATCCAATTAAAACATAAAAAGAGAAAAAAGACAAACAGAAAATAAAAAAGGATATGCCCCTGATCATAGAGAAAGTAGAGATGGAAGCATTTTTTGGAGGGGGGACTCGCTTCAATAGAATCCATCTTGGAGGGTCATTAAAAAAACTCAGGAACAACGCCCTAGAGAGAACCGATGACCTTGACTCCCCTCACCGAGGCACCAACATCATCCACTGAGTCACTACTCTCAACTCCTCTCTATTCACTCTCGTTTCCTCACCTCAGACAGATTTCATTCACCATTTCCTTCATCATGCAGATAACCGGAACCCACTATTCCCTCAGCCTACATCATTAACCGCAAAAAAAAAATCCTCCTCCATTCACTCGGATATCACCATCAACCAGGATTCAAAGAAAAACGATATCACCATCAACCAGGATTCAAAGAAAAAAATTTGAACGTAGAGACAAAAGGCAAGTTCATCTTCTTAAAGCTTTATTGCTCACAAACTATGAATGGTAGATGATGTGATCTATTCATAATTGGGTTGATATCTGCGTTCATTTGGGTTGATATAAGTTCTTGTGTTGGTTTTGTAAGACCGGGTTTTGTCTGTTCATATTAAGCATGTAATCATATTGGATATACATGATTAACTTATGTGTACTCTTTGCCACTCAATCATCCCCAACTCCAACATCATAAACACGACCTTGTTATATCCCATTACCTAAAAAAACAAAGAATCAATTACACTCAAACTCACACATGCACACTCTAATGCACCCTCTCTATAGTGAAGCTGTGAAAATACCTCTTCTGTCTCTCCGCTTCGAAGCCAGCGAGCAAGACGAGCTCTCCCATCTTCCATAGCCTCCAATGCCTCTGTTTATCTCCAACCATTAACAAGGTTAAATCATAAAAAACCATAAGCACACCATAACAACAAAATAAAAACCTTAAACCCCCAAACATTGTCTTGGCAAATCTTTATAGCTTTATAACTGTATTCTCTGATAACTAAACATTGGGACTCCAAGAGGTGGTAGGGGCTGTGGTGGTTTCAGGAGTGGTTGTGACTGTGACAATTTTAGGGGTAGAGGTGGATTTGGTCGTTGCGGTGGAGGACGTCAACACGAGAACCGGCGGCGACCTTGGTCGTGACCTGTGACACTGGTGGTGCTCTGGTTCAAGGCAGCCGTGATCGTTCAAGTGGCGATTGACGGAGAAGCGTGAGAGTTTCTTTAACGCGGGAAGAAGAGAAGGAAAGGAGGGTCTGGCGCTGTAACACCCAAATAATTTAAAGGGTATTACTGGTAGTAGAGACTAAATTAATTTGATATCTGATATAAACAACCAAACTTTATTTCAATTCCTCCAAAGTACAATTCCAAACTTACAAACTTTAAACAATATAGTCTTCACCACTTAACATAAATTCGAAATTAAACTTATAAGTCTTACACAACATATTTTTCCAATGCAAATTTATTCTTTTTACAAAAATCCCTGAAAGTTTTTCCCCGCATCTCTCTCATCATCTCTAAGCTTTTTCAACCGCATCTGCAACATTATCTGTTCACATATAACATGAGTTATATGATCATAGCACAAACAAATAAGGGTAAGCCAACCATATCATACAATCATTAAACTTACTTATAATATAAATGTTTCAATCATGTATTTCTGCAATTTATAAATACCATTATCCCGATGTCATTAATTCATTTTTTTAACTTCTTCACAATGATCTTTCTCATTTTCATAAACCTTACAAGTATACCATGCTTACTCACGAAGCCTTATGGTCAGACCGCTCTCTGCCTGCTTCCTTAAGCCTTACCTGTATACTATGTCTTACTTTCTGAAGCCTTATGGTCAGACCTCTCTCTGACTGCTTCTATAAAACTTACGAATCATATGTTTATGTCAAAGCCTTATGGTCAGACCACTTTCTGCCTTCTTTGATAAACCTCGGGTGTTACTTTGTTCATATCAAGCTCTCATGGTATAAACCGAACATACTACTCCCAGTAGTAAACATCATTTCATAAGTAATGATTTCTTATATCCACTCCAACATTTCATAAAATCAACAATTCATACCCTCTTATCCACCTAACTCAATCATGTTCATTCTTTAACCATAAATTGACAATAACCCGTTTTGGTGTCAATAAATTAAACATATTGCTAGATATCATACTTCATATTATAAACTCATTTTTCCCATAACGATTATAACTCAACATATTTTCACCAATCAAAGGTCATAGATCAGCCAAAATACATCAACATATCTTAGGAACTACATATTAAAGTTTGGGCTCAATGTAACGGTAAATGAAATATATATGAAGTTTTTACCATGATAACTTAAGAACAAAAATATAGTGTTCATCATACTTTTCAAAATTTCGAAATTTATTTCTCAACACATAGACTTCTAATTACAAATCCGAACGGTCAAATTATAGTAATATATCTTAGGAATCATATATCAAATTTTCATGTTGATCTAACGGTCAAATAGAATAGAATCTATACTTTTCCGAGAGGACTCAGTAACACAATATAAAGAGAGAAGAAACAATAAAAGGTCTAGGAAAACAAGAAGTTGAATCTGGCAGAGCCAGTTAGACAACTTCTCATCCTTCCAAAATTTCAAAAGAAATAACTAAACGTTCTAAGTAATAATAACGTACAATTAGCATAACAAAATCAATATCACGTTTTACAGCCATCAAACTTGGGTCTCATCACAGAAACATGTTCTCATTCAAAATTCAAGATCATCCAGAAACAAAATACTCCATATTCAAGATTTAGGATTAGACAAAAGCAAAGTATTGTATACTCAAGATTCAAGAGTAGCTTCCCTTACCTGATTCTCGCTCCTTTCTGAATGAAGAGCACTTCTTTAGAAGCTCTCGCTACCTTCTCTAAAACTCAGATTCTATTCCTAATATCTCCTCCCCTAAAACTTCATTTCTCACCCCTTTTTATAGTTGAAGTTAGGGGTTACTGTAGCTGTACTACAATTACTGTAGTAGTACTGTAGCTGTACTACTATTCACTGTAGCGGTATTGTAGCTTGTACTACATTTTTCCTGTAGCAGTACTGTAGCAACACATGATTCACAAGGTATTTTTACTGTAGAACTATACGTATTTTATTGTAGCATTTATACATAATTTTTTTTTAAATATCTACTATCTTAATTACAACAAATTTCAAGGGTCTTACAGGCGCTGTGACCGGCAATGACTCCAGCGGCGAGCTGCATCGCTGGCGCAACCTTGGCTCACGGCTCACGGTGGTTGGCCTCATCGGGGGTGGCGGTGACGTTGTAGGGTGAAAGGCGAGTTCCTTCCTCGCATGCGAAAAAGAAAGAGGGGAAGAGCTGGAGCGACAACTGGCGATGGTCTCGATGGTGGGCGGCTGAGCTGGCGACGACTTGGACGACGACACGCGGTGGTCGGTCCAGCGGGGGCGGCAGTGTGCGCGCAGAGATGACGACCCTTCGTTAGGGCTCCTGGCTGGGAGAGGAGGGATACACGTCTTGTGTTCGTGATGGTCGAGTGAGATGGAAGAATGAGAGAAGTGGCAGAACCCCTAACCCCTAATGCTTCTGTTTGAAAAACAAAACCTTGGGCCAGATCCAGATTGTTTTTGAAACAAAAAACTTTATCCTCCCTTTGCACACACCCCTCTCCCATTCACACCCTTATTCTGTTTGGGCTTAAGCTCATTCTTTTTTGCAAACAAAAAAAAGGAGAGGTTTTGACATTGGGCTCATTTCATTTTTGGCGCCTCCAACTTTACTGTTGTACCCCTATCTTTAGCCTGGATAAGAAATTTCGAGTTGCATCCCTGGTTTTTATCTATGTACTCCTATTCTTATTGGGTTATTCTTGTTTTCATTTTATTGGTCTAATTATTCGGTTTTATTGTATGTAACCCTTTATATGATACCCCACCCCTTTATTTTATTTTTTTTATCTATTTAACTTGTTTGTTTTAAATAAAATTAAAGTAAAAAAAACATAACATAAATTTTAAAATTACAAAAAATTGATTTTATAATATTAAAAAAGGGATATAAGTACTCGTGCGATCGTCCGCATCAGCCTAGTACTTAACATCCTCAATCTTAAAAAATTAAACAATGGTAGGAGTACTCGTGCGATCGTCCGCATCGGCCTAGTACTTAATACTCTCAAGTCTTCCTAAATAAGTAATTAACAGTATGAGTGCTTGTGTGATCGTTCGCATCATCCTAGTGCTTAATATTGTTATTGCTCTTTTAAGAATAATTGAAATGTTCAAATGTCATTCTAAAGGTACGAGTACTCGTGTGACCATCCGTGTCGACCTAGTACTCATTATCTTCTTTTTCTCAAAAATACCAAAAAATATAATTTAAAGGTTAAGCACATGTGTGATCGCACGCATTGGCCTTGTGCTAAAAAACTTTTATCTTTATTTTATAAAAAATACCACAAATATATTTTTAAGGTTAAGCACATGTGTGATCGCTCGCATCGTCCTTGTGCCAAAAACCTTTTCTCTTTCTTTTATAAAAATACAAAAAAATATAAAATCTTTAAAAACTAAAAACATCAACACTTTCAAACAACAAACAATCTCTCAACTAGAACTACGTGATCCTTGATTCTCCATCAAAAGTGGGGATACGTAGGAGCAAGGCTAGTCCTTGTCAGGTTCACTTCCCAAAAATCGAAAATCATTTCAAAACAAATTTTCAAACAGTTTTCGAACAAAATTTCCAGCACACTTTCCAAAAGAACTACGTAACCCTGATTTCTCATTCCGAATGAGAATACGTAGGAGCATGGTCAATCCTTGTCGGGCCCAAATAACTAAAAAATATATTTTGTTTCTTTAGAGTTTTATTTTAGGGGATAGTTAAACATTTTGAAAACCACATCACATTCGCATATTTAGTTAAAGGTACTGCCTTCAGGTAGACGTTGTAGGGTGCTAATACCTTCCCTACGCGTAAACGACTCCCGAACCCAGAATCTCATTTTCGTAGACCATACCTTATCATTTTATGGTTTTTCCGTAGTTTTCCAGAATAAACTATGGTGGCGACTGATAACAGTTGAAAAACTGTTATTTTCATGCTTGAAATTGATACTAAAAGTGTCAACACTCAATTTTGTCCGGGTTGGAAAAAAATGTGTTTTTATTATTTTTCTTTTATTTTATTTTTTTATTTTTATGTATCTAGATATTGGCTTTTAATTCAAATTTTATTTTATTTCTTATTTTCAATTTATTTTAATAAAATTAATTAATCAAAAAGAAAAAATTTTGAAAAGTAAAATTAAAATTAAAAATAATGAAAATAAATAAAACAAAAATTGGAAAAAAGTAAAAAAATAAAAAAAAGAGAAAACGTGGGAAAGAGGTATGTGAGAGACGTGTTGGAGGAGGGGGGACCGGTTTGTTAGAGGGAATATTTTCTAAGATTTTTTTTGAAAGGAAAAAGCGACAAGGTGGTTAGGGGGGGATTGGAGCCCAAGATCTTTGGAAGGAAGGAGCAGAGAGAGATCAGAGAAAAAAGTTGGAGAGGGTGACGGGAATAGATCATCGGGAGGAGACAGAGGTTATCCAAAGGGACGAATATCAGAGGAATTCTCAGGTATGTAACTTATCCTTTATTCTCATTCTTCTCCATGACCGCCTGTTATCATCATCGATACATCATGCTCTCGTTGGAAACCCAGTAAAAATCACTGCCAAAAAACACTAACCCAGTAATATCCACTTTATTCATTGCACCATTTTTGTGAGACCCTTACGTCCCAAAACTCAAATGGCCCCCTTGAAATTCGAAGTCTTCTCCACTAGAGTCGCTCTTCCAGTGAGGATGAATGGGACGATGGAGGCCATGGCACGGAACCCCTACGTTGGACAGGCTTGAGAGGAAGGGAGTGGTTGATTGTTTCGTGGTTGGCGGTTTGGAAGTAGTAGTCTGCTGTGTGGTGGTGGCAACGGCTTTGCTAAGGTTGTCCTGGTAGGTGATGGTGGCCGAGGAAGTGGACGAGGATAGGCACGGGGAGCCTTATTGTGGCAGTGTTTGTGTTTGTCATGGATAGTAAAAGTGGATGTTAATGGGTGATGATGACACGAGTGGATCGGAGATGAAGGTGGAGAAAAACCCTCCTTGAGAGTTGCTGGTTTTCGAAGAGAGAAGAGTGGAGACGGTGTTGTCTTGGCTGACGGTGGTTCTGGTGGCGCGAGGTGTCGCCGGCGAGGCCAAGGCGCGTTCTGTTTGAGGCGACGGTGGCCGGCTATGGCAGAGGCGGTGGTGAGTTCATGGTGCAGAGCTGAGGACCTTGGGTCAGAGAAGACGTGAGCTGGGGAGTGAGAATGAGAGTGAACCTCCTGAACCCCTAGAAAATTCTAGGTTAGAAATTGACCATGTGGGCCAGGCCCAGAAATGAGCGTACGTCAGGGAACATTGGGCCCTTTTGGAACGTTCGTTATTTAGTCTCGTATTCAAACGTCTGTTCGGCATAACGAACGTTCGTCATTAGGTTTCCCTGTCTAGACGTCCGTTCGTCATTTCAATAACGAACGTTCGTTCTTTAGCTTCCATTTCTGAACGTCCGTCATGTCAATAACGAACGTTCGTCCTTTAGCTTCCATTTCTGAACGTCCGTTCGTCATATCAATAACCAAACGTTCGTCCTTAAGCTTCCATTTATGAACGTCCGTTCGTCATGTCAATAACGAACGATTCGTCCTTGAGCTTCCATTTCTGAACGTCCGTTCGTCATGTCAATAACGAACGTTCGTCCTTAAGCTTCCATTTCTGAACGTCCGTTCGTCATTTCAATAACGAACGTTCGTCCTTTAGCTTCCATTTCTGAACGTCCGTTCGTCATGTCAATAACGAACGTTCGTCCTTAAGATTCCATTTCTGAACGTCCGTTCGTCATTTCAATAACGAACGTTCGTCCGTTAGCTTCCATTTTTGAACGTCCGTTCATCATGTCAATAACGAACGTTCGTCCTTAAGCTTCCATTTTTGAACGTCCGTTCGTGTTTCGAACAATGAGCGTTCGTCTTTAAGCTTCCATTGTTGAACGTTCGTTCGTCATTTCAATAACGAGCATTCGTCACAGCCTCAATTTCTCAACGTCCGTTCGTCATCTCTTCAACGAGCGTTCGTTATTCGGCCTTCGTTCCCAACGTTCGTCCGTTATATCTCTCGACGAACGCTCGTCATTCAGCTCACATTTCTAAACGTCCGTCCGTTATATTGTTCCCAATGGACGTTCGTCTTCTCCCCCAACGAACGTTCGTTCTTTACATAACGAACGCTCGTTATTCTGAATCTCTTCCCAACGTCCGTTCAGCCTCTCCAATTTCTTTTATTTATTTATTTTTCTTTATTGTTTTACTTTTATTTTGTTCTATTTATTTATTTTAGACATTTACTTATCCTAAGATATATATTAATATTGATAGTTTAAATAAATAAAATTTCAAAAATACGTTTTAAAGGTTTAAGCGCACGTGTGACCGCTCGCGTCGTCCTTGTGCTAAAAACCTTTTCTTCTTTTCTTAAATAAAATTTCAAAAATATGTTTTAAAGGTTTAAGCACACGTGTGATCGCTCGCATCGTCCTTGTGCTAAAAAACCTTTTCTTTTTCTTAAATAAATATACAAAAATATGTTTTAAAGGTTTAAGCACACGTGTGACCGCTCGCGTCGTCCTTGTGCTAAAAACCTTTTCTTCTTTTCTTAAATAAAATTTCAAAAATATGTTAAAGGTTTAAGCACACGTGTGATCGCTCGCATCGTCCTTGTGCTAAAAAACCTTTTCTTTTTCTTAAATAAATATACAAAAATACATTTTAAAGGTTTAAGCACACGTGTGACCGCTCGCGTCGTCCTTGTGCTAAAAACCTTTTCTTCTTTTCTTAAATAAAATTTCAAAATATGTTTTAAAGGTTGAACACACGTGTGATCGCTCGCATCGTCCTAGTGTTCAATACCTTTCTCTCTTATTTACGTATTATTAAACGAGGGTATGAGTGCTCGTGCGATCGTCCGCATCAGCCTAGCACTCAATACTCTCAGGTCTTACCTAAATAATTAAATAATGATATAAGTACTCGTGCGATCGTCCGCATCAGCCTAGTACTTAATATCTTCAATCTAAAAAATTAAATAATGGTATGAGTGCTCGTGCGATCGTCCGCATCAGCCTAGCACTCAATACTCTTAAGTCTTCCTAAATATGTAGATAACGATATGAGTGCTCGTGTGATCGTTCGCATCGTCCTAGTGCTTAATATCGTTATTTCTCTTTTTAAAAAAAAATAATAATAATTAAAAATATTTAAATACCATTCTAAAGGTATGAGTACTCGTGTGACCGTTCGCGTCGGCCTAGTACTCATTACTTTTTTTTTTTTCTCGAAAATGTCAAAAACAAATATATAAAATCTTCAAAAATTAAAAACATCTGCTTTTTCAAACAAACAAACAGACTTTCAGCTAGAACTACGTAACCCTGATTTCTCATTTTGAATGAGAATACGTAGGAGCAAGGTCAATCCTTGTCGGGCCCAAAAAACTAAAAATTATATTTTGTTTATTTGTTAATTTTATTTTAGGGATAGTTAAACATTTTGAAAACCATATCAAATTCGCGTATTTAGTTAAAGGTACTGCCTTAGGGCAGGCGTTGTAGGGTGCTAATACCTTCCCTACACGTAACTGACTCCCGAACCCAGAATCTGGTTTTCGTGGACCGTGCTTTATCGTTTTGAGGTTTTTCCATAGTTTTCCAGAATAAACTATGGTGGCGACTCCAATCTCTTTCTAAAACCCGTTCCTTTTTTGGATCGTCGTCCCGTCGCGATTCCGGTTGCGACAGATGGCGACTCCACTGGGGAGTGTTAGAGAGTCGAGCCATTTAATTAGATGCGCGAATTTGATGTGGTTTTGCTTTGTGTTTTTCTTTCCCTTTTTTCTATTTTATGCTTAATATTTGGAATAACTGCAATAACTGTGGAATATTGAACCCTAGGGTAGACAATATGTTTATATCTGCCTGGGAATTTTTCTGGTTGTTTTGCAGGTGAGGGTTTGGGTGTGCATAATTTCCTCCCTTCACACACACACTTTCGACATATCATGAGTGGGGCCCTATACCCGGGTCTGAGCGTAGCTTAGAATTAGAGGAGTTGTGTAGCGGTGTCACTCTGGGATGTACTTCCTGTTTGGCTATCGTGAGAACTCCAGCTAGAGTCTGTTCTCTTCATATGTGTTTCCACACCTAGTTGATTACTCGACTGTTGTGGAAATGCTATGAAGTGGGCCATAGCTCTAGTGACCTTTGACCTTTAGGTTCAGGAAATCATCCTTGTGAGATTGCATATACTTGACCTTGAACTCAAAGCAATGAACCTTTGGTAGGGCACGATGGGAGGAATATGTAATTCTGTAACCCTCACGCTGTTCGTTTTTTTTATATGATATTACATTTCATACCATGCATGTGCTTTGTTTCGTCATGTTGTTTTATTATCATGCATCATATTCATACATCATTTAGTAACATGTTAATTTTAAGGGAAATCACAGGTACTTACTTGACTTCATACGAGATGGATGTTAACACAAGATCCGATGCTACACGGCACACCGACTCTTCCGATAATGGATCAAATTTTCTTTAAATGAAAGATAGGGGATGTTTGTTTGGTATCGGCTTGTGTCAATTTTCCATCAGTATTGTCATCATTATCCTGTGATTTCCACTTATTACTAGCATGCATCATGTTTTCTTTTGTTTTGCATTTTTCATCCTTATCTAATTTAACTTAATAAAAAATAATCATCAGTACAAGTGAGAAAACAACGGCAAATTTTCCACGACATCCGTACAGGACCAGAGCTAACTCGAGGGTCATGGAGAATTGGGAGCAGTCACACGAATCTATTAAGGCTGATGTCAACCAGTTGAAGGATCAAATGGCCCAGATTTTGGCGGCTCTCGAAGCCCTAAAGACTACCGGAGGGGCGACGTCTTCGCAAGTTGAGGGAAATGCTAAATATTACCCTCCGTTGTTCAATGCTGGGAGCCAATCTGTTCCGTTCCCAATGTATGGATTACCTCAAGGTTATACCCCACCTGTGGGAGAATATACTGAAGCGGAGCAGGCTTCATTCTCTTTCCCTACCACTGTCAACATACCGCCAATCGGTACTCAGGGACCTGTTGTAATGTCTGTCCCTATGGTAGATGAAGGGATGCATGCAAGCATGACCGATGGAACACGAGTAACCCTGGTGCCACCCGTGACTACCGGAGAGGGCTTTTCTACAGGGGTTGCACCACATACCTCGTTTCAGGGAGTAACTAGTAATGTCGATGGGGCAAAGGATAAACTTGAGAGCCTAGAGGCAAGATTGAGGGCTGTGGAGGGGTATGAAAGTTATGGATTCGGAGATGTTGCCAGATTGAGCTTGGTTCCTGGTGTCAGAATACCACATAAGTTCAAAGCGCCAGATTTTGAGAAGTATAAGGGAAATACATGCCCAAAGAGCCATCTAACCATGTTTTGCAGAAAGATGGCTGCATATGCTTATGACGAGCAACTGCTCATCCATGTTTTTCAAGATAGTTTGGCTGGAGTGGCATTAAACTGGTATACTCATTTGGAGTCGACTCGAATTCGTTGTTGGGCGGACTTGGCTGATGCTTTTGTGAAACAATACATATACAATACCCATGTTGCACCAGATCGTTTACAGCTGCAAAATATGTCAAAGAAGGACAACGAAACTTTCAAAGAATATGCCCAACGGTGGAGAGAGTTAGCTGCACAAGTCGAACCACCTTTATATGATAGAGAAATGGTGGCAATGTTTGTGAACACTCTCCAGCCGCCATTTTACGAGCACATGGTCGGGAACGTGTCTGCCAATTTCGCTGATATCATTATAATAGGCGAAAGGATAGAAATTGGGGTTAAAAGTGGGAAAATTGCATACAGTTCGCCCGCAACTGCAAATTACAAAAAAACCAATTTCAATGCGGGAAAGAAGAAGGAAGGGGATGTGCATGCAGCATCAGCAATGCCTGTATGGAGAGGTCAAGCTCCCGCTCATAGCTTCCGACCATACTTGGGGCAACCCCCTCTTGCAGCTAATGCGGCATTCGCTCATCAAGCCAGGCCTCAACAACAACAAGGGTATTATCAACCGCCATTGCCCCCAACTGATACTTGGAGGGCTGGGGCAATTGCAGGTCCAAATCAGAATGCGGGCCAAAATACTTACCCAAGAAGGAACCAATTTGTTAATTTCACCCCTATCCCTACAACTTACACAGAATTGTTACCCCAACTCGTCCAAAGGGGTTTGGTTGCTATTTGTCCAATGAAGCCCATGCAACCTCCGTATCCCAGGGGTTATGATGCAGAGGCTAAATGTAGTTACCATGGGGGAGGTGTTGGTCACTCAACTGAGAGGTGTCTGGCTTTTAAACACAAAGTACGGACTCTAATCGACTCTGGGTGGTTAAAGTTTCAAGAAGATAAACCCAGCATTGAGACTAACCCACTATCTGGGCATGAGAGTGCCTCGATGAATGCCATCGAGGATGGAAAACATGAGTTGATAAGGGACGCGGGTGGAATCCGAGGTTCCAGAAAGTTTATCTTCAAGGCGCTGATAAAGGTGGGCCTTTTAAAAGGTGATTATGACGAGGATGTAACATGCGCGCTTCATCCGGATGATGGGCACTCTATTGAGGAATGTGGTGAATTTGAGTATGTTTTGCAAGACCTGCTGGATCGGGGTTTGATGCAAGTATGCTACAAGGATAAGGAGGGGGAAGTGTTTACACAGATTGGTGGAGAATCCGACGTAACTCTGCCTGAGCCGTTGGTGATCCATTTCACTAGAACCACCCCTGTGCCAGGGGCTGAAGAAAAGTTGTCTGTCATCATCCGGGCGCCGTCTCCCTTTCCTTACAAAACGGGAAGGCTGATGGAAGAAAGGCGAGAGTGCGGTCTAGCTCCTGTAGAAAGACGTGAACCCAGGGTGGAAAAGATTCGTATTCGTGACATCAGGAAAAATTTCGTAGTGCTGGTTGGATCAACACGGGCCATATAACAACCATGGAGGATGAAGATAGCTTTGAATGCTCAAGTTTCGTGCGGGCCGGCTCCCCAGATGCACCACTCAACAATTGGAACTCTGAGTTTACCCGTGATGCTTAATTTGAATAAAATGTAATAGTTTTAATTAATCCTATAGCTTCACCCGGGGCTTTAGGATTCATGACTTACGGGTTGACGTTTAGTTTTGTGCTCAGCGTGATAATCGAATCGTGTTTGTTTTTATCATCATTTCGCATTAGTCATTTTTTTTTTCTTTCTTGTTTTATTTATTCTTTTTTTTCATAAATTTAAATAATGCAGACGTGACAATGAAAGTTTTGAAAATAACAATGTCGATATTCCTACTTTTGAACACCCTATCGATAATACGGAAGATGATTATGAAGATAATCCGGAACCCTCTCCAGAGCTCTTGAGATTAGTGGAACAAAAGTCTAAAGAGATAAAACCCCATCTGGAAGAGGTTGAAGTACTCAACTGGGGAGAGGAAGAAGAGAAAGGAAGTAAAAATCGGTACTGGCATGAAAAAGGAAGTGAGGAAAGGGTTGCAAGCCCTATTGAAGGAGTTTAAGGATGTGTTCGCTTGGTCTTACAATGACATGCCAAGTTTGGATACCGATATTGTGCAACACAAGCTCCCACTTAAACCGGAATACCTTCCAGTTAAGCGAAAAACTAAGAAGAATGAAAAATGCATTTGACAAAAGGGTGCATCCCAGAGAATTCCACGAAGGCGAGCTGGTGTTGAAGATGATCTTGCCTATACAAAAGGATCATAGAGGCAAATGGACCCCGAATTATGAAGGGCCATTCGTAGTGAAGAAGGCATTTTCTGGTGGGGCACTAATTCTCACAAGGAAGGATGGAGAGGAGTTACCATTACCGGTTAATTCGGGTGTAGTCAAAAAGTTTTACACATGATGATTCCGTGATAGGGGATCAATATTAAGGGATATTGACATGATCTTTAAAGTTTGTTGTACTCTGCGTTATTTCATTCAATAAATACTGCATGGTTTCATTCATAATTTTTGTTTGCACACTTCTTGAAATATTGCATGTCGCGCTGAGCTTTTAGGTAAATAAAGGAAAATAAAGGTAATGATAATTAAGCACACATGAGTAAAAGCATCACGGGTATATTCGGTTGACACCAGCTCGTTCCTGAGGGATGTCGTGAAAGACTAAAAAAGGAGAGAATAAAAATGCACATGTTGAATTCATTGTCAATTAGGTTGTCTAGGGCATAGTACGTTCAAAAAAAAAAAAAAAAAAAAAAAAAAAAAAAAAAAAAAAAAAAAACACACAATAACTGGAAATGGCAAAGATGCAGAGTCTTCTCCTGATTCAGAGTTTCGGGGGTAACCGGTGTTCATTTCTCGTTAAAGCATCCGCTTTCTTATTGTGTGAACCCCTAACCTTTTCATTTCCCTTCAAAACAAAGGATTGTCGTAGATAGAACACTGGGGCAGTTGTCATCATTGTACCCATGCCCAATGATCCGCGATCGGGGAGCAAAAATTAAAAAAAAAAAAAAAAAAAAAAAAAAAAAAAAACAAAAATTGAAAAAATGAAGTCGATGTGTCAACTACTACAGAATTTCGTCTCATGGTTAAGGTTGTGGAAAGCAAGTCAAGCAAGCTTCAGGATGACGTGTGGCCGTTTTCTTTATCCAAATGATAAAAGAGGTTTAATCAATTGCACCCACTTTGAGCCGTAAGTCGTAATCATTTTTCATTACCCTAGACAAGAATCATTAGCATATCAACGTCAACTCAAAAACATACATCATAAGCATCCAAAGTTGAGGAGGAAATCTCTAAAAAAAAAAAAAAAAACAAAACAAAACAAAAATGAAAAGGAAAGTATCATAAGGGACCACAGCAGGGGCAACAAAAAGAATGATCCACAAGGAAAGAAAAAAAAAAACAACAATAAAGGATGCCTGAAGTTCAAATCTCTAAAGACAGTTGACTAGGCACCTTGCAAATGATTCTTGTTTAAAAACTTTAACCGTCAAACACTTATTTGGGCCTTCAATATCCATTTCTTTTATAACCCGTTTGCCTTTTAGCCACGTTACAAGCCGATTAAAGTCCACGCCGACTGAAGATTGTTCGTCCTGGTCTTTCTTACGAACTTAACTCTGGGAAGAAATGATGTGGTGATTGATATCATCACTTGAAGAAAAGAAAGGACATTGAAAATGAAAAGTGAAAATACAATGTAAAGTCTCCCCGTCAATCGTCATGTCAAGAAGGAATCCTCAACTGGGGCAATCCTTCCTACCCAAACCTTTTCACCTCCCCAAATCGTACTTATTGTGCACAACAAAATTGGGGCAGTCTTGTGGGCCCTACATGTTTCTATGTTAACCATATCTCCCCAGATGAGGAGAACACAAATGTTAGCTCCACATACAATCATTCAGCTATCTACTTCTCGTCCCTATTTTTCCCTCACCTTCTCGGGTTCAGGCCAAATTGGATTGCAGGAAGCGATAAAGAGAACTTGAACTCATGGTTACACCCTTCTCTTTCTCATTAGAGGGCTCACTGTCTCCTGACATTTTATGATTACGTTTTGAACGTACATTAGGTTTGATGACAATGTTGACAATGAGTTTCAAACATAGGCAGTCTAATTAAAAAATAAAAAAAAAAAAAAAAAAAAAAAAAAAGCAAAGGTTTCATGTGTTTATTCATTCATGCACCCTCATGACATTACATCATACATTTCATAATAAGCAAGGTATTTTGTTTGAAAAAATCCTTTAGGCACAAGAGAAGTTGTGAAAAAGTTAATACAACATTTGCTTTTAAGTTTATTCAATGTTTTGCTAAGTGTTTACCAACGTTTCAGAAAGTTTCAAATCCAAGTTTTCTTCTGTGATACCGACCCTCTGCTTCGCAATGGTCGAATTCAAGTTTTTCTCCTGCGATATTGGCCCTCTGCAAGGCATTGGTCGAATCGAGTTTTCGCTTTATGACCCTCTGCTAAGCAATGGTCTAATCCCATCTCGTTGTTGTATTACTGGCCATCTGCTCGGCAATGGTCAATTTCAGCTCGTTGCTCTGTATTGTTGACCCTCTGCGTGGCAATGGTCGAATTCAAGTTTTTCTCCTACGATATTGGCCCTCTGCAAGGCATTGGTCGAATCCAGTTTTCGCTTTATGGCCCTCTGCTAAGCAATGGTCTAATCCCATCTCGTTGTTGTATTACTGGCCATCTGCTCGGCAATGGTCAATTTCAGCTCGTTGCTCTGTATTGTTGACCCTCTGCGTGGCAATGGTCGAATTCAAGTTTTTCTCCTACGATATTGACCCTCTGCGTGGCAATGGTCAGATTTAAATTTCTGTTCTGTGAGTTTGACCCTCTGCGAGGCAATGGACAAATCCAGGTTTTAATTTTCTGTTATCGACCCTCTGCATGGCAATGGTCAGATTTAAATTTCTGTTCTGTGAGTTTGGCCCTCTGCGAGGCAATGGTCAAATCCAGGTCTTAGTTTTCTGTTATCGACCCTCTGCATGGCAATGGTCAGATTTAAATTTCTGTTATGTGAGTTTGGCCCTCTGCGAGGCAATGGTCAAATCCAGGTTTTAGTTTTCTGTTATCGACCCTCTGCATGGCAATGGTCAGATTTAAATTTCTGTTCTGTGAGTTTGGCCCTCTGCGAGGCAATGGTCAAATCCAGGTTTTAATTTTCTGTTGTCGACCCTCTGCATGGCAATGGTCAGATTTAAATTTCTGTTCTGTGAGTTTGGCCCTCTGCGAGGCAATGGTCAAATCCAGGTTTTAATTTTCTGTTGTCGACCCTCTGCATGGCAATGGTCAGATTTAAATTTCTGTTCTGTGAGTTTGGCCCTCTGCGAGGCAATGGTCAAATCCAGGTTTTAATTTTCTGTTGTCGACCCTCTGCATGGCAATGGTCAGATTTAAATTTCTGTTCTGTGAGTTTGGCCCTCTGCGAGGCAATGGTCAAATCCAGGTTTTAATTTTCTGTTATCGACCCTCTGCATGGCAATGGTCGGATTTAAATTTCTGTTCTGTGAGTTTGGCCCTCTGCGAGGCAATGGTCAAATCCAGGTTTTATTTTTTGTTATTGATACTTTACTTGACATTGGTCATTTGGCATCGTGATTTGAATTATTTTGTTTGTTTTCTTTCATGATTGAAACCCGGACAAAATTAGTGTCTTTATCTTTACTTAGATTTACTTAAATAATACGAAAAGTTTAAATTTTCATATTATTTAGTAATATCTAAGTAAAGAGGGGCAGCTGTCAACACTCAATTTTGTCCGGGTTGGAAAAAAATGTGTTTTTATTATTTTTCTTTTATTTTATTTTTTTATTTTTATGTATCTAGATATTGGCTTTTAATTCAAATTTTATTTTATTTCTTATTTTCAATTTATTTTAATAAAATTAATTAATCAAAAAGAAAAAATTTTGAAAAGTAAAATTAAAATTAAAAATAATGAAAATAAATAAAACAAAAATTGGAAAAAAGTAAAAAAATAAAAAAAAGAGAAAACGTGGGAAAGAGGTATGTGAGAGACGTGTTGGAGGAGGGGGGACCGGTTTGTTAGAGGGAATATTTTCTAAGATTTTTTTTGAAAGGAAAAAGCGACAAGGTGGTTAGGGGGGGATTGGAGCCCAAGATCTTTGGAAGGAAGGAGCAGAGAGAGATCAGAGAAAAAAGTTGGAGAGGGTGACGGGAATAGATCATCGGGAGGAGACAGAGGTTATCCAAAGGGACGAATATCAGAGGAATTCTCAGGTATGTAACTTATCCTTTATTCTCATTCTTCTCCATGACCGCCTGTTATCATCATCAATACATCATGCTCTCGTTGGAAACCCAGTAAAAATCACTGCCAAAAAACACTAACCCAGTAATATCCACTTTATTCATTGCACCATTTTTGTGAGACCCTTACGTCCCAAAACTCAAATGGCCCCCTTGAAATTCGAAGTCTTCTCCACTAGAGTCGCTCTTCCAGTGAGGATGAATGGGACGATGGAGGCCATGGCACGGAACCCCTACGTTGGACAGGCTTGAGAGGAAGGGAGTGGTTGATTGTTTCGTGGTTGGCGGTTTGGAAGTAGTAGTCTGCTGTGTGGTGGTGGCAACGGCTTTGCTAAGGTTGTCCTGGTAGGTGATGGTGGCCGAGGAGGTGGACGAGGATAGGCACGGGGAGCCTTATTGTGGCAGTGTTTGTGTTTGTCATGGATAGTAAAAGTGGATGTTAATGGGTGATGATGACACGAGTGGATCGGAGATGAAGGTGGAGAAAAACCCTCCTTGAGAGTTGCTGGTTTTCGAAGAGAGAAGAGTGGAGACGGTGTTGTCTTGGCTGACGGTGGTTCTGGTGGCGCGAGGTGTCGCCGGCGAGGCCAAGGCGCGTTCTGTTTGAGGCGACGGTGGCCGGCTATGGCAGAGGCGGTGGTGAGTTCATGGTGCAGAGCTGAGGACCTTGGGTCAGAGAAGACGTGAGCTGGGGAGTGAGAATGAGAGTGAACCTCCTGAACCCCTAGAAAATTCTAGGTTAGAAATTGACCATGTGGGCCAGGCCCAGAAATGAGCGTACGTCAGGGAACATTGGGCCCTTTTGGAACGTTCGTTATTTAGTCTCGTATTCAAACGTCTGTTCGGCATAACGAACGTTCGTCATTAGGTTTCCCTGTCTAGACGTCCGTTCGTCATTTCAATAACGAACGTTCGTTCTTTAGCTTCCATTTCTGAACGTCCGTCATGTCAATAACGAACGTTCGTCCTTTAGCTTCCATTTCTGAACGTCCGTTCGTCATATCAATAACCAAACGTTCGTCCTTAAGCTTCCATTTATGAACGTCCGTTCGTCATGTCAATAACGAACGATTCGTCCTTGAGCTTCCATTTCTGAACGTCCGTTCGTCATGTCAATAACGAACGTTCGTCCTTAAGCTTCCATTTCTGAACGTCCGTTCGTCATTTCAATAACGAACGTTCGTCCTTTAGCTTCCATTTCTGAACGTCCGTTCGTCATGTCAATAACGAACGTTCGTCCTTAAGATTCCATTTCTGAACGTCCGTTCGTCATTTCAATAACGAACGTTCGTCCGTTAGCTTCCATTTTTGAACGTCCGTTCATCATGTCAATAACGAACGTTCGTCCTTAAGCTTCCATTTTTGAACGTCCGTTCGTGTTTCGAACAATGAGCGTTCGTCTTTAAGCTTCCATTGTTGAACGTTCGTTCGTCATTTCAATAACGAGCATTCGTCACAGCCTCAATTTCTCAACGTCCGTTCGTCATCTCTTCAACGAGCGTTCGTTATTCGGCCTTCGTTCCCAACGTTCGTCCGTTATATCTCTCGACGAACGCTCGTCATTCAGCTCACATTTCTAAACGTCCGTCCGTTATATTGTTCCCAATGGACGTTCGTCTTCTCCCCCAACGAACGTTCGTTCTTTACATAACGAACGCTCGTTATTCTGAATCTCTTCCCAACGTCCGTTCAGCCTCTCCAATTTCTTTTATTTATTTATTTTTCTTTATTGTTTTACTTTTATTTTGTTCTATTTATTTATTTTAGACATTTACTTATCCTAAGATATATATTAATATTGATAGTTTAAATAAATAAAATTTCAAAAATACGTTTTAAAGGTTTAAGCGCACGTGTGACCGCTCGCGTCGTCCTTGTGCTAAAAACCTTTTCTTCTTTTCTTAAATAAAATTTCAAAAATATGTTTTAAAGGTTTAAGCACACGTGTGATCGCTCGCATCGTCCTTGTGCTAAAAAACCTTTTCTTTTTCTTAAATAAATATACAAAAATATGTTTTAAAGGTTTAAGCACACGTGTGACCGCTCGCGTCGTCCTTGTGCTAAAAACCTTTTCTTCTTTTCTTAAATAAAATTTCAAAAATATGTTAAAGGTTTAAGCACACGTGTGATCGCTCGCATCGTCCTTGTGCTAAAAAACCTTTTCTTTTTCTTAAATAAATATACAAAAATACATTTTAAAGGTTTAAGCACACGTGTGACCGCTCGCGTCGTCCTTGTGCTAAAAACCTTTTCTTCTTTTCTTAAATAAAATTTCAAAATATGTTTTAAAGGTTGAACACACGTGTGATCGCTCGCATCGTCCTAGTGTTCAATACCTTTCTCTCTTATTTACGTATTATTAAACGAGGGTATGAGTGCTCGTGCGATCGTCCGCATCAGCCTAGCACTCAATACTCTCAGGTCTTACCTAAATAATTAAATAATGATATAAGTACTCGTGCGATCGTCCGCATCAGCCTAGTACTTAATATCTTCAATCTAAAAAATTAAATAATGGTATGAGTGCTCGTGCGATCGTCCGCATCAGCCTAGCACTCAATACTCTTAAGTCTTCCTAAATATGTAGATAACGATATGAGTGCTCGTGTGATCGTTCGCATCGTCCTAGTGCTTAATATCGTTATTTCTCTTTTTAAAAAAAAAAAAATAATAATTAAAAATATTTAAATACCATTCTAAAGGTATGAGTACTCGTGTGACCGTTCGCGTCGGCCTAGTACTCATTACTTTTTTTTTTTTTTCTCGAAAATGTCAAAAACAAATATATAAAATCTTCAAAAATTAAAAACATCTGCTTTTTCAAACAAACAAACAGACTTTCAGCTAGAACTACGTAACCCTGATTTCTCATTTTGAATGAGAATACGTAGGAGCAAGGTCAATCCTTGTCGGGCCCAAAAAACTAAAAATTATATTTTGTTTATTTGTTAATTTTATTTTAGGGATAGTTAAACATTTTGAAAACCATATCAAATTCGCGTATTTAGTTAAAGGTACTGCCTTAGGGCAGGCGTTGTAGGGTGCTAATACCTTCCCTACACGTAACTGACTCCCGAACCCAGAATCTGGTTTTCGTGGACCGTGCTTTATCGTTTTGAGGTTTTTCCATAGTTTTCCAGAATAAACTATGGTGGCGACTCCAATCTCTTTCTAAAACCCGTTCTTTTTTTGGATCGTCGTCCCGTCGCGATTCCGGTTGCGACAGATGGCGACTCCGCTGGGGAGTGTTAGAGAGTCGAGCCATTTAATTAGATGCGCGAATTTGATGTGGTTTTGCTTTGTGTTTTTCTTTCCCTTTTTTCTATTTTATGCTTAATATTTGGAATAACTGCAATAACTGTGGAATATTGAACCCTAGGGTAGACAATATGTTTATATCTGCCTGGGAATTTTTCTGGTTGTTTTGCAGGTGAGGGTTTGGGTGTGCATAATTTCCTCCCTTCACACACACACTTTCGACATTTTCATGCTTGAAATTGATACTAAAAGCAAGCTTTAACACTTTGATTCATTCTAGGGTTCTTGATTTTGAATGTGATTGTCAAAGCATGAATATTTAGAGGTTTTGATTTCTATGCATGATTTGATGATATAATTGATGTTTGAACCGATTAAACTGCATGATTTTGATCTGGAAAACTGAAAATTGCATTTAGGTGAAGTTAGGACAGCTTAAAAAGAGGTTTTTCAAAACTTTGCAGAGTTACCGCTCAGGGGTAAATTGTCGCTGAGCGGCACTCTGACCTGAAATTTTTGAAAATTTGTGTTCTGGAATGTGGCACTGGTGGCGCTGAGGGGTAATTCTGACCCTCAACGGTGGTTTAGCTTCGAAAGGAGTTGTATTCTGTGTTTTACTAATGATTAACATCATGTTCTGTGGTTTTGTATCTGTGTTTGATTGTACGAATGGCATCCTCTTCAGGAAAAAGATTAAAAACCATGGCAACCAAGAGAAAGGAAAAGGAACCAAAACAGCCCCATTCTAGTAGGTTCCTCTCTCGGAAACATGAGAAGCACTTCAAGGTGGTGCAAGACAGGAGACTCTTTATGGAGAGAAAAGTTGGAATGATACCTAATTTTGCTCCTCAATTTGGAGAGCAATTGTTAGGGAATGACTGGGGAAAGCTAGCCACATATCCTGCACCTGCCAACATAGTTGTGGTAAGAGAATTCTACACCAATGCAAAGAAGATTGGTGATTATCCAGCTGAAAATTATCTGGGCTATGTCAGAGGCCATGCTATCAGGTATGATCTTGATTCTATTAATAACTTCTTGGATACTGTGTGGGCTGGTGAGCAGTGCCAGTTTGCTCTTTGCATGGAGGAAGGGGCTAATTTTGAGGATGTAGAGAGAGTACTATGTATACCTGGAGGACACTTCCAAAGGAATAGATCTGGTTCAGTGGTAAACATTAAGAGGACTGATCTAACTCCTCTTGCAAAGTATTGGATGGCATTTTCTCATGCCAACATTCAGCCATGTTCACATGTGTCAGATATTACTTTCAGCAGGGCACTCTTCATCTACTGTGCTATCAGGAACTTAAATGTTAATATTGGGCAGGTGATAGCTAATGAGATTAGTTTGTGTGCCAATACCTCAAATAACAAAGCAGCCATAGGACATCCCTCCTTAATCACTCACCTTTGCAAGATAGCTGGGGTGGACACTTCTGCTCCACCATTTGAAAGGCCAAGAAAAGCCATTGATGAGGCCTATTACAGATAGTACTGTGGAGGTGAGGAGGCAGCTCAGCCAGTTCCACCACGCCGTGCTCGTAGAGAGAGAGGGCAAGCATAGAGCCAGACATCTGCTGAGACACATGAAGCAAAACCGTTCCAGATGAGGGACATGTACATGTCTCTTATAGGTGCTCAGTTACAGTACATTCATAGAGGGCAGGTGGCTATTGCTGAGATGATTGTGGGGATGTATGATACACCTCCAGCTCACAGGTGGACTATGGAGGAATTCCATAATGTGGTAGCTCTGCTAGAGGAGCCGGTGCAAGGAGGAGGAGCTGAAGCAGCTGAAGCTTCAGTTAGGGAGATGGAAGAAGATGAAGCTGATGATGATGATGCATTTGAAGATGATGAAGATGAGGAAGAAGAGGAAGATACAGAGGACAACTCAAATTGATGACGAGTTGAGATAGCATTTACTGATGAATGCTATCATGAACTTATGCTTTTGTTGGTTTAAGTGTTCTGAACTTATTTACTTTTGTTTTAGATTAAGGTTGATGTACTCTATTGGAAACCTGGTTTGTTATGATGGTTTGTTATTGACAGTGATTGTGTGATAAGTAATGCTTGATGATGATTATTGATTGATTGATGTTGAGATAGATGTGCACATTAAATGCTTATACAGGTGATTCACAAGCTTTGTGAACAAATGCAGGATATTATGATTGTGATTGTGAGATTAAGAAGGATGTGTATGTTAAATGTGAATGAGCCTATTTGTGAGGTTTTGAGCTCCAGAGTTTTTATTGATTGAATGCTATTACTTTGAAAGCATGAATAAGAATGTGAAAAGAAAAGAAAAAGAGAAAGAAAAGAAAAGAAAAAGCAAAGCTCAATGTAAAGACAAGTTGGGAAAAATAAGAATAATTGTGTTGTTATGATTCTCTTAACTCAAGGATTTTGTGATCCAGAAAAACCAATTTTCTTGATTAGCCCAGCCACGTTATAAGCCATTGAAAAGTCCTTGTGATGATGCATGCTTGTAAATGTTTTGATTGTGGTTAAATGAAAGGCAAAGTTGATTCATGTGACATTGTGGTAGTGGAGTGAATGAGTGATTACCTCTTATACACTTGTGTGTGAGTGAAACACTTTACCTGGTGAGGAAGTATTCCATGAGCACATGAACATCCATGCTTAATTGAGTGATCATTCATGAAAAATAGCATTTGTTTGATATTAACTGACTTTGTGAACACTAAAGCATGTGCACATCTTGATTGAAATCTTGGTCAAAAGTTTGATTGAAGTCTTTGCTTATCTTGAAAAGAAATTTTTGAATGAGTGAACCATCATATGAATTGGTAGAAGATTGAGTTACATCTTGTTTGCTTGAGGACAAGCAAAGTTCTAAGTTTGGGGTTGTGATAACAGTTGAAAAACTGTTATTTTCATGCTTGAAATTGATACTAAAAGCAACCTTTAACACTTAGAAACTAGCTTGAAATCATGCTTTTATTCATATTTTCAGAAATAAGAGAGCTGGACAGGTTTATGCTTGATTTCAGTGTTTTTGTGCAGGTTTTAAGGTGAATTTGGTGAAAGAAGTGAAGAAGGAGAGAGATGAAATCAGAAAAGACATCAAAAAGTGCAAAAGGAGAAGCCGCAACTGCCGCTCAACGGCAGTTTATCGCTGAGCGGCACTCACAAGCTCACGGGGGATCCGCTGAGGGGCAAAATGGCCACTGAAGGGAAGAAACCAACTCACGCACATACCACTGAGCGGTACTTTGCCGCTGAGCGGCACACTTATGGGCTTGGGCCTAAATTTTCTGTAATTTTAGAATAGTATATAAGCTTTAGGACGTCCTAGGGTTTGTATCTTTGGCAGAAACGAAGCAAACACTCTCTCTTCCACCCCTTTGAAGGAGGATCTTGGATGCTCAGGCTACCTCCTCACCTTTCTAGGGTTTTATCTTTCATTCTTTCATTATTATTCATCTAGTTCACCATGAATATGGTGAACTAAACCTTGTATTGTTGTTGGGGAATCAATGTAGTCTTGTGAAACTCTCATATATGGAATTTGTTTTTACATCTTATATTTAAGACCTATGCTTTCTTTCATCATTAGTTAGGGTTTTTCCTCTTTGCTCAATGCTTGCTTTGTTTAACTCATTCAATGTATGATTATTGATTTTGTCGATACGGGAACGTACGGGGAAGTCTAGATCCGGGGAATTTCTCCTAATAGTATATTGGTTGCCGTTAAGCTCCTGCACTAAAAGAACTAATTATTAGGAATGCTAGGAATCGTATGAACTCGTAATTAGGGATAGGCCTTCTTGCAAGGTAATTTAGAGAGTGGCATTAACAATGATGAAAAGAATGTTGAATTCCTAAAGTATATGAGAGTGGATAAGATGAAATTGATAACCCCAACAACATACTCATCCATATATTCCATTGAAGTGTTTGTATTTTGTTTTAGCCATTGATCAAATTCATGCATACATGTTTATTTTCTGTTTTGCATATTAAACTCCACTTATTTCGTTCTTAAGTCTTAAATAATCAACGAATCACATAACTAAACTAGGTCGTGAGTCCTTTGGGAGAACGATACTTGGTCTTACCGAGTTTATTACTTGAAACGATTCGGTCACACTTGCCGATTGTTAAACAAGTTTGTGGGCCGTTTTTCGGTGTTCATAAATTTGTCATCAGCGACTCCAAATCTCTTTTTCTAAACCCATTTCTTTTTTGGATAGTCGTCCCGTTTCGAATCCGGTTGCGACAATATCTAATTTTTTTTATTAATTACTGTAATAAATATGTATATATATATATATATATATACACTACAAGAAATATGTCTATTACATACGGATTATTATATACGGATTATAATCCGTATATAATATACATATTATATACGGATATTACATACGGATTTTGAAAAAAAAATTATATACAGATATTATATATGGATTTTTACATACGACAAATCCGTATATAAAAGTCGTATGTAATATTGGCGCGTGGTGGCGGGAAAGTTATCTAAGGATAGATCCGTATATATCCACGTGTTAGCTACCATATTTACGTTTTCGAGCTTCTTTTTATTTCAACATCTTTTTACTCTTATATTTTTCAAAATTTCCCCCTTTTTTTCTATTTACTCTCGTATTTTCAAAAATTTTCTACCCCCTCCTAAATTTTCAGTTTCACTTAAGGTACAAATTCAGCCCCAAATTTCAATTTCGATTTGCCTCTAAATTTTACTTCGTGCTTGCTCTCAAATATCACTTTGCATTGATCCCAAACCTCCATTACATTTATCAAACCTAATAGTTCTTAGTGGAGCAAGTCATTATTGCGTTGTCTTCTCCATCGTTGCTCATCGGCCGGCCAAAGTTCAGCAATTGCGGTCACCTATAAGGGTTTAGGAAACCAGCCTCCTTCAAGAAATTAGTACGGTCGTGGCTAGGTTTAATGCTTCGCCAGAAGTTCTGGAGAGAGAAGTGATGGTGTTGTTGAAGGCATCACCAACAAACCACACCTCGAGTCAGCGCTCTCCTTTGCAACATCTTCTACTTTATTTCAGCTATTTCGGCCTTAGAAACACCATCTTCACCGATGAGTTCTTCGATCTATGGCCTCCGCTAGGGTTTCCCTCACCTTTCATCTTTTTCTTTGATTTTAACCGTTTAAATCCTCTTTTGCTCCGATTAAACACTTTCCACCGTTTAATCGGTTAACCTAGTGTTTTAAGGTTCTTTCACCGTTCGATTTAGGGTTTCCTTGCTTCATTCACAGTTTTGGTTCATTTGCTCTTGGATTCGTATCATTCCATTGCGTTTCACTCTTTGAGGGAGCTTCGAAGGAGTCCATAGCGTGTTCGTTTGGGGTTCTTCTCTCGGAGCTTATTCCATCACCTCCCTTCGCAAGTGTGAGGTGATATCTTTATCTATTCTCTCCTAATTTGGGATTTTAATGTTAACCATCGGAATTCATTTTCACTTCTTTTTATCCCAACTTCTCTAATTTGTACCTTTTTATTATTCTTTGTTGATTCCAATGACATATTATAACTTCATTTCCTCGCAGCACCGCTGTAGGTTGAGGCCAAAAAAGCTCACTGGAAAGAATCACATTTGGACATCCATTGGTGGTTACGAGGTGGGTGGAGGATAACCAGAACTGGAGAAGGATGAAAAAAGGAATTTTGCTTTTGGTGAACATTGATGTCAATATTCTTCTATATAAAATTACTTTTTGGTTTCACGGTAGATAATAATATCCTTTAGAATTTCGTTTTTAACTTAGTGTGTGATCCATATAGTTGATTTCACTTACTAAGATAAGGTTACTGTTGATGTTATTATTGTGTTAGTTGTTGATTATTGCAGCCACAGGTGACTGTAATTGATTTCATTAATACTGCAGATAAAAGGGTTGGCTTTCTCAACAATAAACCCGAACTGCATCTATATTCAAGGGGTTGATTATGAGGTAAATTTTCTCATTTTCTAATAAATGTATTACTACTTTTGTCAACCAAAATATAAAGAAAATGAAAGGTGTAATATGAGTTTTGTTTTCTCCCATACATTACAAAACATAGATTATGGTGTGTGGGTATTAACTCATGAAGTATATTTTAAATGTGATTCGAAGTTAAAGTCCAATTATTGTTTCTTTAATTCATTTGTATATATTGTACTATAGTGACAGTGGCTCTGGATCTCATTATAAAGTGAAGGTTTTCTTCAAGGGTTGATAAAATCTACTTTTCATTTGTTTGAAACAAAGCAATATATTTGCTCTCTTATTTCTTTCCTCTAACAAAATCCAAGATCTCAACGTAACTTGTTTTTATTTCATCAATCTTGACCTTTTATCTACATGAAGATAATAACCTATAATCTCATTATGGTTCTTATATTATAGGTTTTATAAAATTATTGTGCTTTAAACTAAATTCCTTTAAAATATATAATCAAGTTATCTGTTAGAGAAACTTTTGGTAACATGCCAATATTTTATATGCATCTCTATGGTATAAATAATCTAATTAAGATAAATGACTTTGTCCATGGGTGTATTGGCAATGTTATACTCAATGGTATGTTAAGACCGTGTTCATTGAGTCAAAGCTTCTTTCTTCATTATCCAATAAGAGATTTTTATAATCTCATTAAGCAATTTGTTGGCTTTTCAGGTTTTCATGATTTAAAGTTTTAAGCCATGGAAAATCAAGCTCCTTTAATTATACCAATGCTGGTATGCATGCATTCTTTAAATAGTCTTCACAAATGAACTTTGTTTCTTTGAACTATTATTGTTCGATAATGTAAATCCTATATTATTCTATTTAATGAATATTTATTCAAGATAAGTTTATGTTATTCTTATTGTTATAAAAGATAACTTGGACTCTCAAATTCTTAACTTCCAGGCACCTAGTTGTTTTCTTTGCATCTTGTGTAGAAGCTGATTCCAAGGATTAAATAGGTTGAGCTTTCCTTCTCATCCATTGGAGGCTATAATATACTTGTGAAAAAATGTTTGTGGTATACTTTCTTATTCTTTTGTATGGAATTTACTATGTCCAATAGCCCAATAGATCATGATCATTTAGTCTAGAAACTAATCATATGTTATCAGATAAAGAAACAATTTTAGATATGTTGTCTTTTAATTTATCGTTTCAACTTTGATAAGTTGATCCTTACTAATGACGTCAAGATAATGAAGTTTGAACTTTAATAACTTTGAAAATATATGTTTCAATCATTATAGATTCAACTATATACCCCGACATGTAGTTGAAAAAGTGTTTCCGAGGCAAGTTATCTCCTCCAATGTTTTAGAGTACATATAGGCGTGAGTATAAAATTTCGCCCCTTAAATGATTACTGATTTCTATTCTTCTTTATGTAGACTGCTTTGCTCACATAGGCCTCAATACTCCAAGGAAAAGTGTGTTAAAATCAATGCTTTTTTGCTTTTATGATTATGTGCTTTTATGCTTCTATAATTATGTATTCATCTTGTTCTTTAGTGTATTCATGGTAAATTCATTTCATAATACCTTTATGCTAGTGGAGATTACATCATTGTGAACCACATACATTCATTTTTTTCATGTTTCAGTTAACACTTTGGTTATTCCAAGATATGGAGCAAGTGGAGACTAATCCTTCTTGTACTGACTTAGCATATGAGAAGGCTATTTCAAATGGTGTGGATGTTCTTGACTGTCCTGTTTAAATGTCCAAGGATGGAATACGTTTTTGCTTAAGCTATATTGATCTTATTAGGCTGTAAAGTATTTAGGTTGCTTATATGAGGAAGTTGTCAAGTGGTAATTCTTGGTTCTGTTTTTTGGTTATGTAATTTTTTTTTAAGTTACATTACATGACGTATATAATTTAAAATTGGAACTGCAGGTGGTGTTATGATTATGTCATTGGCATAATTTATATTAAGTTTGTATTGGCAGAGAGGAAAAGAAAAAAGAGATTGAATCATTTTGTTGGTTTGGTTTGAGAGTTAATGTGGAGTGTAATTTGGCAAAGAGGAAAAGAAAAAAGAGATTGGGTCAAAATTGGGTGATTACTAGTATAAAAGTAAGGGTGATTACTCTGTACTTTTGAAATTTGTTTGCTTCTTTATTAGGCCCATCACCTTAATTTGATGTGAAAAGTAGTTATTGTCCATTGGCATGCTATATCAACTTGAGTGTTTTTTATTTAGCTTTGTATTGTTGGTTTGCAGGATCTTGTGGAACTGTGTATATCATGCTTTGTAGTATGGATTGGTATGCTCTTTCCTCTTCATGTAATTTCTGTTTTAAATTTCATCTTCCTTAACATGTTTAAGTTTTTTGTATACATTACACTATTGGTTATGTTGCAATTCAAATTACTATCATTTAAAGTCCTTTTTTAAAGTGTTCAATTGAAATTTACTTTGTGCATCAGACAAAAATATATTCATGTTTCTTTAGGGTGTTACGGTTAAGGTTTTCTCAAAGCAAGAATATTCAGATAATGTACCTATTATAGAAAGATAATGCCTACTCAAGTTCTTTGGCTTGATTCTTCACAGCATTAGCAACCTCTATGGCTGATTGCTTTGATGGCTCATTTAGATGGACCAAAAATGTTATATGCAACATTGTATTTGCATTTTATTAGAACTAACTATAATTATGCCTTTTCTTATCCCTTTGTTTTCAGATTGCCATCAAACTTGAAAAAGATCTTCCACCCAATAATTATATGTGCAACATTTGCAGAGCTATCAGCAATTACTTTGGAGTTTCTTTCTAAGTCAGGACTTGATTTTGTTTTAGGTGTAAATTATAGTTTAAGTTAATATTCAACTCTGTTATACAAGAACCTGTTTGTTTTAGATTTAAATTATTGTAAAAGTTAAATTTGAGTGTTATGAGATATTAATATTAAGTAGTTGTATTTATTTCTTTGAACTCTCTTTATAGAGTATTCAAATAAAATTTTCATGTTTTAATTATTTAATTATATATTATAAATTCTTAACATTTATAATCTGGTAGTAATTATTTAAAATTTTATGAGAAGTTTTAATGTGTAAAATTTTTAATATTAATTATATAACTATTAGAAAAAACCAATCTAATTAAATGTTATAAACAATAGATACATATGTACATACTGTATGTAATTACATACGGATTTATCCGTATATAATATCCGTATGTAAGTTACATACGGATTTATCCGTATATAATATCCGTGTGTAAATTACATACGGATTTATCCGTATATAATATCCGTATGTAAATTACATACGGATTTATCCGTATGTAATTTATATACGGATTTTTCCGTATATAATATCCGTATGTAAATTACATACGGATTTATCCGTATGTAATTTATATACGGATTTTTCCGTATGTAACTTAGCTACGCCTTTTTTATATACGGATTTTTGTCCGTATATAATTCGTATGTAAAATCATTTTATATACGGATTTTTGATGTTATATACGGATTTTGGCGGTATGTAATAGTGATTTTTCTTGTAGTGATATATATATATATATATATATATATATAAAAGGTTTGTTAACTTATGTAACCTCCTAAAGTGTAAAAAAATACATATTTTAAACCACTAGTGCAAAATGGGGTTAAGAACGAGGGTCATACATCTCGGTTTTTAGAAAATCGAAGCATATGTAAAGACGGTGACATTTTTTGCAATTTCAACGACCTTATACACCTCGGTTGTAGGGGAACCGAAGCATAAAAGCCAAATTACCACAGTTAAAAGCCAAACCGAGGCGTAATGTTCTGCCACGTCTCACCTAAAACTGGTTAACTTTCTGAAATTGCCTTACTGCCTCGGTTCTCTGACCAACCGAGGCAGAAATGTTATGTCCGAAAGGGATAATTTACCCTAATCAGATTTCATTTTGAAGACTTGGGTATCTTCCATTTTTTACTCTCCTCATAATGCGAAATCCGGAAGCTTGAAGCTTATGCACTTTTTCTTCACCGCGGTAGACTCAACGTTGGTGGCGAGGCATGGCGAGGTGGCAGCAAGGCCTCGGGGAGGTCGCAGCGAGGCCGCAACGAGGTCACAGTGAGGCCGGGACGAGGTGGCAACGAGGCCGCGACGAGGTGGCAGCGAGGAGCGAGGCCACGGCGAGGTGGCAGCGAGGCCGCGACGAGGTCGCAGCGAGGCCGCGACGAGACCGTAGCGAGGCCGCGACGAGATGGCGGCGAGGCCACTGTGAGGTGGCGGCGAGGTCGCATTGAGGTCGTGGTGATGACAACCTCCGCAATGCTCATTGCATCAAAACCCAAAACCCTTTGATTCTTACAAAAGCTAAAAAGGTACTTTTTTCTGTGTTTATTTTGGGAGCGATTTAGAAGGTTTAATTAACGTTGTTGAAATGTTGTACAGAAAGGGCAACAACGATGGGAACCCATTCGTAGGGTGTATGAGGGTAGTGTTTGACTTTGCCAATCCACCGAGAGGTTCAATCCTACTGAGGTTTCAAGTTGGCGTTAATTGGATTACACCAAACATCCTTATCCCATCTAATTAGAAGCCTAAAGCTACTTATGGCACCAAACTAAAAAGGTAATTTGATTATGTGTTACAAAAACCTTTGCAGTTTACAATCCTAATAAAGTTAGTGCTGTTAAGGCTGGTGTAGTTGTTGTGCTAGTAGAATTGTTGATGGATGACAAGGCTGACATAACAGGTGATGCACTTGCAGTGCTTGCTTCACTCCTTGGTTGCTTTGAGGGATTGGAAGAGATAAGAAATAGTAGAGCATTGGTGCCACTTCTTATTGATCTTCTGAGATTTGGTTCAATGAAAAGGAAGGAAAATTCAATAGCCTTTTTGCTTGGAATGTGCAACGAAGAGGGAGAAGTGGTGGCAAGAAGACTCTTGGCAAATCCAAGAAGTATTCCTTCTACTCAAAGCTTGGCTTCTGATGGATCTTTGAGAGCTAGAAGAAAAGCATATGCACTGTTCAGACTCCTCAATAGGTGCTGCTCTCAGCCTCATCATTCTGTTTGATGATGATATTCACATCACTTCACACTTGTATATTTTGCAAATGAAATTGGTATACTTCAAAAATAGCTCATCATTTCCACTACAAAAAAGAAGGGCATTACCGAAGGCCAGAAGCCCTCGGAAACAGTCCAAAACCGTCGGTAAAAGGTAATTACCGAAGGCTTATCGACGGCCAAAGAGCCCTCGGTAAATCTCTTGTCGCTAACATTTACCGAGGGCTTTTGCCCTTCGGTAATTTCCGAAGGGCGAAAAAAAAAACAGGGCGCTATATGTATAGAAACAGGGCGCTATATGTATAAAAACGGTAGGAAGATGTAATTTGGTGAAATGGTGCAAAAGTAACCAAAGGAACAGTAAAGATGAACTTTGATGCACCAAATATATGTATAGAAACAACCAAATTGTGCCAAAATCTACTGAATCACACTATCACTTGTTGAGTTCCAAATTTCAAACAAAAATGGGAAGTCAAACTATGATTTTGCAGATTTAATGAAAATGGACCAAGGCAACAGTTGAAACAAGTTTCAAATGGTGAAATACACTTGCACAAATGTTTAAAATGCTCTGAAATAGGCAGAGTCACCAAAAAAAGGTTGCAGTTGCTAAAAGTGCAGAAAAATGAACTAAAACTGTTGGAGAATTGAGAAAGTAGTGCATTCAAAGCTGGATAGCTCAACTAAAGACTCAAAGAATGCCTAAAAACACTACATCTAACTACAGATAAACAGCTAGCAGAATTGAAGCACCTAATACCAAACAAAGACTATAAGCACGGTGCAAAAAGATACTAGATAAGTTGTGACAGCACTGGTTTACAGAATTTTGAATCAACTCAATTATGCTTTTGACAAATCAGTGGTTAATCAGAGTTTGTACAACTTGAAACATGTTTAGAAACTTCAAACAAACTTGCACCAAGATTTAGAGACACAAAATCTGGTCAAAAACAATTTGCACAATATGAACCGAGAATTATATTTGAATGCAGAATTTGAAACCAGATTGCGATGAACTCAACCACTAATTCTACTATTCTGTGATGAATATGAGTTGGAATTACTTTAGACACAGTTGAAATCACTAGGCAAACTTGGACAAAGCTTGAAAACCATATTGTGAATGGAAAATGCTTATTATGGTACGAATCAGGTTCCAGACTAAGGTAAAGCAAGAAAGCTTCAATGATATTCAGAATAGGTCTATCTTGATTGAGAGAAGGATTGAACTTTAAGAAAAAGAGTTTGATGAATTCCAAAGAGCACTAGAGACCAAGCATTGAAGTATATTAGCCAAGCTTGATTTTAGATTATATCGAATCAAACCAAACGTAAAAAAAAAAAGTAATTTACAATAAGTATTACAAAGTAAAAGTGCAAATTAAAATACAAGCAGTTAAATGCACTAAATATTCAAAAGAGCTTTTAGCTAACTGAAATTGTCTAATGAGAACCAAGGACAGAATTCTGGTTTCTCTAGATTTTATTCAATTAAAAACAGAGCTTTGAGTGACAACAAAAAAGTATACATGCTCCAATGAACATTACTAAACCAGACAAAACAAACACACCCCAATTCGTCTCTATTTCATATAGAACTTATTACTTACACTTACACGCCAGCATACCATATCATCCAATATACTTCACCAACCACCTCTACTAGCATCTGTGTTCTTTTGTTTTAATAAATAGAAGAAAAAAATGTAAAATCAGAATAACATGAAAGGAAACAAACCAACTTTGAACATAAAACATGTAATGCATATCAATCTATCTGTACATCTGATAAAGACACTCCCTAAGAAGACCATTAGAAAAACACCACAAAGAAGCCAAGTGAACTAGTTAGTCACAAAGGAACTCAAGAGAATATAACAAAAACGTGTAAGAATGTCCAGAATTTCTTTCTAACTATATACACCAAATACCCGCAATTTGATAACAATGTTAAAGCCTTAGAAAATCTCTATTGGTTTTGAGTCATCTAAAATTAACAGAGGTGCTTTCATGATCCAAGAGAAAACCCATCAACACCAAACAAGTTATTCCAGAGAAGGGAAACTGCTGACCAGTGCAAAAACAAATGAAAACCATTTTCAAGCGCAATCACTACGAGACAACTTGAGAGCTTTTCTGAATTTGAAATATCTCACTAATATTAATGCGGTTTACAACATCAATGCACAGGTAAGAAAAATAAGAAACATTTTTCACAAACCAAAGCAATAGAGAGAAGAGAGAAATCTCATCTCACCTGTTCCAGTTGATATACACTTTGCCTTCCCTGATTCCCCTGATCAAGTAGTGAAAATTGTTTTACAGTAAAAAAGAATCCATCTCTGCAATGGAAATCAAAACATATAAACAAATTAACAAAAGGAATGCACAGGTAGTTAGCACTTAAGTAACTTCTAAAAGCCACCATAATGGGATCAAATATCAAATCTTGTGAACTTCAATTAGAGAGAAGTAATGCTTACAGATCGAGGCGGATCCACGAGGAACCATGGAAACTGGCATAGATCGAGCTAATCGAAGAAGAAGAACAGCAGATGACGAAAAACGGAGGCAAACCCTAGATTGAATGGTTTGATCGGTGTACATTCTAGGGTTAGGGATTTGGGATGTTTTGATCGGTGGAGAGAAAGGATTCAACGATTGAATCGATGGAATGGAATGAACAGCGATTTTAATCGGGCAAAAGATAGAACAATCGGTGAAAAATGGATTCTTTGGTGGATTAGGCCGAGGTAAGGGACAAATGTACAGGAGAATGAAGATCTAGAGACTAACCATGGCTGGGCGGATTAAGATCTGAGGCGGAGGAACTTGAAATATGGATCGAAGACGAGGGAAGCTTTGAGAGAAAAAGAAATGTGTGCGGGTGGATCTCTCCAAAGAATGGCTAAATGAAGATGTGGTTCGAATATCAAGCAGACATTACCGAAGGGCAAACGGCCCTCGGTAAGCAGACATTACCGAAGGGCAAATGGCCCTCGGTAATAAACCTTCGGTAATATGCGATTTTATTGTAGTGTTCTTGTTTACAATTTTTTGTTTCAATTCTTTGGAGCTTTGCCCAAATGACTGCTGATTAGGAAATAATCTTTGTCAGAAGAATATCTTATCTCTATCTATTAAAAACTAAGAAAAAAATTAAAGAAGATATTGTTATTGAGTAATCATATTGTAGCCTCTATTGCAGCCTCTATTGAGAAAAAACTTAAACCCCATATTGCAGCCTTTATTGTAGAAAGATTGAGGAGAAAAAAAAAACCTTATACTACCTCGATTCAACTACAAACTGAGGCATAAGACCCCTCTACTGCCTTGGTTCACCTGCAACCAAGGCCAAAAGTCTAGTGAAAAAAAAGAATAAAAAAGGAACGCCCTCTACTACCTTGGTTGTATTTGAACCGAGGCAAAAGCATACACCATTTTGCCTCGGTTCATAACTGAGGCAAAAAGGGGTAGACTTTTTACCTCGCTAGTATATACTTCGGTTGTGGGACCGCTGCCTATGGACGAAAATAAATTCTGTCATTTCCCTTGACTGCACTAGTGAACACACGAATATTTTAATAATTTTATTTTTAATTTAAAATAAAAAAATAAAAATAAAATCAGAAATTATTCAAATATCCTTAACCTTAAAACTTAGAATCCGTAATATATGAGTATTTTTGTCAACTAAAATATGATACAACGCAAACCCCTAAAATTAACGTTGGATTAATTTAAACAATAGAATGTATATATGCATTTTTAGTAAGAGGCACATTAATTCCTTATTGTATAGACTGAATAATAATTTGGAAGTGATTCTCCCACTGTCCTCTCAAAGGATAATGTTACATATCAAATTAAATGTCTGGTATATTCTTTAGAATTTAACTTTAGGTTTTGATCAAACCATTTGGCATTCATTAATATGTGAATATGCATTTATTAATCTTTATTTTTTTTACGATCACTATCTATTATTAGAAGAAGTTCCAATGGAAAGTCATAGCTACAATTATTGATTTAGGATTGCTAACACTTATCCTTTGTTCCCTCCACTCTCTTGACAATTTCTTTATTCAATGGGCTCATGATATATTTAGCCAACGTTTTAGCTCTACATGCTATCTACATTAGGGTTCTTTGATACATATGAAACTAAAAGTCATAAAATAAATATTTTAAAACCTATATATTTTCAATTCCCTAAACCTAAACCCATGTATTTATCATTTTTTCACATATTTTTTTTTCCAAGGATTACATCATGTACTAATCGTGAGATGGAAACAATGTAAGAAATGAAAAATATATGGTGATTCTTACACGTGTAGGTGCATTTTATATTTTATATTGGATAATGATACCTTGACATATTTTTTACAATATTTTGACATAGCCATGTGTCGCAAGGTCAATGGTCCATGTGTACAAGAAATTAAAAAACGAAAATGACGTGGAAATGAAGGGCTACAGGGGTTTCAAGTGACAGGCTTCATTTTGGGATTTCAAAACTAGAATATCACTTTGGGTTAGAGAGAACCCTAAAGGGAAGGAGCACTCAGCAGACTTGTGCCATGGTGAACAGAACCATCGTTAGACAGAGTTTTGACCGTTAGTGAACTGATGTCGTTCACCAAAGCACATTTCGTCATCGTTCCACCCTTTGGAAGCAACGACCACCGAAAGCGTTGCCTTTCCGCCATTCCGCCATCGTTGGCCTGTTCCTTTGGGCAATCGTTTGTTGTTGTTCTGTGGGTTTGAGTTTTTTTATAATATCTTTTACCACTTAGGGGTTTTATGGTTTTATGGGTCTTATTGAGATATTGTTTAACCTTATTTAGTGTAGTGTAATGGAGGAACTTGATCAGCATGAACTTAAAGTGCAAAATCTTTTTCTTAACAATTGTTGCACATACAAGTGATGTTCAGACAATGATTATGACACTTATATCGAACTTCATCCCCAAGGAACCATTCTTTGTAAAACTCATGGTGTAGAAACTGCATTGGTACCAAAGGCCAGATAATTGGAGACTTCAGGCAAATGTTTTGCACAAACAGGTCAACTATGAAAATGACATTCATTTTGAAGTGCAGAATTTTTTCTTAACAATTATTGCACATACAAGTGATGTTAAGACAATGATTATGACATTTATATCGAACTCCATCCCCAAGGAACCATTCTATGTAAAACTCATGGTGTAGAAACTACATTGGTACCAAAGGCCAAATAACTACAGACTTTAGGCAAAAATTTCGAACGAGGTCAACTATGAAAATGACATTCATTTTGAAGTGCAATTCTTTTTTACTTATTGGACATACAACTGATGTTGAGGCTTTGATTATGACATTTATATCGAACACCATCTCCAATGAACCATTATTTGTACAAGTTTTAGTACATAAACTTATTGATAAGGGGAGCATAGTGTTAGCAAAACCCAATCCTTGTGATGGTTGTTTTTGATGATGACAACACATTGTTAATAAAAACACATGTGTGTAGTGTGTTAGATGTTGCTTACTGTGTAATATGCACATATTGTGTTTGTCACATTATTTGTTGAACATATCATATTGATTGATGCATACTATAGTGTTTATGAAGTGATTATATTTGCGTATGCTCAATGTATGTTACTGTGATATGAAAACCATAAGCACAAAAGCATATCTGCATGACTTAATTGATTATAGTGGTGTGATAATAAATTAAGGTCATCATAAAGCTTGAGTTTTAAACTGTGGCAAAACAACTAGTTTTGAATCAATTATATTAGTTAGTGAATCGATTGAAACTCATGTGTTTGCACATATCTTTTGCAAATGTGCTTTAATGTGTTTTGGAAAGAAATGTTTTCAAAAAATATTCTAAGTGTTAATGCTTAATCGATTACGTGGATCATGTATTCAATTAAGTCTGTTAAGATTTGAAAACTGATTTCATGTTGTTCTAACTTCTATAACGGTCATATTTTTAAACATGTTTGACCAACATTTAATGAAAATCGATTGCATTAATTGCGTATTCAATTAAAGAGCCAAATTGGTTGTAATTCTGTTACACTTGTTTAATGTAACCGATTACATAAGTTGGTTAATCGATTTCATAGCGTCAGGATTGACATAAACTATATATTGACGCATTGTTTGATTGGTACTAATGGCCAAAAAATTGGGGACTTTAAGCAAAGGTTTTGCACAGACATATCAATCTTTTCTAAGATAACACTCATTGGACATAAAAATCATGTTCAGGCAATGATTATGACACTTAAGGCAAATATTTTGCACATGGTCAACAAATTCATGCCATTCATTTTTTAGTGCAAAAATTTATTTTCATCATTTAATCCACATACAACCGTGTTCATACCATATTGAACACAAATAATCACATCCACATTTCGTGGGGACTGCAGTACAAACCTTCTCTTTTTTCAAACTCCTCCCAATGAATCTCGCAGAAACAAAACCCTCCAATCCTTTAATTTTCACCTCATTTTAAATTTTTTTAAAACATTTTCCATATGGACTAGTAGAAAAATGACACGTGTCCATATTAAAATATTGTGAAAAATTGATGTCAAATATCATTATCCTTGTATATTTTATCCTTATATATTTTACCTGAGTAGTGCAATTCCACATATTTTATATTTTTCATATCGATCGTTTTCTTTTGACATAAAATTTCATATCATAATAGTTTCATGTACGCACTCAATTAATTGATAGGAAGGGAGACTCGTCAATCTAAATTTAAACTAAAAGAGGCTAAGAGCAAAAACAGAAAGTTCAGAAAAGGTGTCTGCAAATCTGTATCAATCACTTGAAGAATCTTGGGATTGGTGAAAATTTTTGTCGGCCAATGTGAAACTAAAAGAATCCGTTAAATCAATTTAAAAGTTGAATATCCAAATTAAAACTGAATTTAAAAATATTAATTTATCAAAATCTATAGTTTATTCTAACAAATAATGACTCTTTTAAGTTGTGGAAGTTTACTATTTCAACGATTTTGCACTTCATAGCTTTATATAAAAAATAAAATTTTGTCGAAATTTACCATAATTCAAGATATCATGAGAAAAGATATTATTTTTTTCTGAAGTTAAATTTGTAGCATATATGATAGCTAATATTCCATTTCATAGCAAACAATTACACTTTCGAAAAATAAAAATAAATGTAATTCAAGGGCGTGTGTTGAAAGATAACATGGTTTCTAATTGAGACGCAAAGTTATGTTCCTCTATTGTGCTTTCTCTTTCAGGATATGTAACTTGTCTCGAGCGAAAGCAAAAGAGAAGCATTTTCCCCAACAAAAGGACTATAAAGACTAAAGCAAAAGAAAGAAACCAGAGAAGAGAACATGTAGTTTTTTCATACGCCAGTTAATTGCCAACTACGTAAAGATAGAGATTGAAAAGGAAGAGTCTGAAACCTTCAACCTTTGTTTCCTTATCGATGATGAAGATCTACATCACAACCACTCCAAACCAGAACTGTAACAAAAGAGAAAAGGTGCAAAGAATAATCTGTCAGAAAAAGCAAATTAAAGAGAAACTATAGCTCTTTTGTCTACCTCTGATGAATCGTTCTTTAAGAATAACAAGTGCTATTTGAATTTCTTAATTATGTATTAAGGAGAGGGAAGAAAAAATAAAGGCATATGATCCATGCATGCATGCTTTTGTATTTAAAACGATGAAAGACGATAGGAAAAGAATGAGATCTGGTCGGAGAGAGAAGAAGAAAGAAGTAAAGGGAAATGGTAAATCCTATCCCAAACTTTGCGAGGAACATTTGGGGCAAATGGAACATTCAGGGTGTTGTCCTTGTGAGTCTGACCATGCAAATAGTTCTCATATTCATAGCTCCTTTCAGAAAACGCTCGAGAAATACATTGTTGGTTTCGGTGCTTTGGTGCACGTACCTTGTTGCAGATGTCACTGCGGAATTCTGTGTTGGCCTCATCTCCAACAAATATGGTGATAAAGACACGGCAGTTTCCACCATCGATGACTACTTGCGAGCCTTCTGGACACCCTTTCTGCTGCTGCACTTGGGTGGCCCTGACACCATTACTGCTTTTTCTCTCGAGGACAATGAACTTTGGCTCAGGCACATGCTTGCTTTCACGGTGCAGGTAAACCTAATTTACTTGTATTTCTTAACAATATAATTAATCTATGTATTCTATATAAAAAATCTTATCATACTATTGTCCAGGCACAGTATTCAATAATATAGTAATATACCCATGTCATTACCCTAAGTGTCTCTTGTACATATCTATAATATATGTATTTTTCTGAGAGAAAAAATTAATCTGTGTAGTATCTGACAAACATATATTTTCCAATCATAATACTTAAATATAATATACTGCTTTAGATATTCCAATCCAAGCACTTTGACATTGTTGGTTTAATTTAAAAGAAAATTATATTCTACATCACCTTGTATAATTATATTTTTCTTTTACTCTTCTAATGTTTCAATCAAATTTATATATTCAATTATGTTTGACAATCCCAATTTCGTACATTGTGCAAATTTCATCATCTTTTATAAACTTACTCTATTGGAGAGGACTGGAGGTACTGTAATAAACAAGTCCAGGTACAGAAAATGCACAAGGAAGGAGTGGAAATTAAGTCAACATGAATCCATGCTATTACATTTTCTTACATATCTATTAAGTAAAATATACACTACTTAAAAAAAGCATCATCGATACTCAGTAAAAAAACACAACATAATACGAGATGCTTTGGCAATTAACTTAGAAAGATGAGTCCAAATATGAAGATGTGAAAACAATAGTAAAAAAGGTTTGGTCTGGTTTTAGAAGAATAAAGTGTGGCCTCTCTCTTCCTTTAATTTGTCATTAAAAGAGTAGTGTGTTGGAAGTATATCTAGTATGACAAAAAATAATATTTTTATTTTTACCTTTTTTACTCTCCTGTTATTGTTAAGTTTAAAGTTGATCTCTTAAAACTCGTATTAATTTTTTATATATTATCATGTGACAGTAAGCTAGTTTTGATAGTTAGACTTTAAAAGCTTGTATTTAATGTGCTTCAAAGATGAATTTAAATTTCACATCATTACATAATTCAAGTTCATTTTTACATTTTACATATTGGTTTAAATTTTATTTTTATCGATAATATTCGGCCTAATTATAATTTTCTCCTGCAGTACATAGTATTTCAAAAAATTTTGTCTTTGGTTTTCCACAGATTTTAACTAAAAAGTTATATGAATTTCTCTAACTTTTAGTTAGTATAATAATTTTCTTAAAAAAAGATATTGTTATTACAATATTAATATATTATTCCTTTAAATAATCACAATGCATTACCATATCATATTTCTCAATCTTATTCCGTTACTATTGAAATATGATAAAGTTTTAAAATTAAAAAGGTTTTGAAATCCGTCCTAAAGAGACATTAATTTATTCAATGAAATATATATAATGAAAAGACTTAGGATTATTTGACACACCTAAATTTTTCATATTTATTTTATATTATTTTTTTTTATTTTTTATTTTTTATTTTTTATTTTTTATTTTTTTTAAAAAATACAAAAGTTTATATTTTTATAACTATTTTATCCTTATGTTTTGTGTCAAATGAATGTAAAAATGTGTGATAGTATTATTACTCATAAGAAAAATGTTTTTTTAACAATTTTTTTAATACAACCTATTTACAAGTGGTAGCTCGTGATTGATTATTTATAGAGACTAATGAAATAATAACACATGTTTTCAAAAAATTATTAAAATGCTAAGAAAAAGTTGTTAACATGGTAGATATTAGGTTTAATAGCCAATTTAGTCCTCACTTTGGTTGAAAAATCTCAATTTAGTCCCTCGTTATAAAAGTGTTTTGAATTAGTCCTAACTTTTAAAATAGTGGGTCAGATTGGTCCTTTCTGTTAAATATAAGTTAACAAAATTAATGGATGATGATGTGACACAACTTAAAGCTAACGAGGGACCAATCTAACACATCAGCTTTAAGCTGTGTCACATCATCATCGATTAATTTCGTTAACTTATATTTAACGAAAGGGACGAATCTGACCCACTATTTTAAAAGTTAGGACTAATGTAAAACACTTTTATAACGAGGGACTAAATTGAGATTTTTCAACCAAAGTGGGGACTAAATTGGCTATTAAATCTAGATATTAATATCTGACCTTTTATATTCACAGGTTTGTCTAACGGGTTACGTGTTCCTGTTGACACTTCCAGAAAACACGTTATTGATCCCTACAGTCCTAGTTTTCATGGCGGGGGTCATCAAATTTGCAGAAAGAACTATTTCTCTTCAACATGCAAGTGCTGACAACTTCCGACAATCTATGATTCAAAATGCTGATGCAGTTCCCAGTTATGCAAAGCTCATGGATGAGCTGAAATCAAGACAGGAAGCAGGACTTCCAGCACAAATAGTAACCATGCCAGAAATCTCAGAACAATTTTTGGACATTGATGAGTCACATGATCAACATTCCAAGATACCTTCTATAGAGGAAAATGATGACCAAATTGATGGCAATAAGCCTTACAAACAATCTCAAGAAAAAGAAACACCCATTAGTACCGACTCACAACCAGACACTCCCAAGAGTAAGCCATCTAAAGCTTAAGCTCAGCAACATCAACAGAATAGTATTCATTGTTATAATATTATTTAGCTTAATTATGTTTACACTCCACGAAATTTGGACTGAGTTGCTTTTCGTTATTCCAAATTTATTTTGAAAATAACCACTTTCAAACTTTGATTTAGGTCTCCCTCGTGAAGTGGGAGATTCTTCAACTGAGAGGGATGTTGACGAAAAGCTATCGGATTTGCAAGTAATGAAGGGTGCTTATGACTACTTCAACAAATTCAAAGGGCTGGTTGTTGACATGACCTTCAGCTTCCAGGAGCGCAATGAGAGTCGCACTTATTTGCTAAAAAGAACAGCAGTGGATGCTTTGAGAGTGATAGAGGTTGAACTCAACTTCATCTACCAAGCTTTCTACACCAAGACAACCATCATAGAGAGTTGGGTAGGGCTTTTCTTTCGATTTCTGTCCATTGCTTCAGTCGTAGCAGCTTTGGTTGTTTTCATTTTTGACGAAAAGAGGGGTTGCGAACCCTTTGATGTTACAGTCACCTACATATTGTTGTATGGTGCTGTATCCTTGGAAGTCGTGTCCATTTTCATGTTCATTTTCTCTGACTACTCATTTGCAATATTGTACTCTCGCGGCTCTCAGAAAATCAGTGATTCTGATAGTGGCACTGGAGATGACACGGAAGCAACCAAACTAGAAACCACTCTCAGTTGGGTCCTGAAGCTTAAGAAACCCAAATGGTCAAAACACAAGGATAACAAGCCAAAATGGTTAAAAAATGAGGAATACGAAGTTTTGAAAAGATTCGTACTGTTTCGTAGATGGTCTGAAACCATCTCGGCATTCAACTTGATATCACGTTGCTTAGACAAGAAGATTAAATGGTTGGATTGGGTGATTAGAAAAATTGGAGTCGAAGAGTTTGTGGAAAAATGGATATATGAGAAGAAGAGGCCATTGCTTCAGAAACTTTGGATTTTTATATTTAACGAGTTGAAAAGAAAATCTGGGGATGCAGAAGATGTTGAAAGTATTCAAAGAATATGTTCCTCTAGAGGTGAGTGGGTTATCAAGAAAGGTGGTCTATCACGAGATGATCTGAACAAGTTGATGCCTTATGTGGAACGCAACGATGTCACTTTTGATGAGTGCCTAATTCTGTGGCACATTGCCACTGACCTCTTGTTCTATGTAGAAGGTCAGCCAAACGAAACGGATGAGCAGATAAAGAAAAAAATTGATGCTCCTGATCTGGAGAAAGGAAACCATGATGATGGTGAAGATGGTGATAAAGAGGGACAAAACAAAACGGATGAGAAGAAAAAGAAAGAAAATAATGCTCATGATCTCAAGCAAGAAAATCATGGTGATTGTGAATATGGTGATATTGAACTGCGGCATTTTAGTAAGCTTTTGTCGGATTACATGTTGTACCTCTTGATCATGCAACCTACCATGATGTCTTCTATTAGTGGAATTGGGCATAAAAGATTCCTAGAGACGTGTGAACATACCTCCCAAGAGGCCACTAGCTTCTTTAACAAAAGGGCTGTTAGAGAAAAGAAAATGAGAGAGGGATTAGATAAAAGAAACAAGCAGCTTCAAAAAAAGAACACATCGAATTGGCTTCTCTATCAGGCAAGGGACAAGTGGGACAAGCTTGGACAATTCATTAAGTTCATCAAAAGGGTAATACATAATCCCCTCTTAAATTATACATACACACCCCAATTACTTCAAATGCTCTAAATTTAACACCATTGTTAAAACTAAAAACTAGGCTATCACTCTTCCTAGATTTCATAATAAACACACACACATATATAGTTAAAAATTTTATCAGCACTAATTATGTTTTAAAATATCAATCATGTTAAATCATTCATTATATTTATAACTTTTTCTGCCTAGGGGTTAAGTTTCAAAGAAAAAGAAGAGGATGAAGATGCAGAAAGTAAAATGAAAAAGGCATGCGAGGCACTACATAGTGTGTCTGTGGAATATGAACCCTCTGATGTGAAGGGAGATAGGAGCAAATCTTTGTTATTTGATGCGTGTAAATTGGCGAGTGTTATAAGACGTTTAGATGGGACGAACAAATGGAGACTGATGGCACAAGTATGGGTGGAATTATTATCATATGCAGCAGCAAATTGCATACCAATCACTCATGTCCAACAACTTAGTAAAGGTGGAGAATTCCTTTCCATTGTTTGGCTATTGATGACTCATTTAGGCCTAGCCAAGCAGTTTCAAATCAAGCGCAAAATTGGTCGTAAGTGAAGAATATGAGGAGAAAACAAATGAGGGCAAAAGTAGCTAAAAATAACTTCAGTATAACTTGTTGCTTCTTTTTTCTTGTTAAGACTAGAAGATGTAGAGCGCTTGTTTATTTTCTGTGTTGGCGGTATCATATGTTTTTTTTCTTTGAATAACGTAGTCATATTTGGTAAATAAATAATAGAAGGAATGATATTGTAGAACTACAATTTCTAAAGTAAAATTTGTAATATAAAACTGTTCCGGTTTCATAATATATTGAGTTATTCTGTTGTACATAATTTTCTCATAAATATTGTTTTTTACAACTTGTTTAGAGTAATTTTATATGTTAGACGCAAAAATATATATATTAAGAACGCATATTAAATCAATTATGAAATCAATTTAATATATGTGGATGTAATCTATTACATCTTAGATAATTGTAGAATTGATTTAATACATTTATCTGATCTTATATTTTTAATCGAAAAGGACAAAATAACATTTTTAAAGGATTATATTAGATCGGTTAATACCATATCCGATCTAATATTTGTATCTATTTTAACAAAAAACTCGAACATATTAGATTGGTTATGATCGTAACCGATCTAATATGTCATGCATTAGATTGGTTAATGACAACCAATTTACTATTTGCTGAAAAATTTTGTTTTCAATTACAATAAACTCAAACATGTTACATTCAAAATAAAACAATGTCAATGATACCAATAACTAAATGACAATATTATTTATTGGACAATATTATTTATTGGACAAATAATCATCATTTGTCAATAATACCTATTAAACAAGAAATTTAATTAGTGATTTAAAATTAATTACATGATAGCTAGAGTGAGTGAGTTTCATGTAACATCCCAATTTAAGATACCATTAATAAAGTGTAAACCTTCTAACATGTGGAAAATGAGAATTAATTAACTAAACCTTTTCAAAGTAGTTATATCAATAAAAGAAATAAAATCATATTTATTGAATAAAAATAAATCAAAGTCTCCTTCCAAGTAAAACTACGAAACAAAACATTATATTTTGACATAACAAAATTGCTCATCAACTAGAACATATGAAGAATCATTTGTTCTCGTATAACAATAGGAGTTATACAATCATCACACAACAGAATAAATATTATAACAACTCCATATCATACTACAAAAATTATTAATATTACCAACGGATTTTTACCGACGGATACATACGCATTACCGACGGATACATACGCATTACCGAAGGACATGTTCCCTCGGTAAATTCTTCGGTAATGTCAATGTCACTTACCGACGGATTTACCGAAGGTTTTTGGCCGTCGGTAAAAAAAGCGGGAATTTTCCCGCCCATTATTTCACTTACTGACATTACCGACGGATGTACCGAAGGTCCATGTCCATCGATAAAAAGAGCGAGAATTTTCCCGCCCAAATTCTGGCTCCAGTGTCAATATATGTGGCACAGACGCTCATTTCTCCTCATTTTCTTTACCAACTCAGTTTCACACCACCACTACTCATTTCTCCTTACCGTCTTGTGGCTTCAGCTCTCTGTCGTTGCAGGTTGCTCTCCACCATCACGGGATGCTCTCAACTTTTCCGGCGAGCTCCACTTTTCCAGCAAGCTCAAGTTTTTTGGTGAGCTGTTGTAGAGTTTATTTGTGCAACATCACCGGTGCTAAAATTTTCCGGCGAGCTCAACTCTGCATGATAAAATGACACAACATCACCGGTCCTAAACTTTTCCGGCGAGCTCAACTCTCCATGATTCCCTATGGTTATTCGCGTGATGCCGTTTTGGTGGCGGAGTTCGTGGAAATGAAAAAAACAATTGACACAACGATGAAGGAAGAGGAAGAAGATGAACTAGGTCGCGACATTTACCGACGGATTTACCAAAGGCCTAGATCCTTCGGTAATTACCGAAGGCTTTACGGACGGCCAAAAGCCTTCGGTAATTACCGACTGACGAAAGATCCGTCGGTAAAGTTTACTGACAACGTTTTTACCGACGGTATGTTGGCCATCGGTAAGCCGTCGGTAAATGCTAATTACCGACGGATTTTATACATTACCGACGAATTATGGTTGTCGGTAATCTCAATCATTGTTGTAGTGACAATAACATAATTTATCAAGTAAATTTTATGCTCCTACCATTCTAAACAAGATTAAATAAAACTATCCAAATTATTCTTTCCAATCCACACTTCAACTCAAGCAACCCATGCTAACACCATTAATCATTATAAACCTATGTCATCTTTCATACTCTAGCACACACAACTTGTTCGCCAAAACAAGGTTTTTCCTGTTCACTAAAATAGGACTTTCCTGTTCACTAAAACAGGACCCACTCACTACAGTAGGACTTTTCTCGAGCCATTCACCAATAGTACGTAAGAAGACATAGGCTCCCCAATCATATTGTCGTATTGCAATCAACACAACAACATGGCATTCCACATAATCATCATGGACATAAATCACAACACCTCAAACATCAAACCATAAGTTTGAGCAACACCACAACAAAACACATAACTCGACAATACCAGAACATACCCAAATTCACCTAGACAACCCCGACAATGCATGAAAAACATTATATCAATCAAATTAAGCACACTAAATGACTTGGAACATGTAAAAAACACCATTTTACTTCATACACTACTAAAACAAAGGATTTTAACTCGCACATTTGACATCAGTTTAGTAGTAACCGAAGAAAAAAATGGTGGTGACATTTTTGTAATTATCGCAAATGTATATGCCTCGGTTAAAAAAGAACCGATGCTTAAAACTCACATAGTGACATTTTTGTAATTATCACAAACGTCTATTACCTTGGTTGTTTAGAGAACCGAGGCATAAAATAACTAAATTATTTTAGAGGGTTTAGGCAACGGTTCTTTATAGAACCAAGGTCATAGACCTTTATTGCCTTGGTTAAAAAAATAATCAAGGTAATAACACGTATTTTGGGTTAAATTTCGCGCACAGAGGCATTTTTAGGCAAAAGCTTTTTTGTACTTGGTGTTGCGTCGCTGCTCTCTGTTCTTCCGTTTTCGCAGCCATCATCGTCAACTTTTCTTGCATTTTTTCTTTCAGTTTACGTTGATTAAGTGCTTAGGTATGATTTTCTTTTGTTTTGACTAATTGATTTTGTGTAGAGGTGCTCTTCAGCTCTTCGAATAAACGCTTTTGGGATGTTCATTTCAGCCCCAAACTCACCTTCAAGGTTAGTTTCATTTTAGGTTTTTCATGTTTTCGTTTGGTCGATTGTTCTTCATACATCATACACATCAAAACATAACTATAGGTAAAACTGAGAGTATGCTCAAACGAACTAAAATGAAATGAAAATTTGTATGAAGAACCAAAAAATCATGAAAGTCCCTCACAAAAATTTTTAACTCAAAATTCGAAATGTAAATATTTTAAATATTTTTTCAAAGTTTGAAAAGAAAACAAAAAAAGTTCCCGATAAATAGAAAACAATGTTTTCTGTGTTTGTTTGAATTTTTGGGATTTTGTCATATGGTTTATGTGATACAGAAACGATAATTTTTCTTAAAAAAATATACTTTAGACTACGATTTTGGTAAAAATTGAGGCAAAAAATGGTTTATTGCCTCGGTTTTGGATCCAATTGAGGCAATAGACCCTTTAATTAATTAATTTTAAGGGTCTACAACCTCGACTCAAACTAGAACCGAGGTAATAGACCCAATTTTTTATTTATTTTAATCGCTTTACTCCTTCGAATTTTTTGAACCAAGGCAAAAATGTAAGTCTTAAATTTTTATCTCGTCTAAATATACCTCGGTTGTAAAACTGTTGTCATAAACCCAAAACAACTAAGATAATATCCCTTCTTTGCACCAGCACTAGTACAATCAGGGGAAACGACAGCGGTTATTTTTGGCTATAGGCAGCGGTTTGTGAACCGAGGCATATTCAGGCGAGGTAAAAAGTCAAGTACTTTTGGTCTCGGTTGGCAACCGAGGCATATAGTCCCACTCTACGGCCTCGGTTCAGCTTCAACCGAAGCATTAAGTTTTTGGTTTTTTTAATTTATTTTTTTCGTAGGAGATACTGCCTCGGGTCACTTCAACCGAGGCATAAAGTTGCACTCTACTGCCTCGGTTCGGGCCACAACCGAGGCAGTAGAGTCCTTTTTTTTTTCTCTTCCGCGACACATTCTGCTTCGGTTTTGACCACAACCGAGGCAGTAAGTGGGCTTTTGACTTCGGTTTTTACCAGAACCGAGGCATATAAGTACGTTTTTTTTTAAAGTGGTATCTGTTTCTGCAACATTCCCAATCACAGAAACAGACCTGCATATCTTTTTATAACCAGAACAGTCCAGAATATTACACAAACGTATATTTTAAATGAAATTCATATTAAAACATAAAATATATTGATTGGAATCATAAATCAAATTCTTAGAAGCATAAATCAATCCAATGTAATCATAAATCAAGTTTGAAGCATAAATCAATGCAATGTACATGTTGAATTTATAGTAACATAGAAAAGCATAAAACAACTTAGAAACATAAACTTAAAACTTAGTATATCCTAATATCTCCTACATACTATTATATAAATGAATTACATATCTAGCAAGTGTTTTCCTCACAAGTTGGATTGACTTCTTTGGAATTGAAGCAGTCCTATTAAATCTCTGCATAAAGTACAATGATTTCAATTAGTGTATATGAAATCCAAATATAGAGAACATAAAATTCAAACCTAAATATTACCGTTTCCCATCCAGTGGTGTAATGTGCACGAATGATGGTCATCATCCAAAACATAACGTAGTAACCACATTCATATGACCCCATTTGTCTATTACACTACAATATATCATTATAATTATAAAATGTTAAGTAACATCATTTGAATGGAAGCAAATGTAACAAAGTATGGACTAAAATACCAAACCTTAAGAGAAACCCATGCAAGCTTTTTAGCTGTAGCAGTAGATCTCCCAGATAACATCATATGTGCTGCAAGGGAACTATTAAAAGAAATTCTTTTAGCATACATTTATATAAAAAAAAGGACCAGACATTGAGATTCTTACCAATCTACTGCATGTCTAAGAGGGCTGGGAGGAGACTTATGCAATGAACAAAACCAAACAGCCGTGTTCTCCGGTACGGAGATCACAAGTAGCTGCCAATGACACCTGAAATTGGTAATAACTTATGAATGATATACCAATATTAATAAATGAATGTGTTGAAGTTAACAAACTTCACTTACCCATGTATATAAGGGAGAAAATATATCTCCTTCCCCGTTCCAAAGCAGGTGGTGATGTATGTCTGGATATCATCAAATTTATTTCTGTCATGAGTCATAGAAGGGTCAATGAACCCATATACATCGTTGAACCCCTTCTTGTTTCTAACATCAAACAGATACCTAAAATGAAGAAATAATATGATATAAGTAAGTTGATAAAATACATGTATATATAAAAGTTTTCATAAACTTACATCATTCACAGCTGAATGAGTGTAATATTAATTTCATCTCTCCCCGACGCAAGCTCCCTAACATCTTGCTGATGCAAGTACAATGGGATAAGAGCTTCTCTTCCAAATGTAGTAGAATCCCAATGTACATTCATCGGCACCTCTGAAATGAGTTTAGCAAGGTCGTCTAATGCACCAAGAGGGTCATCCTCAGATAAATGAGTCTTCTTCGGTCTAGGACTTCCCTCTTGACCTATCTGCTGTTAAATGAAAAAATGGTTGTTATAACGTCAATTAGAAGTAAATATTAAAATTGAGAAGTATATAGTACAAGTGTTTACCGGGGGATTAGATACATGACCAACCAAATGTCTAGGCCAGGCGAGAAAGGACCTAAATGCTTCTTCCACAGTGAAGAACTCATCTGTAGGCACAGGAAGAACGGCATCCGCTATGACAACTTCATCGACCGTGACCTTGACCTCATCTTCTGCAAGCTGTACCCCATGCACTACAGTGGCTGTCTCATACACTGTACCACGAGCCACTAGCATGGTCCCAGTATCAGAGAGAATATATAACTCACATGGACGAGTGTCATCCATGTCGTCCCCTGGGGCACCGGCAGCTGAGCAACTTCCTTTACCGCTTCTACCTGTCAAATTAAATGTTAGTTTATGCAAAAAGTAAATTAGTAAGCAAAAATAAATAACCTTACCTGTAAGGGGCACAGCATGTTCCGCTACAGGAGATGGTGGAGGACGATTGCCATAATCCTCATAATGCTGCTGGAACTGGCGCGCAACCATTTCAGCAACTTCATCATATAACTCTGCTCGAACCTTCTTTGTGATCTCCTGCGTCATCTCTTTTCTTATTTCGTCCTTCATCTTTTCATATGAATATGGACGCGAGGAAGACCCAAAAAAATGTCGTATGCCTATGCCAGTCCCAGCAGCACGCACTCGTCCTGGGTGCTCAGTTCGTCCAATAGCTTTGGCAAGAATATCTTGACGACCTTCTTGTGTGAATTGACCTTGGGAGCTCTGCTCAACCAAGGAGTCCTGTCACATAACAAAAGTTCAAAGGATTTTTAATATACATGTTAGATATATAACAAAATTAATGTAATATAATAAGAAATGACATCTTACAATTCTTTCAGATATTTCTCTGGCAGACTCGGAAGTGTAGGAGCCCGATGGTCTCATACGGGCTAACTTCCACTTGTCGTGCCGAGATGGTGGTGAAGGAGGAGGAAGAGGGTCATCACCCTCAGAAAGTGGAAGTCTACTATCTGACTTCTGCTTCATTATTTTCTCTTCAAGCTTCCTATATCCACCACGAGACAGGAGGTGTGGATTTTTATTCTGAGCGCTTATTCCCTGTGCTTTTGACCTTTTTTCCTGTGACAAAATTAAACAATTGCCATGGTAAATAATTATGAAGGATGAATTGAATGATTTTACTACACTTACCTGCCACGCCTCAGAAGAACGAAGCTGTACAAACTGACGCCACGTTTCTTCGTCAATTGCTGAATATTTGGAACATGGATTTTCATCACTTTTTGGTCCAAATATATATCTAGACGTCAATTTTGTCTTAAACCCTCGAAATCGTTCTGCAATTGCAGATAAACACCTATTCCTTAAGCTCTCGACGTTTGGCATATCAAATGTTATCTGCAACAAAGAAAGTAATAACCTCATATAAATACAGATTTATCAATATACTAAATATAGAAGATTGAGCAATATTGCTTAACTTACCAATAGATCTTGCCAGATGAGATTCCGATCAGCCTCAGAAACATGGTCAAACGATGGAGTAAGTATAGAGATACGATCACGTGCCAATACTCCAAGGTAAGACCTAAATACATCTGCATTTGGGCCAGATGCAACTCCAGTGACCACGTCAATAATGACAGGTGTCCTCTCACCTCCATTTCTTCTAAGTATAAGCTGTCGTAACCTCGTTGCTCCTCTCGTCCGTCTAGAAGTGGTAGGGACTTCATCGCCCGACGAATGAGGTGACTCAGTCATATATCTGTCACAATAAATAAGATGAAATATAAATAAAACACTTATAAATTGTGCAATATATTATTTAACAAAAGCCATAAATATTTACACAAACATGAAATTCATACATAATCATATCGATTGGTCATATATATTTTCCCTCATTGTGATCTTCTCGTATTGCTTGTATATCATCAATTAGAGGGTCGTCATCCAAATTTATTGTCGTTTTAAATGGATGGTTGTCAGCGATATGAATATTACTTAGATTCTCTTCTTTTTCTTCAATTTGCCTTTTTCCTTGGAGAGCAACATACCAATGGTCAGATGCAGGATCTTTTACATAAAAAACCTGACTTGCTTGATATGCCATGATGAACGGTTCGTCTCTATAACCAACCTTTCGAAAATCAACAAGTGTCATACCAGATTCATCTATTTTGACACCACTCTTATTGTCTATCCACTTACATTTGAAGAGTGCAACGAAAAACTTAGTGTAATCAACTTCAAATATCTCTTCAATTCTACCATAGTATCTCATGGAACCAACTATAGGATTTTGATCTTTGGATGTGGAAAACTGTAGCGACTCAGCTTCTAGACTGACACCACTATTTTGTACTGTGCTTTTATCATCCAAAGTTTTCGTATAGAATGTGCAATTATTAATTTCGTATCCTGTACAACATACAACATCAAACTTCAAGCCATTTGCTAACCAGAACAAAGTCTCAGAGGAACGTGATTCTTTTGAAACTTCAGATTTGAACCAGGACAAGAATGTTCTGTTATGCTCCATCAACTGCCATTTCTCTGATTGTCGTGGATACTTGTCCCTTACAACGGCTTTGTGAGCTTCCAAAAATGGGATCACTTCATCTGTGTTGTTTAATATGTATATATGTGCTTGCATCAATTCTTCACGACTTTTCGTCACCACATTCACACCTCGGATGCTTTTACTTGTAGAATATCTACTCAACCATGATGTCCGAGGGACTCCTATCGGATTTGCTTTAGCCATATACTCAGAGCAAAACTCAATACTTTCTTCAGCAATATATCTTTCAATCATCGAACCTTCTGGACGATATTGATTTTTGACGTACCCTTTCAAAATCTTCATATAACGCTCAATAGGGTACATCCATCTTAAGTATACTGGTCCACACAACTTTATTTCTCTGACCAAATGAACAAGTAAATGCACCATGATGTCAAAAAAGGATGGAGGGAAAAACATTTCTAGTTGACACAAGATGATCATAATTTCGTTTTGAAGTTCATCTAACTTTGTAGGATCGATGACTTTACTACAAATTGACGAGAAAAATGAGCACAATCGAGTTATGGTCAGCCTAACTTTTTTTGGCAAAATTCCACGAACTGCCACTGGTAACAACTGTTGCATTAAGACGTGGCAATCGTGAGACTTCAGTCCAACAAGCTTTAAGTCCTGCATTGACACTAAGCTCTTGATATTTGAAGAGTATCCTTGTGGTACCTTGATACTCTTTAAACAAAGACAAAAACTTATCTTCTCTTGTTTGGACATTGTGTAACATGCAGGGGGCAAATAAGTACGTTTACCAATCTCTCTTGGTGCCAATTCTTCTCGGATCTTCATGTCAACCAAATCCAAACGCGCATTCACTCCATCTTTTGTTTTTCCCTGGATGTTTAGTAGTGTACCAATCAAGCTATCACAAACATTTTTCTCAACATGCATGACATCTATGCAATGTCTAACATCTAACTTTGACCAATATGGAAGATCAAAGAATATTGATTTCTTCTTCCAAGGGGTCGCTACAGAAGACTTCTTCGACGTTTTCCCAAATTGATGATGTACTTTATTAACTTTCTCAACAACTTCAAGTCCAGTAAGTGGAATGGGTGCATTGTCTTTCTCTTGTTCTCCATTGAATGCTTTCTTTAACCTTCGATATGGATGATTAGATTGTAAAAATTGCCGATGACGCATATACATTGTCTTCCTTCCGTGTTTTAATTGTTGAGATGCAGTGTTTTCTTCACATATAGGACATGCTTTATGACCCTTCACACTGTACCCCGACAAATTACCATTAGCTGGGAAGTCATTAATGGTGCAAAATAACATGGCATGCATCATGAAAGTTTCTGAAGCAAAGGCATCAAATATTTCAACCCCATCAACCCACAACAACTTCAAGTCTTCAACTAGTGGCCTTAGATAAACATCGATGTCATTTCCAGGCTGCTTTGGACCAGATATCAACATTGACAACATCATGTACTTTCTTTTCATGCACAATCCAGGAGATAAGTTGTAAATTATCAGTATAACGGGCCAACAACTGTGATTGGTACTTAAATTACCAAATGGATTCATTCCATCAGTAGCTAAGCCAAACCTAAGATTTCTACATTCTTCACCAAATTGGGGGAATTCTTGATCAATAATTTTCCATTGCTTGGAATCAGCCGGATGACGAAGCATCCCATCAGTTGTTCTCTCATCTGCATGCCATCTTAGGTTTTTAGCGTCTTTGGGATTCGCAAACAAACGCTTAAGTCTGGCAACTAGTGGAAGGTACCAAACTACTTTCAAAGCAGAACCATTCTTTTCTGTGATGCCACCTTCTTCACCGTTGTTTTTTGACTTGTATCGTGATAATCCACATTTTGGACACTTTATCAAAACTTCATTCTCATTCCTATATAATATGCAATCATTCGGACATGCATGTATCCGTTTATATTCCATACCCATCGGACAGAGAATTTTTTTTGCATCATAATTACGATTGGGTAACGTATTTCCATCTGGCAGCATTTCATTCAACAACGACAACAATTCTGTAAAACTCTTATCACTCCATCCATTGCTCGCCTTTAAATTCATCAGCCTTAACACCGCTGACAACCGTGTGAACTTAGTTGAACCCGCATACAAAGGAGTCTCCGCATCAGTGGACATCGTTTCATACACATGCGCTTGGGCAAAAGCTTCTGCGCCAACATCGCGGATCATGTCCTCTAAGTTGTCTTCTTCTGCTTCATCTTCCATATCCATTGTGGAATCATAAACATTTCCAGTTGGAGAGACAGTTGGAAAGTCTGTTAATTCGCCGTGCCATATCCATGTTGTATAACTTCGTATGAAACCATCACAGATAAGATGTTCCCTAATATCAGTTGCGTTCAACTTCCTCCCATTCAAACAGTTCACACAGGGACATCTGAACTTGACTTCATCATCACCACTTGTACTCGCATTACGTTGCGCAAACTGTATAAAGTCTTCTACCCCTCTCTCGTACTCAGTGCTGATGCGTGGTAAATTCATCCACCCTCTATCCGTACGCATGTTTACTGAAATTGTTTACACAATCTCAATAATCTTGAATGATCACTTTGAAAGTGTATGCTTTTGCCTCGGTTCAAATGAAACTGAAGCACTAAAGAGTGTTCATTTTTCTACTCTTTTTTTCGCCAGACTTTTTGACCTCGGTTGCTGATGAACCGAGGTAATAAAGGAGAATCTTATGCCTCGCTTTGAAGTTGAACCGAGGCAATAGAAACTGCAAAAATATTAAAAGTAATATTTTATTCAAAAGCATCACATATTTCAGAATTTTACTTTTAACACTCTCCAGAATAAAAGACGACAAATACATTTTAATGAACCCGTAAAAAAGGGAGGCTATGACTGTATGGACCAAAAAACTAAGAAGATAGAAGTGGTAGGAATACAAGAGTACATTTCCATAATAAAAAAAAGTAATTATATATACAATTATGTCAAAGCATGTTCGTCCCTGTTGGTTCATATATTTTTAAATAAAAGAAGGAACTTAGATGATCTAGTACTATATTACATATCTAATTGCAAGAGGATTAAGACTTAGATTTCACAATTTAAACCTCCTCCGACGAAAGATCAAGAGCAAAATATCAATCACAGCCCTGTTTGAGAAACATGTTTCCCAGTAGCACGAAATAAAATTCTTTCGAAAGGAACTGATTTTTCCCTTGAAACAACTCCACTAATAAAGCCCAACTTAATTTGCTTTGTTGACGTCTCCTCCTGAGCATAAATTTACCAAGTGTGAGAAAGAGAACAAATCTGTAAAGTAACAAATACAAAATACAAAGCTTGGGAAGTTTGGGCGTTTTTACTTGAGGATATTAACAATAGTGGGATTGATGGAAGTGATGCAGAAAAGGCGATATGGTGGGAACAAGAACAAGAACGGAAATTGTTTCGTGGAAGGGCAGAGGCATTCATTCCAAAGATGCATCAAGTACAAGGTATGAATGATATTATCATGAAAATCTAAGCACTATTCACACAACTGACAAATATCTACCTAACAATGTACTACGAGGATAATACTATATATATATATATATATATATATATATATATATATATAGGCTTAATTACCTACTTAGTCCCCATGTTCGGAGGTAATTTGCTGTTTAGTACCCGGTTTTAAAAATGTAGGCATTTGATACCTATGTTTTGAAATTTGTATCAATTGAATCCTACCCACTTAACGCCGTTATAATTGATAACGTTTTTCTGACTGTGTATGTGATTTGTGCAATCAATTGCGTCGTGGCAATGACGTGGCAGGCTGAATTGGGAATTTGAAATGGGTTACATTTTTTTAAATTAACCCTAACTACCCACCACCCACGTCCCAGCCGCCGGCGACGCTAAGCACCACCAGGACCACTGCCGGCGATGCCGTTCACGCCCGTCGGAGCAGTTCTGGCCGCCGCCTCCTCCAAGCAGACCGCCGCAAGTTGCTTCTGGTCTCTCTCCTTCTCTTTTCACCGTCGACCCAGCCACCCGTGCCACCACCTCTTGCGTCGTCGGCAAACCCCAAATACCACCGGATCCGTTCCCAACCTTCGTTCCTTTCCCCCGCCAGTCGCTATCATCCGTTTGGATTCTCCACACTGTGCTCACCCGTAACAGCCTCAACAAACATAACCCTCCACTACACCTATCATCCCTCAAAATCACCATTGATGCCCCATTCGCATGCCCCTTTCACTATCCAGATTTTGACACTCACGGCTACTTCCAATCACCTTTTTCCCCACTCCCAATCCTCATATCCTATTCGCCTTCCCCATGAATCCGTTTCTCAACTCTAATCATCATTTTCTCATAATCTAATCAGCACCCAGAAACCTTCAAAATCGTTAACAGAAGCATCCAAGTAAACAGAAGCATCCAGGTAGGAAAACAGAGAATGAATAAACCAAATCCTAAACGAATCAGTAATTAAAAAAGAAAAAAGAAGAATATCGGAAGGAGGAGAGTGATGCCGTGGCGGCTTGCGGTGGTTGGCCTCACTGGGGGTGGTGTCGGCATGGCACGGAGGGGTGAGAGTCCCTCTCTCGCACGCGAAGAGGTGGAGAAGAGAAGGAGCTGATTGGAGCTTGGGCCGACACGGGCTCTGGCGGTGCGCGACGCCACGGAGGAGGAAGCAGTGGTGTGGACTGGAACAGAGGCTGGGTTGCGGCGGCCAGTTAGACAGACGCGGCGGTGAGCCTGCGGAGAGAGTAAGAGACCTTGGGTCTCCGAAGAGAGGGTGAGCTGAGGGAGTGAGCTTACGGGAGAGTTCAGTCTTAGAGGAAGCCTGCCACGTCAAGTCACTTAAGCCACCTCATTGCCATGATTGCACAAATCACATACACAGTCAGAAAAACGTTATCAATTATAACGGCGTTAAGTGGGTAGGATTCAATTGATACAAATTTCAAAACAAAGGTATCAAATGCCTACATTTTTAAAACCGGATACTAAACAGCAAATTACCTCTGAACATGGGGACTAAGTAGGTAATTAAGCCTATATATATATATATATATATATATATATATATAAGTGTGTGTGTTTTTTCCTGCCTTAGAAAATCATGCAGCATTGAAAAGGCTCCAATAAATTAGTATGCATAAAAAAACAATTACATTTGCTTCTCCTAAAAATGTTTCTAAAATGGTTTTAGAAAGGCTATTTCAGTGGATCAATGACAACTCGAGGGAGTTTCATAATATATACATTTTCTATTCCCTGCATGTGGAATGAATCCAGGAAGAAATTACGAAGATCAAGGTCCCTGCCATGCCATGTTTCTTTTGAGGAATAATTCTCTTTGTCAATCTATTTCAGAAACCTTTCAACTTTACTGAGATGTGCTTTGGAGTTGTTAACAGGGCATCAAAAGATGAGCTATCATCTTCAGCGCTTGTGAGTTGTGGGAAGATCTACTTTTGGAAGTGCCAATTTCAGAATATATAACTAATAATATGCTAGATTATAAGAACAACCATAAACCCAGTAAGGATTGTACCTCCATTTTCTTCATCTCCATTTCAGCTTTTCTAATCTGGTGATTTTCTCAGGCTTGAATCTTCACCTTTTCACGCTTGAACCTAAATAAAGGTTTAACAAACAAACTTTGTTAACAGTCAACATTGGAATAAGATAAACCCTCACATTGGAATAAACCCTCAACATCTCCACCATTGATTTTGATCCATGTACAGAGAGACTGGGTTTGTATTTGATATTTCATATGCTAAGTATAATGAAATTTTCATATCAAATCTAGTAAGACCCGCAAGTTACTCTTTCTACCTATCCGTTGGACCCACCTCAGAGATTTCCAAATCTTTTAGGTATATAAAAAAGAAAAATCTACCATAAATATTCAACATGCTACATAAGAGAAAAAAAATTATATATTATAGATCATACATTTGATAAAGAAGAAAGATAAAAAAGTAACAAGTGTTGAATATATATATATATATATATATATATATATATATATATATATATATATATGTGATCTTTAATGAAACCGTCATGTATCCGTAAAAAGGAAAAAAAAAGTCATGGCTACTGTCAAAATCCAGTAGTATAAGAAATGTGCGATTATCTTTGATTGAATAGTTATCTCAATACTACGAGCAAATCAATACATCATTGGCCAAATATCAATATTATACATGCACTTACCAACACAACATTTAGAGCAGGCTACTCCAAGATGGGGTTATATCAAATTAAACAATTGTATAAAATTTCTCATCAGTTAATAAAAGTGATAAATATTGCTCTTAGACACATTGGACCGTCAAAAGTTAACTTGTTAATAATCTCAGTCTATATCATGAAAATTGGTTATGCATCAGAGAGATTCCCAAAGACAAACCACCGTCCTTAGCATAAGTGTTGATGTCCCTATCTAAGTTATCGTCACTTGCAAATCATATAATGGAACTTGAAACAACCCGTGCAAATACTTCCTTAAAAAAAGTTACAAAATATACACAAACGCATCAGAGAGATTCCCATTAGACGAAGTCAACATTCTCCTTTGGAGTGCTGATGTCCCTGTCTATTTTTTCGTCATCTGCGTATGACTAAAACATTTAGAGTCTCGTGATCTTTTAATATTCACACTAGACAGCAAAAGCTAGATCACAAGCCATGCAATCGCATGCATCAACTTAGAGCAATAACATCACAATTGCAATTCAATCATGATAAGAAATATTAAAAAAACAATAAAAAAAACAATAAAAAAAAAAGAAAACAAAATAATAGAAGTTTTAAAACACCTTACTTTACGAATCATCGAAGAAGATAAAGCTAATGCCTCATATCGAAGTTTATATCATAGAAATGAATCTCATCCCAAGAACAAGCTTTCCTTCAATACATTCAGTTGATCAAAGAACAAGCTCAATAGTTAAGTAATTACCTGCCTCATCCCAAGCCATTGCTCGACTTTCTAGTGGACTCAATCCTCTAGCTTGATCTTCAATCCTCTTGCAGGGGCTTGTTGATCCTCTTCCTCTTCCATCTCACTACCTGAGTAATCATGCTCCTTTTGTGGCACAAGAGCTATCAGTCTCAAATCATCTGCGTTTGAGTTTCCTGGTCTGTTTTTGGAGTGACTTTTCTCTCCTCCTTTTGACAATCCCAAAAGCCACTTTTGTGCATCATCCCACTTAGAAGGGGTTGGTTTTCCCATAGTTGTTCGATGGTGGTGGGGGATACAACGGCGGCTTAATCTGCCAAAATGCAAACCACCAAACTGTAATCCTGACTGGACGCTCAAAATAAATAGAAAAATCAAAACAAAAAAAGGAGAGAAAGGGGATAACAGCTGAAGCAATGTAGATCTGAGATTGTTCACCATGCAACACTAAAATTGGGGATGGGGATCTGGATTAGAACCCTAGGAGCTGTTATCGAGAAGCTGCTGCTTGCTCTTCACTCCAGAGGCGACGCACTCGCAGGAGAGGTGGAAGCCGCGCTCACAACCGTCGAACACGACGAGGTGTTGGTGGCTCCCAGTGGCGGCGTGGCAGGGCTTGGAGCAAGCAGCGCAAGGAGCGAGGCCACCGCTTGGGAAGGCAGCGGGGGCTCCCGGCGACGGCCCGAGGTTCTCGTGATAAGTGATGATGACGTCGGCGGAGTCTAGTAAGGTTTCGGCGAACAAGGAGGAAGGCGAAGGGATCTCGGTAGATTCCAAGAGCGAGCGTCCTGATGGTGGTTGTTGTGTTGTGGCTGCGGCGGGCGTTAAGGTTGGAGCGTAGAGAAGAGAGAGAAACAAGAAAAGGAAAAGGAAAATGGAAGATGGGAGAGGAAGACGCTTGCGCGAGAAGAAGAATAAGAAAATATGAAGATATTGACTCGGTTATCTATTCAACCGGTGCCTAAACCAAATTCCATATTATATGCCTCGGGTTATCTTATTAATAGGTCCCTAAACCATTTAAATTTCATATTATATGCTTGGGTTCTGAGGTAGGATTTCATTGTAAAAAAAAACCTGATTTTGATGTTGGGGCTGATGAAGTGACACAACTTTTATGTCTGGGTTGGCATTCTAACAGAGACAGTAATATCTATAGGTATCGATTCATATATAACCGAAGCATATAATCACTCAATATTTACGAAAATGACACCGCGCTTTTATATATTTCAGTTTTAATAAAATCGAAGTGTATATAGCGCGTTAAAAAAGTTTTTTTTTACTAGTGCTTGCTGTAATCCACTTCCAAACACATCCCGCTCCTAGACATTGACTTTGACACAACTTAAGAACTCTTTCTCAAACCCACACTCAAGGCGGCTAGAGTCCTTCCCTTCCTCAACCTCTCTAATATAGTATTTATAACTTCTAAATAAGCCTAAAACTACCTTTGGCCCATGAACATAATGAAAAAAACACTTAATTAAAGTTACTATTTTGAATCTAAAAGAAGAAAAGAAAGGAAACAAATTAAAACCTATTATAAATTTAACAATTTTACCTTTAAAACTTTAATTTTGATACTTTATACCCGTGGGACATAATATCCAATATCTTCTTTGCATCATAATTGCATGTTAGCAATGTGTTGCCTTTAGGAAACATGTCACTCAACAACAAGTAATTTTGTGAAGCTTTTATCAGTTCACTCATTTCTTGCCTTCATAGTGAAAATTTAAGTAACATTTACAATTGAGTATACTTAGTGCATTTTGGATACAAAGGTTATTCTGCGTCACTGCACAAGTTTTCACACACATGACAACGTTGGAATGAATCATGTCCAACATCACATATCATGTCCACGAACCGATCAGATATCTCTAAATCAACTTCGTATGCTTCTACTTGATACTCATATCTACACTTGGCATGTCTATTAATTCACCATGTCATGTCCACTTTGTGGAGTTCTTTAGGAATCCATCACAAAGCACATGCTCTCGAATAACTTTAGTTGGTAGTTTTCGCTCATTCAAGTAATTAACACAGGACAATATAACCTTTTATTATTATCTAAAATATTCATCATTGCAAATTCAAGAAATTGATTTACTCTATTCTCATACTCATTTATTATGTGAAAAAAATTTATCCAACTTTTATCCATTGTTGTGCTTATAAACTAAACCCTCTAATTTTAAGTGGAGCTAAGAAGCAACCAAACATGCATAACACAAACAATTAATTAATTCATTTGGTTGTCTACATGTCAAAATCCATGTTTTACATTATTTACCTTCCTTGATTTTCTCATGTAAGGCTAGTAGGTTCACATACCCTCTTTTGAGGCCAAATAAGTTATCTTATATTCACTGTCAACTTCGCTAATATGATAGTGAGTGCAGAAGGCGATGCGCAAATGTGAGGATGAGTAGACATATGGGAGGATAGCAAAAAATGGAGGAGACCAACAAAGGAGGAGCTACGATGTTGATATGTTCTTATAGCAACAACGAACACGAGGAATGAAGGAGAGCAAATGAGAATGATAAGAAATGGAAGAAGGAGAGGGAAATGCTCATGAGAATGTAAAGTCGAACTTAGTGAAAAAGGGAGAAGGTAGGGGATTGAAATCACTATAGAGGCAATGTGGTGAAGTGCAAAAACTTGGAGAAGAAGATTAAACATTCTATAGCGGTTATAATGACCAACCGATATACTCCATCACTCTCTATATTGGCTATTCTAGGTCTAATCGGTATAGAAAAATTTTGTAATTTATTACAATTATTCACCGTACCATTTTTTATATTGATTCTAGATCCAACCAGTATAGAAAAACTTTGTAATTTAATATAATTTTCCTATCGTGTCACTTTCTATACCAGTTTAAAGTTTGATCAATATAGAAAAACTTGTCATATTTAAAAAAATTACCATTGTACCACTTTCTATACCTAACAAAGTATAACTGGTATGAAAAAAACCAAACCTTTGAAATATATTATACAAAAACGCTTCTTTAACAACGTTTTTTGCCAACGATTTGACAACGCCATGTGGCGGTTGTCCATTGGCTGATGTTTAAAAAAATAAATTAATATGCAATTGATCAAGCAAGGGTATTATGGGAAGAAAAAATGCAAAATTTCATTTCGCGCTTTCGCTTCTTCTTTCATTTGCATTTCGCAGTTTCGCTTTCGCCTGACATGTCGCGTTCCCTCATCTCTCTCAGTTCTCTTATCTTTCTGGTGTTCAAAGGCTAACCTTCTCGCTAAACCCTAAAGACTCACCTTCTCGCTGTCTTGGACATCCGTCTTCGACAGCATTGAAGCCCTGTTCTACGTAGTTGTCAACCATTTGTATTGTGCCTTATCATTGTCGTGGTGTTTTTTGGTAAGTAGAATTGTGAGAACCCTAACCATCTTTTCCAACATTGACATTTTCTTCTTTCGCGAACCATAACCATCTTCTCGACCCTTGTTGTTTTGTTGATGTTATAACTACATGTCCAACGACAACCCAATGGCAACCCTCTTCTTCGTCTCTCTCCACTATTTTCACTTTGTCTGGAGCATTGCTTTCACTCTCACGGGTCTTCCTCTCAATCGAAAGAAATTTTTCACTTTTATATACAAAAGATCATGATTATAAATGTTGGGTAATATGTACTGATAATATATTATATGAATAAAATTTCAATTTTGATCTAGTACCATACGTTCTCTACTAGTTTTGTTCGACCATATATATTGAAACTTTTATTTGGTTATGGGTGATTGGTACAAAAATCAATTCTGTAAGCGACCTTGATAGGCTTGAGTGTTGGTGCCTAGAAAAAAGATCCAAATCAATTGAGTGTTGGTGCCTAAAAAATGAATCACATCACACAGGTGCCTAAAACAAGATCAAATTCAATTACGTAAAATGTCTTTGGCTACTTATGTGCCCACAGCTGGCTCTTGCAGCACAAGTTTTTGTACAAAACCAGATATTTGTTCGTGTAATCCTTTACAGGGTCCTTATAATCGATTACAATAGCCAAAAAGGCCTACACTTGAATACCAAGGCATAATTTGAAAGGTCTTTGAGTCTAGATTCCAGCAAAACAAGAATCAACTCATTTGGAGTTCGGTGGAGAAAGTTATGAGCAAAACAACCAGCAAAGGTCAGAGTTGGCAGGAATATATAAAGCGTTAACTTTAAGGAATAAATTGTACCTACTCAGATGTCCAAAAATTACAAATTAGTAGTCATTTGAAATCTTTTTGAGTCTAGTTTCTAATTAAAAAAGAATAACATCATTTGGAGGTCGGTGAGAAAAGTTATCATTAAAATAGCCAGCAAAGGTCAAAGTTGACAACATGTTAACTTGGTCATGACACCAACATTGGGTCTTTCCTCCACCAAAGATTGCCCAAAACCCAGTTTTCAGGCTCTACTCACACTTAAACATTAAAAAGAACTCTCATCCATTCAATAAATATGAAAAAATAATGTAAATTTTTTTTGGCTACTTATTTGCCCACAGTTGGCTCCTACAGCACAAGTTTTTGTACAAAATCAGATTTTTGTTCGTGTAATCGTTTACAGGGTCTTGTAATCGATTAAAATGGCCAAAAAGGCCTACATTTGATTACCAAGGCATAATTTGAAAGTTCTTTGAGTCTAGATTCAAAAACAACAAGAATCAACTCATTTGGAGTTCGGTGGAGAAAGTTATAAGAAAAACAACCAGCAAAGGTCAGAGTTGGCAGAAATATACAAAGCGTTAAGGAGCTTAGAAAAATGTTGTTTTTGGGGAATTATCTGCATCTATTACAGTGGTCTAAAAATTATGGGTTGATAGTAATTTGAAAGCTCTCTGAGTCTAGATTCGAACAAAACAAGAATCAATTAATTTGAAGTTTTGTGAAGAAAGTTATGAGCAAAACAATCAGCAAAGGTCAGAGGTGGCAGGAATGTGTAAAATGTTAACTTTAACGAATTAATTGCACCTACTCAAATGTCCAAAAATCACAAATTAGTAGTCATTGGAAAGAGTTTTGAGTCTATTTTCTAATAAAAAAAGAATCACATCTTTTGGAGGTCCATGCGAAACATTATGATTAAAATAGTCTGCAAAGGTCAAAGTTGACAGCATGTTATCTCACTCAAATTGTCTTTGGTTACTTATGTGCCGAGAGCTGGCTCTTGTAGCACAAGTTTTTGTACAAAACCGGATTTTTGTTCATGTAATTGTTTACAAGGCCCTTGTAATCGATTACAAGGCACAAAATGACCTACACTTGTTTCAAGACTTGAACCAACTTGGCCTTGACACCAACATTGGGTCTTTTCTTCACCATGGACGGCCCAAAGGAATCTCGGTCGGCCTCATCGTTAGTGAGCGATAGTGGATCTTCACGATTTGTTACTCGTTTTTGTCTTCCATCCACTCAACAAGCAGAAAGGACTTAGAGACGAAAGAAAAACAGAGAACCCGTCCTTTTCAGGAAGGCCATCTACAAAACCCCTTCGTATCATTAACATCATGCTCGGGCTTGGGGGGCTGGTGTACCGTAACGGTCCCTGTACTGTACGGTCTCTCGCACATCCAGGCCGACCACCCAGGGCCGACCGAACGGCTCTCCTAAAGTCGACTCTCCTAGGTCTGACCGAACGGCTCTCCCAAGTCCGACTCCCCCAAAGGTCGATATACTGTATGGTCCTCCCGATCCCGTGAATCGAACAGTTCTATCCAGGCCGACCACCCAAGCCGGTCGACCGACCATCCCGGGCGACCAAGCACTAGGCCGATCACATGGTTAGTTTACAAACGATAATAACTCATTAAAGCCCCTAATGAAGATTAAGGCGTGATTGGGCCGTCATTAGGCTGACAACAGGTAAAAGCCCATTACAACTCGTATAAATAAGAGTCCCAGGTATGATTTCTGGAAGACTACACACGCTGCACATTATTCACTACTTGCAGCACTTATTATAATCGTTCGGTCACTTTACTGACTTGAGCGTCGGAGCACCTTTAATAAGTACGCCCCCGTCCGGCTTGGAGAAGGAGGGAGAGCGAGTTACGTCCAACCAGGCCTCAACACCCTCCCTGTACAAGAACCGTCCGTTCGCTTTAAGGTTCGTCCAGCTCCCAACGGTCGCCCGCTTGGAACAAAGTCTGCCCCGTCTTCATCCTGAAGCGCTTTGAACAGTGTTCGTCCGTCCAGTCTTTAACATCCACCCAGTCTTCAATACAACAAGGAGTATTTTAGCAGAATTCCACTAAACTCGACCGAAACACTTTCATATAAATTTTAAACATATTTTACGCTTAAATTTATATTTTCGTAACATTCAGTTTATCCATTTTCTTTTACTATACAGAAACGTTTTTATTAAATTATAAAATAAACTTAAAATTATTGAAATAAAAAATATTAATAAATTATAAAATCAATTTTATAAAAAATAAATTATAAAAAAAATATTTTTATTTTTTTATTTCATAATTTTTTTAAAAGTTTAGTTAGTAGGTTACTTTTTTATTGAAATCATATCTTTAATTATTTTACAATATTGTTTTATTCAATTAAATTCTAATTTTGTTTAAAATCGCATAATAGTTAAGTAGGTGATTATTATATAATTATAGCATTATAAAAATTAATTAAAAATTATTTTTATTATTGTTTTCTAGTATATAATGTTTATAACATTCATATAAATTTTAATAATATTTTTTGCTTGCATTTATATTTTCGTAACATTCAGTTGTGTCCATTTTTTTTACTATACAGCAAATTTTTATTAAATTATAAAAGAACTTACAATTATTGAAATAAAATAATATTAATAAATTATAAAATCAATTTTATAAAAAAAAATTATAAAAATAAATATTTTTTATTTTTATTTTTATTTTATACGTTTTTTAAAAGTTTAGTAAGTAGGTTGACTTTTTATTGAACTCAAATCTTTATTAGATATTTTCAATGTTGTTTTATTTAATTAAATTTTAATTTTGTTTAAAATGGCATAATAGTTAAGTTGGCCATTATTATATAATTATAGCATTATAAAAATTAATTAAAAATTAGTTTTATTATTTTTTTCTAGTATATAATGTTTATAACTTTCATATCAATTTTAATAATATTTTACGCTTGCATTTATATTTTCGTAACATCCAGTTGTGTCCATTTTTTTTACTATACAGCAAAGTTTTTATTAAATTATAAAAAACATGTAATTATTGAAATAAAAAATATTAATAAATTATAAAATCAATTTTATAAAAAATAAATTATAAAAAAAATATTTTTATTTTTTTATTTCATAATTTTTTTAAAAGTTTAGTTAGTAGGTTACTTTTTTATTGAAATCATATCTTTAATTATTTTACAATATTGTTTTATTCAATTAAATTCTAATTTTGTTTAAAATCGCATAATAGTAAAGTTGGCAATTATTATATAATTATAGCATTATAAAAATTAATTAAAAATTATTTGTATTATAGTTTTCTAGTGTATAAAGTTTATCACTTTCATATAAATTTTAATAATATTTTACGCTTACATTTATATTTTCATAACATTCAGTTGTGTCATTTCTTTTACTATACAGCAAATTTTTTATTAAATTATAAAAGAGCTTATAATTATTGAAATAAAAATTATTAATGAATTATAAAATCAATTTTATAAAAAAAATAATTATGAAATTAAATATTTTTATTTTTTTATTTTAAAATTGTTTTAAAAATTTAGTTAGTAGGTTGATTTTTATTGAAATCAAATCTTTAATTATTTTTCAATATTGTTTTATTCAATTAAATTATAATTTTGTTTAAAATCGCATTATAGTTAAGATGGCAATTATTATATATAATTATAGCATTATAAAAATTAATTAAAAATTATTTTTATTATTGTTTTATAACTTTCTTATAAATTTTAATAGTATTTTACGCTTACATTTATATTTTCGTAACATTCAGTTGTGTCCAATTATTTTACTATACTGCAAATTTGTGTTTTTAAGTTTATATTTTTGTTAAGATATAATTATTATATGTTATTTTTTTATTTCTATATTTTTGTTTAAGGGTAAAATAGTCTTTTACCTTTATTAATTAGTGTAGTAATTAATCAAGGGGTGGTTTGGAAACCTTATAAACTTTAAATCAAAAAGAGAAAATAGAGAAAGAGAGGAGGTTCACTTTTTGAAAAAAAAAAAGCAATGGAAAACTATTAGTGTAAAGGAAGATTTGTGGTGTTTTAGGGTTGTAAATAAAACTTTATGATTGACCAATGTATTGAGAAACTTACCTTTGTTTGTTTATGGTTGTATGTTATATGTGTTCTTGATTATCTTCATTGGTAATCCTTGTTTTGATACATGTGTATATGATTATGATTATTTATGATTATTGTTGGATAAGTGTTTGTGTATGAATGGACAAAGGGTTTATGTAATATTTGTTATGGGTTTTATGTATGAATGTATTATGTTGTAAGTGTTGGGTTATTGGGCTCCCTTCCTATATAGAGAATATGCCCAATAATATGGACCATTATGTCTCACTTTGTTTTAGTGGAGCTGGATCAGATTAATAGGGCATATTAGAGTCATTTGAAGAGAGAGACTCTGTTTGAAAAAAAAAATCAGCCTGCATCAACAACTCTGTTTTTGAAAATTTCATGAAATCTACATTAGTGTTTTCGTCGTTGTGAAGTCATTCACGGTTGGATCAAGCTATTTTTTGGACAGTGGATTCCAGACGTATGGTTCTTTATTCTAACAGTTCAGATCGTCAATCGAATGTCTAGTTTGGGTGAATCATGTCTTAAACAGATTAAAAATCTAGTTTCTGATTTAAATAATCGATTACATAAAGTGTATAATCTGTTAGATTTAGCCATAATACTTAGAAAGCGAATGGGTGATTCACTCAGTTATAATCGATTATACAAGGTAAATAATCGATTAAAATAGAGAGAAAGCCATAATTTGTTAGATATTATGTTAAGTTGGCAAATAAATGACTGATTTGGTTAAGTGTTAATATAATCGATTGCATAAGTTTGATAATCGATTAAAACAAAAAAATCCATTACATAAATAGCCTAATCTGTAAAGATTGTTAAAAGAAGCAGTAATAGGCTTAAGTGTTTAAATAATTGATTACACACATAAGATAATATGTTAAAACAGAAAGAAAAGCATAACAAATTATGCAATTAACCTAATCGATTATTCTACGACAAGATTTGAAAATCCTATATATATGTGACTCGAAACCTGTTTCAATAACGTTACAATTTTCAAATACTAACATTCTTGTTGAGTTCTGATTACAAGTGATTTCAAGAAACATTCTTGGAGAATCAAAACTTCATTTGGTGATTACAAATCAAGGATTCTTTGAAGACTTGGACTACATTGGTTCTGATTCAATCTACAATTTGAGAGTGTGTTAAAGATTAGGTTCACCAACAATCTGTGCATTGTGTACTTGTGCGGGGATAGCCAAGTTTGAAGAGTTGAGATTGCTCTTGTGTTAGTAAGAGATTGAGTGTGTTCATCTCTTGTTTTACTATTTTGATTTTGAGTGGTGAGAGGAGTGCAAATGAGGGATTTTCATTATATTCTTGTATACTCAATCATTACAGGGAATTCCCTTCAAATAAGATTGTTGAAGAAGGATTGAATGTAGGCTTGTGATAGCCAAACCAATATAGATTGTTGTGTCTTGATCTTTCTTTCTCTTTATCTTTGTTGATTCATTTGTGTTTGATTATTGATTTCAAGTTTTAAGAATTCAAAAAAATTTCAAAAAAATTAAAACAATTCATTTGCTCTCTTCCCCTCTCCGTTTAACATATAAAGCTTATCTTTTCTAATAATTGATACCAAAATTTGAAAGTTAATAGAAATTTAATATATTATATTCATAGTTTAATAAGTTAAATTAATCACTTATATATCACAAACTATGAGTAAAGGTCTATTTGCTAATGTGAACTGTAGCTTCACTTCGGGACAGTTATTTAACACCAAATTCTCTAAGGATGACCATTTAACAATATCTCCCGAGAAAAAGCTTCTTATATTAGGTAAATCTTCAAGATGTACTTTCTTCACTTCACATAATTCAATTGCGGCTTCTCCCTCAGAGTTGAACTGTCCATAAATAAAATCTCTATAAGGTTTTTGAGTTGCAAATAAAAACACATATAAGCAACAAGAGTTTTTAAAATATTGACAGAGCACAATATTTTTATTACAAAATTTTGAATGTATTTCTACTTTGATATACCTATTCGAAATTCACCAAAAAAAATTTATTAGATGTGTACTTTTTCAATATCAATATTAAAACTTTATTCACTTTTGTAATGTGTGGAATAGTATACCACAATTGTTACTCTGTCTAAAGTACTAAGTAGTTACTTTTATATATATATATATATAAACTTTGGTAACTAATTCAATCACATAATAATTTTATTATAATAGATAATACAATAATATAAACAGATGATTGGTAAAATAAATGAAGTTGAAGTTGTTAATATATTTTGTTTTTAGATGTATTTGTGAGCCTGCTTAGCTAATGACAAATTCTCACATTTATATTACTTGCGGCCTCCAGTCCCAGCCGGATTTCCTTTAGTTACTGAGAATTTCGGCTTCATTCCATCTTCAAATCAAAGAATACAAATTTAAGTAGTAATTTAAATTTTATTATTTTTGTAAATATTGAAAGGAAAAATAAACCTTTAGAATTCGAATAAACTTAATGAATATTCAACAATAATTAAGAGAAAAAAATAAAAATTTATATAGTAAAAAGAAATTATTTGAATGAAACGAAACTTAATATCTACCTATAGATGAAAGGAAGTCTTCATCCTCTCTTCAAGTCAAATAATAAAAATTTAATTAATAATTTAATTTTTATATTTAAGATTTTATTTATTTTAGTTTTTATATATTTTTTAAATTATTTTTTTATTTTCTTTAAAAAAATTCTTTACGTTCCAAGTGACATTAATATTACGTATTAAAGATAAATTTTCTTCATTTCACAAAATTCATATTGAAATTGTAATATTTATGGTCAGTTGGAAATTTTATTTGATTCCATTATTTTAGCATGTTTCATTACCATTTTTCAAATTTGTGCGTGTCATAGATAGATATCTAATTTTCTTTTATCCTTCCAATTTGATCACAAAATTTAAAATACGTTATTTTTAGTATGTTTGTTACACTAACTAATAATTTTATTTTTATAGGTACTGTATACATTAAAAATAAATTAAATGTTTCTATGTATATAGCATTTTTATGGATATTATTCAAACAATCTATTTATTTTATCAAAAAGATATCATATATACTAGAAGAAATATACTATCATATATGTGTCTATTTTTATATTATAATATAAAAGAAATAAAAACAGAATTATTAAAGTAAATTATAAAAATATTTCATAAGTAAATAACTTTTATGATTTTATTGTTATAGTTAACTAAATTTGAAAAGAAAATTATAAAATCTAAATGATAAAATTTGTCTAAAAAAAATAAGGTTTAATCATTCAGGAGGTCCCTATTTTTCTAAGAGAATCTCAATTTCGTTCTGTTCTTTTTCGGTTTCTCAATTGGGTTCTAATTTTGTGAAAATTGCAACAATCACTACAAAAATAATTAATTTTAGGAGGGGTTTGTTTCCGGCGGTTTGGAAAACCCCGAATAAGTTCCGCGGTTTATGCTTATAACCGCAGGTAGCTTTTTATTTTGAATAATTTTTCGGCCATCCTTATTGTTCACCTTCTTTTCCCGCACCTTCATTTCTAATTCCCTAAATCTAAACCCTAATTCCCTCCCTCCCTCTCCGCTGCCTTCGTCAAAATCTTCCCCTGCTACGTGTTCGTGGAGCATCTCTCCCCGCCGTCTTCATCAAATTTTCTGCCAAACCCCTTCCCCACATCACAATCTTTCCCCTCTGCTTCGTGTTCGTTTCTGCTTTGTGCCTTCCCCTGCTTGGGCTGAGCGTCGAGGTCGATGCGGCGAGGTCGAGGCAGCGAGGACTCTGTTGAGGCGATTTTTATCACTCCCGTCTCCAACCCCTCAAACTCAAATCCTCTCTGCTATGTTCATCTTATCTCTTCAATCTTCATCTTATCTCTTCAATCAGATTATTCTTTGTGTTCTTTTCCTCTTGCTTGAGCCTCCGATTCCTAATACTTAGTTCCTCTCCTTCCTCTTTTACTTCCCATTTCAATTCACACTAGGTATGTATTCATCTGTCTCTCTATCTATATCTTCATTTTTCACTCTAACCTAATATTATTCATCGTTTCTAAAGATCATCTCCTTCAGGTTTGTGATTTCTATGTTTATGCTCTTTTATTTTTGCAATTCGTATTATATCAAAAGCAATTTCGCAAAGATATTAGTTCATGTGCAGCGTCAACTCACCATTTCGCAAAGATATTTTATGTACTTGATCTTTTTGGATAACAGTTATTTACTCCTTTGAACTTTGCAGGTCTTGCACGCTGGTGGAAAATTTGGTGGTGCCAACAGTGGGTACTCTGTCTCAGGAGGTTTGCACGGTGTATATTATGTTTTTATATTTTGACAAGGTATGGTAAGAAAAAACATTAGTTTTAATTTATAAAATATGTAAGCAATGGTACAAATGAATGTCTGAAACTTTTTATATGGTTTTTCCAACCATCTAAATCATGCATAGCCTTAACTTTACGTAACACTCATTCATTAAGATTTTCAAACCTAGAATAGATAAACTGGATTTTTAAAATTCTTAAATTCAGCAAGGAATGGGAATTTGGCATTAAAATTAGTCCTCTTCATTCATTTTGATAGCTTTGTTTTGAGATTTTCCAGAATTCGAATCTCATTGCTGTAAATTTGAATTTTTTCCTTTACATCAGAGCACTTATATCATGTTTTTGTTTCTTTTCTTTTTTTCTTCAATTACATAGCTTCACCAATTTTAACTGTGTTCTTTTTATTCTTTTAAGAAAACTAAATTACCTCTAAATGATAACTTCATAGTGAGCACTGCATCAAAATAAGGCCATTTTTCCAGGTTATAAACTTCTCTGTTAATTAAGTATAAGGCATTGATACTCGAGTATAAACTGGTTGATGTCCTAACATGAATCCTTTGTGAAAACACATGTAAAGTATACATTATGAGATGTGTGAATAAAAAAGATGTGCCATTAACTGATAAACAAAAACAAACTGTGAAAACATATATCAGTTAAATGTCATTCTAACATAACATCTTAGTAGCTCTCTTTTAATATGCTTCAGCATGGAAGCTCTCTTTTAAGCTTTTTATTATTATTATTATTATTATTATTATTATTATTATTATTATTATTTCACTTAATTATATAATGTTTTTGCTGTAGGAAATGAAAGCTTAGAGAGAAAGGGTACTTGTTTTCTAGGGCACTTTTGTGGTCATCACATGCATGTCTGCTTTTCTTCTTCACTGTTCCTTTGAAGGTACCAAATTCCAGTAATCTTTTAATTCAATTTTGGTTGTTTTTTTACTCGAAAACTGATTCACACTTTGTACGCTACTTAAACACTCTTTGATTTTGGGGAATCGTAAATACATTATGCAAAGACATGCATTTTTAATATGCCTAATTGTGTGAATGTTGGATGGGATGATTCGTGCTATTTTTGGGTATCATATGACAGGAGATTGAATTATTATATGTTGAAAATAAATAGTCACATGTTTGAATTAAGATTGGTTGGCTGAAATGTTTTTGGTATGTGGATATTTGATGCAGAGAAATGACGTATGTTTGAGGTTGTGGGTGGTAGTTTATATTTGGATTGGAATAATAAAAGTAAAGATATGTTATTTTGAAAGTTATATATATTAAATTGGTGGAAATACATGATTTTTTTGTTAACGTAATAAAGTAATATGAACCTAAGAAACCAATTATTGAAATGTTAAATGTGCTTATGCCTTATATTGAATTAAAGGGGGCAATCATCTAAATTCCAGTTATGAATTATTTTATAAATAGTGGTATGGGTGTAGATTTTATATATACCTAAGTATGTTTCTAGGATGAAATAGTCTTTGTTTGCATGTCTCTGATAGCTTTTGATAAAGAAAGTAACAAAGAATGTATTGAAATATGTAACATTTCTCTTTTTTATTAGGAACCCTTAAGTGAATAATATTTTTATTGGTTATCTGGTTTCTTATGTAGTTAATGAGTTTATATCAACTTATCTTTTTCAAGTTTTAACAGAGATTATTGAGAATTGTTCTTTTTGTTATAATGAACTCCAGTTGTACTTGCATGAAGGTTTTAAATTGAGATTGAAATTGCTAAAAACTGAAGGTAAATGATTAAATGTGGCCGGAATTGCGATTGGGGAGATTTTTGAAACCATGAATTTTGGTTAGGGGCTGTAATCTAAAACTCAGATTGTAACTTAGTATGACACTAGGGTGGTCTGTTCTAGTTGGTGTATGAGAGTAATAGGTGTATGTATATTATGTTATCTTTTTGAGGTTAAATACTAGATGTGCTGAAGTTGGTTTATGACAGTAGTAATAGATGTATGGAATTGTTACCTCAGTTATCTGGGGTAGTCATTTTGTGCAAAATGATTACACGCATAACTAAATGCTAATTGTCATATCATAATACAGAAAACAATTATGTGTATCTTCTGCATATATCTATGCTATAATGGGTTCTGCTGCTGGAATTGCAGTATTCTAGTTGAGGATTTTCATTAAAGATATTATGTTTCTTATTCAGAAAAGTGGAACAAATAGCTGACGAGGCTGAATCACTAAGAGCAAGTTTGGATAAATATAACTTACGGCATCAGAAACGGATGAGAGAAGCTAATAAGAGAGCAGAACTGTTGGGACGAGCTGTATGTTGTTACCATCATGTTCTAGTTTAGTGGCTTATTTTTACTTCCTCATTTGTTGATAACTACTTCATTTGAAATTGCTAGAATGGGGATTCTCCTCATGTTCTAAGAATTTTTCATGAGGAGGCACAAGCATTACATTCAGTTTGCGCCTCTGCCCCGGAACTAGAAAATGCAAATGCAATTGGGGAAGCCATCCTTTCTTCAATACATGGTCAAAGAGAACGCTTGAAGGTAATTTCATTTCATTTCTGTTGTGAAAACATTTATATTCTATAGTTCACTTGTTTTTCATCAATAACTAAAATTGATTTGTAAATCTGAAGTTTTCATATGATTCCCCTAATGTTCTGCTAATTTTTTTGGCAATATGTACTAATTTTTGAAGTTTATTGATTTAAGGAGTGTAACTAGATTTAGTTTTTACAAACTATATTGATTTAGTAATGTATGTTATACTGGACTTACATTTGGCATAGGTAATCTGAGACGTGTTCTGGTAGGGGCTGGAAAGTGTATGAGAGAAGAAGGTATAGGAGGGAGAGAGAGGGGGACCGAACGGTAGAAGGTGGGGAGCTATTTGACCGAACGGTAGAGGAGGGAGGACGATCGGACCGAACGATCGGGAACGGGGAGCTAGTGGGACGACCGGTAGAGGAGGGAAGACGAACAGACCGAACGGTCGGGAATAGGGAGCTAGTTGGACGATCGGTAGAGGAGGGTGGACGACTAGACCGAACGGTCGGGAACAGGGAGCTAGTTGGACGAGCGCGGTAGACGAGGGAGGACGACCAGACCGAACGATATGTTTATTAAATATATTATCGACTAACTATTATGTTATATTGTAGGTATCTGATCAAGGGAGTGGGTCAAACAATGGATGTAATGAAGAAAAAAATTAGATATTGTTATTCAATACTTTTATGAGTCATACTTTTAGTATTGAACATTTATATTGAACATATGTAATGAACCTTTTTCTTTCTAATTTTTATGTATGAACAATTAGTTGTATGAATGATATTAGGTTGAACAATGTAGTTTATTTTATACAATATTATTAAATTTTAGTTCATATTAATTTATTGTTTGTTTTGTCAATAAAATCATTTTTATTATAATATAATTTTATTACAATTAAAAAAATGAACTATACAAATTCCCGGCGGTTTTAAAACCCCGGTAAACTAAACCATTAAAAATAGGGGCGGTTTTGAGATAACCCCAGCTAGTTTCGGAGGTTTTTGAGAAGCCCCGCTATTCCCGGCGGTTTTCATAAAGCCCCAACTAATTCCGGCGGTTTCTACAAAACCCCTGGAAATTCCGGCGGTTTCTACAAAACCCCTGGAAATTCCGGCGGTTTCTGGAAACCCCCGCTAATACTGGCGGTTTTTCCAGAACCGCCGGTACTTGCTTGGCGACGGACGTTTTCCCACCGGTTTTTCCAACCGCGGGAAATATGATTTACGGGGGTTAAAACCGCCGATAATATTTAAAAAAACCCCGGGTAAAAATACAGATTTTTGTAGTGAATTGAGTCCCTACCGTTAAATTGGACCCAACCGCGTTAGTGTGTGATTGACGTGGCACGCTGGAGTCCCTTTCTTAATTGACGTGGCATGCTGGAGTGAGTGTTTTTAATTGACGTGGATTAATGATGTGCATTTGAGTAGATTCCAGAACTAGTAGAAGGTTATTTAGAGGAATTTAAGATTTTGGAAGTTTTCCCCATACAAATACACAAAACGGTGTGTTGTCCGAGATCAAGGAATATCAAAAATCAAAATAATGAAGAATCAAGGTTGAGGTCACTGATGTAGTTGGAGAAGAGACTACACCTTCGACGTTGTCACCGAATTCAACACCTCCCCCAACGTCTTCTTCCCATCCACTGCATTTTTCCACCTCCTATTTCACAAGGGGGCATTTTTTTAGTCTGACGAACCCTTATCAGAAATTCTCCCAATTCTTGTTTTTTACTCCTCGTACAAACCCTAGCATTAGAGGATTTTCTCTCCTTTCCTCTTTTATAAAGAGGCTTGACAAAATAGGGAGACACCATTCTCCTTCCCCTTTTGGTTCTGGTTAAGGTCTGTAGAGAACCGATTTCTTCTCCCCTCTTTTAGGTTTTGTTTCGCATCATGAGGACGTCAATCTCCTCTTCTTTTTTTGGTTCTGGTGCGGTCTTTGCAAGGAAGGAGATGATGGGTCAGATAGGCGCGGTGTTTCTGCGACATCTGGGTTCGCTTTCTGGCAGCGAAAGTCTCTATTAGTTGGCATTCTCGTGGCCGCACATGGCACTGCATTAGGGTTTCAGTTTAGGGATTTTGGGGTTTCTGATTTTGGGTTGCGTCTGAAGAAGAAGACCTGCGTTTTGTTCTTGTTTTCTATGTTTTCTTTTGATTGAATTGAAAAATAAATAAAAGGAAAGAAATATAATGTAGATAAACTTTTAAAATGAAAAGTAATCAAAAGGAAATAAAAACGTAAGGCAACTTTTAAAATGAAAAGTAATAAAAAAGTTCACTTTCTTCTGTAATGTGTCAGCCACCTCAATTAAGTAACCGACTTCAGCGTGCCCGTCAATCACACACTAACGTCGTTGAGTCCATTTTAACGGTAGGGACCCAATTGTTGCAATTTTCACAAAATTAGGACCCAATTAAAAAACCGAAAAAAAAAACAGGACAAAATTGAGATTCTCCTCGAAAATAGGGACCTCCTGAATGATTAAACCAAAAAGTAATTAAGAAGATAACTCACTTAGTTAATTTGCTGGTAAAATACACTTGTTTCCATATATTAATATTTTTATTACATTAAAATAATATAATTTTTAAAATACATATAACTTTATGAATTTTATACTTTTATTATTTTTATGAATAATTAATTGAAAATAGTACTAAATAATATATGTAATTTTTTAAAAGTAATATTACAAATTTATGTAAAAAAATTTAAAGGGAAAATTTATTAAATTATTTTAAAATAAAGAAAGATTATTTTTTTATTGAGTGAATAAATTATTTTTTATTTGTTAAAAAGTAAATTTGTTTAATTAGAATATAATATCAAAGAAAAGTATCAAATAGTGTATCTCCTTAAGTTGAATCTACACAAAATAGAGCTAAAAAGTAAAAAAATAATAATAATTACATAAATATTAAAATAGTATGAAAAACATTAAATAATTAAACATAATTACAATTTTGTAAAAACTATAAGATATTAATTTCGTAAATGTTGGAAGAAAAAAAAAAACCTTTAGAATCGGAGTAAACTTAATGGATAATGAAAAATCGAATGATTAAGAGAGAAAAGAAATATTTATATAGTAAAAATAACAAGGTGAATAAGGTTGTATTCTTTTCTTTATTCTTTCAATGTTAGTGTTCCCCTCATCTAGAAAAGTGAAAAAGTAAGATTATGGAAGTTCCCCTAAATTCTTTCCTAAAAGTATAGGTTTTAGTAATTCCTTACATAAATCTAACGCCAGAATAAGAATGTCACAAACTGTAACTTGTAGACAAACCTAATGTGACTGTTCCCACAAGAAACGTAAGGCATTTTTTCTTAACGAGACTCACTTTTTTTGTTAAATAATTCATCTTCTTCATCTATTCTAGAATTTGATTTCATTGTAGTAGAAAAACTAAAGAGCGTTTTAAATAGGTTAGATTTATAAATAGGGTAAGTTTTTATTTACATTATAAAATTTTTCGTCTTTTTAGCATTGGTTTAGTCATTAATGAATTCACTTGAAAGAAATTACCTTGGTGATTTCTCAATTTATTTTACTGAATTTCTATTTTATTTGAAAATTTTAGATCTCTATAAACCAAAAGGTACCCCGAAGGCTGAATTGGATTTTAAGAAAAATTGATATGTTTTAAAAGAATTTTTATGAATCATTTGAGAAGATTAGTGTGAGATGCATTATTAAAGTATCAATTACAGAAAAAAATTAAACCAATAAAAGAATAAAACAAATAATTTTGATATTGGTTCAATTCTATCAAATCTACATATATAGTTTTTCTAATAATCTAAATTAGTAATTTCACTAAATTTTAGATTACATTAACAATTAAATAATCCTAAACTCTAGACCTAATCAAATTCTTGAAGAAACCGTTCAAGAAATATAAGAATAGGTTGTCACACATTACACCGTATAAGTGAATTACAACACAAATAATAGAAATACAAAGCAAAGAATATTACCTAATTAAAGATGTTACAATTAAAACCTATAATTAAAAGAAAAACCTTTCATTATTTAATCTTCTTGAACCAAAATGATTTATGCAATGTTTAAAAGCTCAAATAAATCTCACCATGTTTTTAGAATATAAAAAAGTGTTCCGTTAAAGTGAAAAAATATGTAAAATTTAAAGAAAAAGAGATAACTATCAATATTAATTGATTATATTAATATCTAATCAATTAAAATGTTTTTTTTGGAAAACCTAGAAAATTAAATCAGACTCTATTAATTAATTATGTTAGTAGCTTAATCAATTAATATGTCTTAGCCATATTTTTTAAATGCTTGTTGGATTAATTGAGTATTATATAAATTGATCAATTAATGGAGAATGCTAGTTACATTCACTTAATCAAATAATATTTTACTTAATCAATGAAGCCTCGTCAAGTGACAAGAAGGCTGCGAAGAAACCACAAGGCTGCTTGACAAAATTGAAGAGTTTATCTCGACGTGACATTTAAAAAGGTTGTTTAAAATCGAGCAAGTGAAGAGGAGTCCTTGTGGGCGTATCACACCTCAAAGTCCCAAATGAACATCTAAGACTGACTGTCGTAAAGAATCATCTTGGCAAAGGAGCAAAAGTCGAAGCCGATAACGTTTGCTTAGAGGTGTGATTAATACCATCTATGGAGGATTTGTGGGAGATGGATCATCAACACTGACACGTAAGGGATATATTCGAGTACGTAAAATTGTTAGTGTCCGCTAATAAGTAAGTTGGGATGAATTGGCTCACTAAGTGATCAACCTCTGGTAGACTAGGTCTGGTCACGCCGGGTTACCCGTTTCGACTGCAGTAGAAGAAGGTATGATTATCTTTCTATGATGTTGTTTTATTTGCGTTAGATATATTGTTGAATATAGTAAAAAATCATGTATGGGATTAATTTCCCTTATCTTGGATATACACACAAAATACTCTATTTATAATAGAAGAAATATAGTCTATGCCCAAAATATAAATAATGAATAATAACAAACTAACTAAAGATAAAAGATAAACATAATATGTCCAACACTCTTCCTCAAGGTGGTGCATACAAATTGTATGTACCAAGCTTACTAATATCTATTTCTATCCTTCACCTAATTATTAGTGATTTACGAATATGACATAGAAGACGAAATACCAAAACTTCCCTGAGTAACAAATCTGGGAGGTTGTTTCATATAAATCTTTTATGCAAATCGTCGTTGAGGAATGCATTCATGACATGAATATAGTGGACAAAGAGATCATTGATGATAGGAGGTTAAAAGAGACAACAACGAAAGAAATCATTGATGAACATGAGAGAGAAACCTTAAAAATCTAAAATTTTCCAATCAAGGCACTTAAAAATTTGGGAGGTTGTTTCATATAATCTTTTATTGCAAATCTTCATTAAGGAATGCATTATTGACATCTAGTGGATACAGAGGTCATTTTTAAAGAGTCACCAGGACTATAAATAAAATAACAAAAGCCATCTTTATCATAGAAGAAAACACATATATGGACAGATCAAACACAATGGTGACAAAAAGGGCTAGAAGAGACAACAACGAAAAAAACCATTGACGAACAAGATAAAGAAACCTTAAAAATCTAAGATTCTTTAATCAAGAAGAGAAATAAAGTGACCTTGACGTGCCACCACACAAAATGGAAAGTGTTTTCTCAAAAGAACTCGACTCTAGATATTATGTTAAGAACTGAATTTTAAGTCTAATCTTACAAAATCAGCTTGGATGAGGTTTGCACCCACATATATATTAATAACTAACCTTATCTCTGGTTGATGTGAGACTTCCAACCATTTATATATTGTTAAGCAGTATTCCTTTTATATATATAAAATTTTTTATTTTAAAAAACTAAATTTAAATATTTATTTTTTACATAAAACACATACTATTTCGTGATGATCTTAAAAAAAAGGGAAAGAAACTTCATGTGAAGATTTTTTATATTTCCAAAATTATGAAATGGCAACCCACATTAATGTTCAGAATTTTGCATATCTAAAAGTCAATTACATTTTTTTTTTCAATTCTTTTAGTGTTTGTATAAAGGTTGAGGTATTCCTAAGAGTAGTTTATGTAATATCTTTTCTTGTAAAAGAGTGAGAGATATTTTTGAAAACTAATAATTAATTTTAAATAAAAAATAACCACAAGAATTTTGTCTGTGAGAAATCACTTCAGCCACCTTTAAACGAACAATGAAAATTCAAATGCATACATACATAACTTTAGTTTAAGTTAAGAAGGAATGAAATTTACAATTTAAGGTTCATGCTATTGTTCAAGCACACCTACATATTCAAATATTCTTCCAAATATTTTTTCATTTTTCTTCCGTGTTCAATACGTGCGTTACCTGATAATCCGGGAAGGCCAGCATACCATTCTTCCTCGAATTTTTTCTTCAAGGCTTCAAATCCTGTAGTAACACACACATACTCCAATTTGGGAAGACCAGTTAAAGTTATTTCAATCATTGGAATGCTCAGTTGAAGCCCTGCTTTTGTGCTATCTTGCCTCATCACAGTGAAAATGCTCGTCATTAAACTGCAATTTCTAACCTCTAACGTCTTCAAATTATCAAGATTTTTGGAAAGATTAACTGGAAAAACAGTTCTCAATTTCTCACAATCTTTGATAATTACGTTTTTCAGTTTCCCAAATGAATTTTCAGCATCATACTCTTCATTCCATATTGTTGTCAATTCACTAACCTCGGAAATCACCATTGTCTCCAGCTTAGGGCAAGAAACCTGCATATTTAATGACATTAATCAATACTATTAGCAGTTTTTTACCACACAATTGTGACTACTCTAATTATCTAAGGGTTTCAGTATTTGTTTGGTTTTTTGTACTTACATTATTGCTATGCTTTGGTATACATATAAAAGGTTTAAGTACTATACTTAATCTTGCTATGTTTTGGCTCTCGTATTTATAAAATACATGTTTTAGTTTCTGTGTAATAACTTTTAGTTACGCTTTGGTTTCTACAGTCTGCTATCTCTTCAAATCCTTAGCGCTAATACAGTCACAAAATTTACACCACCACCAATCTTCTGTTATATTACTTTAGGAGAGAATTTCTGGTAGTTTAAGAGACTTAATGATAGAGACTAAGATATAATTAAAAGTGACTGTATAAAGACTAAGATATGTAATTTATAAATATAGTTACCAAAAGAAAAAAACAAATTAAACAGTATCCCAAACCAGATGAATAGTTAAAATTTGTTTGTGGTAAATTTTGTGTGCTTTGTTCATTTTAAAGAGAGTACCATATTATTGTAATATATAAAAAGTGATGAGCTGTGCGACTAATCTATAGTTTTTTGTGAATAATTATTTGTCATTTGATAAAATTATCTGCTTTTGCTTTGTTAAGAAAAAGACTATAAAGGTTCATCTATCTTTATATGATGATAACAACATTTTCAGTGAGTTATGTTCATCAAACTTGTATGCCTGTGAATGGGATGTAGGGTTGTTGAGAGTATGCATGCAGTAATTGTTCTACAAGTTAGACATGTTTAATGCTTTAATGCCTTATCAGTGCTGGAAATATTTTAATACCTTGTCATGGAAAAGTGTAGCAGAAGAGGATCCTTCAGTTGAGCAGAAACTGATTAATGCTGGGAGTCCTTGTAAGGTTAGAGAGCATAATTCAGGAAATTCTATGGGACGATTCTCTGCACCTTCAAATAGCACAATTGCCTTTATGGATGTGCACTGTGAAACTTCCAAAGTAGCAAGATGAGGAATACCATTGATCATGGATACTGAGAAGAGACATCGCATTGCATTGCATTTCTCTATTTTGATGACTCTCAGTTTGAAGAAAGATTTCTCAGTTAAGGAATCACCATGGTATATGTACTCCAAAATGCTCAGAATGGTGAGAGACAGTGACTCCAAGTTCGGGAAAGTATCAAGAGGATCGTTCCCTGACCCTGTGGCTATGAATTTGACTTCAGCATTGTGTTGAATGAAAAGAGACTGCAGTTGTGGAAACCCATCGCACTCCATATCATTAACAACATTCTGGACACCATTCAGTGTATCCAAGTACAAAACCTGAACTTCTTTCAGCATCTTTTTTATTCCATTCTCTGACTGAAACCTCCTGTTCAGCTTCAGTTTCAATGTCTTCAATTCATGATCACCATCATATGCTCGGTCCCACCCTTTACCAATGAAAATTGTATATGATCTTAGGTTTCCAAAGAACAAGTCCACAGGCCATGCCTGCGGATCAGGAACATACATGTCTTCTATGTATGCCAAGTGTTCCAAGTCTGTAAGCTCTTTCAAGCTTGCATTCTTGTTTTCACTGGTAGACGTTTCAATCTCCCAATTACAGAAGGAGTTTCTCAAATATAATTCTTCCAAGCTTGTCAATTTGGACAGGACATTGGGTGGAATCACTTGGAGATTTGTGTCTCTTAAATCCAAGAATAGCAACTTCTGAAGCTTTACAATTTGCGCAGGCAATTGTCGGATACTACTTTCAAGGAGGCCTAGCATTCGTAGATTTGTGAGCTCACAAACTTCTTTAATGTCTTCCAATCCACATTGATACATGGATAATGCTTCAAGGTCCTTTAAAACAACAAAACTAGGAGGCAGCTTTGGGCAATGAAAGGAAACAAAATCTAGCACTTTTAGAAGTTTAGTCTCCTTAAAAAATGAATCTGGAACATCTATTGTGGAATTTTCCCTACTTATCAGAAGATGTTTCAAGTTTGGACATTGCAACGTTGCGGGAAGTTTCAAATCACCAACAGGATGTAAGTTGCAGAAGTGAAGATCTGTTAGCAATTCTTCAGGTGGCCATTCTGTGGAAATCACTGAAGCTCTTCTATCATGTAGGGCCATTCGATAAGCAGTATGATATATGTAGTCATCTACTTTGACGCAGTCCTTTCCATTTTCAAACACAAGACCATAGGCCTTCAGATCACTAATCAGTGACTCACGCTTTTTTCTTGCAGCATCTGCTGTTTCCAGATTTTTGAATACACCTGTCCACATGTCTATGTACATGCTATAACGGTTAATAAATCTTCTTCCCCTAATAACAAGAAGATACAACAATGCTTTGTGTTCCTCATTTTCTTCCAAACAATAGGACAATAGTTTTGCTGGTGAACTATTTTCCTTGAACTGCATCAAGGCATCTTCGCCCTTATTTTCTAATGCCTTTGCTAGGGCATAAATTAAAGAAATGGAACCTTCACAACTTCTCACTATTTCTTCTACAATGTAACTTTGATCTTCATCAAAACTTCCAACCTTCTTCTCAAACAGCTTCCGAGCCTCTTCTTTTTGTAATTCTTCTAATTGAAACACTATATTAAGCTCAGGGGCATCGTCGAAATATTTTAAAAATTTCACATTTCCTGATGTCAAGAATACTTTGCACCGTTCATGTTCATTACCCGGAGGAACTCCAAATTCCTCCAAGTCAAATTCTTCTGGGTTCAATTCCCCCCACGTATCATCAACTATGATGAGAGTACTTTGCTCTTTTTTTATTCTCTGACGCAATTTATTTCTTCTTTTCACAAGACTTTCTCCTTTGGTAAACTGCACTCCCAATTCATTTGCAATAGCATTTTGAACTTGCTCCTGATTTGGCTTATCAGTTACAGTTATGAAAACCATTGCATCAAACACATTCTGTTCTTTTGTTTTCTCTCTAATGTTTTCGGCTAATGAGGTTGTGCCTAAACCACCCAGCGCCCATACTCCAACTGCTTGGATATCAGGGTTAATTAGGAAATCCATACTAGTTACTATCGTTTCATCTCTTGATGCTGGTCTTTCGTAATGTTTTCGTGTTTTCGCTGATACATGAGATTTTCCTTCATTCATTAATACTGAAATCTCTGGTTGCATCTTTCTTGATTGTTTACCAACCTTGTACCGCAACAAAATATTTGTGCAACTACTTCTGCCTTCATAGGAGTTTAATAAATTATCCCCTTGTCCAAGAATATCATCCACTCTTTTGAGCCAGTCACTTTGAGTCTGGAATTCTTTATCTTCCCAAATAAGATTTTCTTGCACTTTTTGCCTTTGATCTTGCAGAGTCTTGAGGTCAGTTTTGAGATTCTCCAAAATACTTCTGTTGGAAATTAGGTTACCAAGATGATGTGCAACCACTGCTGCTTTCATCTTTTGAAACAATGTGCCAAATGATCTTCCTTTCCTTTGTTCTTGTGTTGGTTGCTGCAAAGGAGATACTAGTTTAATCTAGGATAGGATAATAGATAGAGGTAACAACTTTAATGAAGCGACGCAAAATTTGAAGCAAATGGCTCACCCTCTTTTAGATAATGACGAAAACAGAAAGGATGTGACTTTAAGAGCAATTTGTCTTCAACTGTACTTCCTTTCATGAACAAAACAAATTGAACAAACTATTTAATTTATTACTGGCAAAAAAATAATATCGCACACAAACTTCAACATTTCACATTTAACCGGTATCGAAAGGACATGATTATAATTTTATAAATAAAAGGACAATATTATATTAGTTTTTTTTATATGTAAAAGTTTGGCATGGGTATGTATTATCACATCTTACATATAATTTAGATTCACATTTCGCAATAATCTTTAAATGTAACAAATTTTAAAGATAAAAAGTAATTGGTTATTGACAAGATGTCAATTTATAAATTAAATTTTTTTGAGATATTAGTAATTATAATTAATGTTAATGACCAAGTCTAATTCATAAAGTAATTATAATTTTTTTATTAATAATAAATACTATTTTAGATAATAATAATTTTTAGTTTATAAATTAGTACCTAAATTAGTTCCTGACCAAGTATTTTTATTTCAAAAATTGATTGTTATTTAAAGATTTTCTTGTAGTGCTTCAAAGCACACCAATCGTAGTAAATTTTCAAAAGAACAATTTTAATCATAGTACGTTTATAATTAATCGCCCTGTCAATGCATTCCCTTAGTCACCGAATGATCAACTCTCCCAAAATAATGAAGATTCCCTAAAACCCCATAGCAGCATCGACCAATCGGTTACCATTTCTACAGAAGATCGATCGGTAGTACATATTAAAATCATCATCACAAATCCAACATGTTTAACATGGTAAAACATGTCTATAGGCTCTTAGGTCGTAATTGAGTCAACTCTAATTAAAAGTTCACTTCGAAACCTATAATTGGTTAAGCTAAGAAGAGGAATATGAAACAAAACTTGGACTTAGCCGTTTTCTCTAGTGCCGTCAAAATGGGTTGAGACCTGTGAGCCAATCCGGTTCACCACGGGTTTGAGTCGGGTTGGGTTGGAAAAAATGCAAAAAATTTTATGCGAGTCAATTTTGACCCAGCTCACTAAGAACCCGGCTCACATGGGTTGAACCCATGGTGGGTCGGGTTGACTCACCAACCCACCTATTTTTTTTAATTAAATCAAATTAATTAAATTAATTATTCAAATCCTATTTTTTTATTGAAATCAAATTAATTAAATTAGTTATTCAAAATACACAACCTTTACATAGCAATAGAGCCTTTCGCGCTGCTGTCTTTCCAAAAGTTCCCTCTGCAAATAAAACCCTAAGATTATAGATTGGATAATATTATAGATGGAGATAAAGAAGAAAATGCTTCAAGAGAGCATAATACTGTGGATTTATCCATTTAGGACTCCAATTTAATAGATGGATAATATTATAGATTGGATAATTCAGGAATATATCATTTATTTTATCTTGTTTTTAGACATATCTACAAGCATGACAATTTTATCTTGTGCTATATATTTTTGTTAACGGCTATATGTAGTTTCTTGGTCAAAACGGTTGTGTATGTCTCATTAAACTAAATTGGCAAAATTTGATGCTTGATAGCTTAGAATATATATAACAATATATTTCTTTTGTTTCATTTTCTTTTATATCATCAATTGGTCCAATTATTACTGTTTCCATTTGATCGATCAAAGTAACATGTTATAAGAATCTCAGAAGAAGAGGGTGAAAAAAAAGTTAATTAAGTGAGTCAATGAGTCAACCCGTTTAACCCACCAACCCGTGGTGGGTCGGGTCGTGTTCGAATTTTTTCGGCTCGCTAATAAATGAGTCGGGTTGTGTTGGCTCACTATGTGGCCAACCCGTGGTGAGTCGGGTCGGGTCAGGCCGAGTTACCCCGTTTTGACAGCTCTAGTTTTCTCTATCTTTTTTCCATAACAGGACTTTAATAATTCAAAAATATTTATGATAAAAGATAATTTTGGACAAATATATCTTTAAATATTTTATTTGATATTTTTAAACATCAGAAGATAATAACTACCAAATCTTTTTAAATTTGACAAGATCTTCTTAAATATTTTTTAAATCTCTATAACAACCAAATATATAAAGATATTGGATTAGTTAGAAGATAATTGGATGAGATTACGTTATTAGAAAAAATATTACAACAATGGAAAAACTTGAAATAAAGCTTAGTCCAATTTCTAAAGAAAGAGACTTAGGGAAACACCTTTGGATGACTTAGGAACTCGAGGGGGTGCTAATTTCATTCTCTCTCACGTTCTCCACCCTATCTTTTTTTTTTTATGTTATTTCTACATTTCAAAGAGTGTTAAACCTCTAGGCTAGATTTTGGTGTAATTTCTTAATTGAGAATGCACTTTGATTAAAATTATAAACTTTCATGTGATTGAATGAGTTTATTTTTTGCCAAAATTGATAATATACTTTGACTAAAGGTGAAACCTATAAAAATAATTAATCAAAAAATTATTTTGGTTCACTAGTTTTTTACTTGATAAAGTGATAAAACAATAGACATGATTAACTATAGTAATATTTAATTATTTAATTGAGAATATATTTTGTGAAATTTACTATGACTAATCTAAAAATTTCTTATTTTTAATTGAGAATGTACCCTGGTTAATAGTGATTAAAGGTGAAAAATTTAAGAGTAATTAATCAATAATGTATTTTGGTTAATTAATTTTTTACTTGATAAAATTGGTAAGAGAATAAACATGATTAGATATAATAATATTTAATTAAGAATATACTTTGGTTAAATTTACTATGATTAATTTAAAAAGTTCTTACTTTTAATTGAGAATATACTTTGGTTATTAGTTAAATCGCCAACAAATTAAATGATAATTTACATTGATTAATTTGAAAATAAAAGACAATAATTAATTAAACAATAATATTTAGATAATCAATAATGAATTATTTTTTAAAGAAGACAATGGAATGAACTTATTTTCTTTATTATTATTTTTATCTCTTTTTATCTTTTCAATTCTATTTCTTTCTCTGTTATATTATTTTAGGTTAAATAATTCTAACGGTCTCCATTTTAGGTTGAAAGTTGCATATTGGTCCCTCAATTTATTTTTGTCTCAATTAGGTCTCTAATTTTAAAAAAATTGAAGCAATGCATCCTTTGTCGTTAAATTAGCTGAACGACATTAAAAATACATTGACTAGCCATGCTTGTTTGGATTTTTTAAATGATGCGACTTAATAAAGAATTCTGATGTGGAAGCAAGTACTATAGCAGAGCTCGACTTGCATAGTGGGGAGGATGATCTACAGTGAGGAGGTCAGTCTGCATAATGGGTAGGTTGGTTGCATATTGGGAAGCTCGACTTGCATAATGGGAAGCTTGACCTGCACATTGGGGAGATTGGTCTGCACACTAAGGAGCTTTGTCTACACACTAAGGAGGTCGACATGCAAGTGGAGAGATAAATTAGTACAATGGGGAGCTCGGCCTACACAGTGGCTACCTCGGTCTGCACAGTGGGGTGGTCGACCTTCATAGTGTAGACCGACCTCCCCATTATGCAGGACAAACTTCCCATTGTGTAAGCTATACAGACGGACCTCCTCACTATACAAATTGACCTCCTTACTATGGAGGTCATGCTTCTCATTGTGCAAGCTAAGCTCCTCACTATGCAGATTGAGTTCTTCACTATGCAAATCGACCTCCCCATTATATAGGTTGAGCTCCCCATTGTGCAGACCGATCTCCTCATTGTGCACATCGACCTTCTCACTATTTAGGCCGAGCTCCTCACTGTGCAGGATGAACTCTTCACTATATATGCAGATTGACCTCCTCACTGTGTAGACCGACCTCTTTACTATATAGACCAACCTCTCCACTATGTAGGTCGAGCTCTACTAAAGCTGTTCTTCCACGTCAAACTTCTTTATCAAGCTACATCATTTAAAAAATCCACACAAGTGCGTCTAGCCACTATTTTTTTAATGTTGTTCAAAAAATTTAACAACAAGGGCCGCATTGCTTCAATTTTTCAAAATTAGGGCCTAATTGAAACCATAAAAAATTAAGGGACCGATATGTGACTTTTAGCCTAAAATAGGAATCATTGGAATGATTAAACCATTATTTTATTATTTAATCTTTTTATTTAATCTTTATTTTCTTATCTTATTTTTATTGTACTTAACTAATCTTTTTAGTATATAGAGTTTATAAAAACTAATTTGTTAGAAATCATTTTCTTGGAAAATAACTTAGAATTGACTTTATTCCTAATATTTTGTTGACTATACTATCTTAATACTACTAAAGTTTCAAAGTTTAATAGCATCAATTTGATTGTTTTAAGGATAACGTTATCACTAAGATTAGAAAAAAGGTATGGACCCTTGTTGGTAAAGAGAGTTTACTTAATAAAGTTATAACCTTTATACCTGTATTAATCACCTCTGAATGTATATTATAGCAGTAGTGGTAGATCTTGGGGAAAAAAATCCGAAAGATTTGTTCATGGACGGGGGCATGAAGGTAGGAAAATAGTCTAGGTCAAGTGGAAAAACATAAGTTAAACAAAGGAAGAACCTGAACTTGGACGACAAATTTGTTTAACACAATCCTATTAGCATAATGGAAATGGTTAGGAACTTGTGGAACATTTTATAATTTAAGACAGATTTTTATATATTTCACCCATTAATTTCAAGATTTAATGTCCTTTTTTATTTTGTAATATGGGAGAAATTTAAACTGTAATTTTACGATTTTAGTCTACGTACTAGGAAAACAATCAAATCATTATAATTAAGGATAGGTGTGATAAACTGTGTATTGATATGTAGTGAAATTTAAGACACAAGAACAAAATATAATTAAAAAAATTATATATTTTTTGTAGTTGAAGTGAAAAGAAAAAGTCGTATCTAGAATAAGTACTAATAAAATAACATATCAGTTTTTCGTTTAAATTATAACAAAATGTATTGTTATCTTTCGAATTATTTGACTATTGTGTAAAGTTTCAACAATAAACTTGACTAAATAATACTCTCAAGCAATATTGAAATTGAATTTTCAAAACTATTAAAAGTATGCATACATATAACTCAGGAATAAGGAAAGTCGAAATTAGAGAAATCAATTAGAAGGAAAGTCTTAACCATTAAAATTTAAAATAAGAACCAAGGTAAAATTCATTAATTTAATAATAGAGAAAAGAGAATAAGTACCTGAAGTGAATGACGCTTTCAAAGTTCCTGAAATATGGATCCATAATCTTAATTATATGATGTTGAAATGACAAAAAAAATGTATTTAAAGACTGATTTTTTAATTAAACATTAATTTAGAGATCAATTTTTTTCTTAACCAAAACTGTGTAGTTAATGTTAATAACTAATTTAAATACCAAATTCATAATAAAAATAATTTTAACTACTAATTTAAAAAACTAATTATAATTTTTTATTTATAAAAGAACTATTTTATTTAATAATAACTTTTAATTTATAAATTAGTATCTAAATTGGTAATTATAATAATTAATTATTTTTAGTCATTAAAATTAATCATTATTTAAGAATTTTTTTCTAATAGATAAATACTTCAATCATTTAAAAGGAGATTAAACAAACAAATTTAGAAGACATTTAAATAAAAAGAAAATTACCTGAAGGGGAGAGGAAGAAGAAAGACAAACTGGGACCCCGAAAGACAAAGGAAGAACAAAACCTATTTATGGGAAAACAGGTAATCTTCTTAAGCTTGGGTAAAACTTCGGAAATAAATCAAGAGAACTATCACTAACAATATTTAATTAAATGAAAATATTAAAAACATTTTTCTAATTTTATTTTGTGATAAATTCCAAAATCTCTTGAAATTTAATGGAAATAATAACATTTTGTGGATATTGCAGCAATCTTTTTAAATGATTCAAATAATAAAGAAATCGTGAGAAAAATAGACACAAAAACTACCTGTATAAAAGTCTCTATCGTGTATTCATATGCACTGATTTCTTCTGAAATTTCCTGGAAATTTAAATTTGTAGGAAAATAATACATAAATTTACAGAAAATATGAGTGAATGTACTACCTGGCTTATAGGCATAAAATTGTGGGGGTCGTATCTTTTGTCAAATGTAATGTGTCTGATGTAAACAAAAATTCTTGAAAGAACCGTAGACTATATCTTATATTATCACTTTTTTTTTCCTTTCTCTCAATCTCCTTTCTCCCTTTCTACACCTTACATACCCAAACAGGTTATTCCTTGCTTATTCCTTCAGTTTTTCTATATATATTCGTTCAATAACCATCAAGTTCTAGTCATTCTTTGCTTAAAACTAATGTCAGAACAAGAATATCACACATTCTTTTTAAACTTTATGGAATATGAATAAAAAAGGAATTTCTATACTTTCATTATAAGATGTTTCTTATGTGTTTTGTATGAGATGAAAAATATTTAATAGTGCAACTAGTTAGTTGAAGATATTAAGAAAATAAGTCAGATACAAGAAAATCATGTTTTATCATATATATATATTATATATAAAAAAGATCGTATAGTTATATTATATATCACCACTTCAATATAATATTTATTATAACCAATCTCATAAATGATAGTCATTATATTATTAATTACCATATTTTATTCGTGTACATGGCCTCGTTAAACTTTTATACTACCAATTTTGTGTAGTCTTCAACTCATATTTGCTTAATGTTATAACTTATATGTAACCCTCTTTATTGTTATCTTCCAAAAATCGTGGAAACTAGTAAGAGTCACGTGTTATCAACATTGAGCTCTTTTGTAACAATAAATGTTTCACCTCACCAACAAATGTTAAAAGATATTTAAATTTCTTACATATAAACTCATAAAACTTTGACATGTGAGTTATATTATATCTTAAAATTCATCTATTTCACTTGAAATATTATTAAAATAAAAATAAAAGAATACAAAAAGCATGAAAGACCACACCGAATATGCATTGTATACATTCAAGGTCTCCTTGGTCATGACGCATACATGTCGATTTACTAAGTCAACATGTATCTGTTCTGTAGCTATTTGATCAGGATGACATCACGCCAATCACTTACTATTCACTAATCCATAATTAATTACAATAATACAATATTAACGAATTATTTGGTCAATGTGTCCTGACCCATTCAAATAAGAACCCATGAATAGTAATATAAATAACGCATTTTACAAGGTAAGTTTCTAGGATTCTGTTGATGCAAAGAGGGATAAAGGTGAACTCTAAAAAATTCCAGGTTGTGTGATTGATATGAAGAACCCTAAGAGTATCAAAGAGGTCTAATGTCTAATAAAAAGGTTGATCGCTATCTCCCGTTTCCTCCTAAACTGAAGAAGTATACAAAGTTATTTGGGATGACCAATCCAAGGACATGTATGAGTAGCTCAAACAAATATTGACATCCTTGCCAATCCTATGAAAGCCAGATACTACTTGACCACTCTTGGTCTACATAACGACTATTGTAGAAGCCATTAATGCAATTCTTGTTCAAGAGACTAATATTGTGAAAAATCTCATATACTTCATAAGTAGAACCCTTCAAGATGCCGAAACTAGATACCAAATGGTGGAGAAAGACACATTATCCCTTGTTACCACAACAAGACTAAGACCCTATTTCCATGCATGGAACCATTCGTGTAGTTCCATGCCACCTACCTTAGTAGTCCTAGTTGAACCTTTCATGCAAATCCATGTCACCCACCTAAGTGGTCTTGGTTGAAATATTCATGCAGTTCGCTACCTCCTACTTAGGTGGTCCTGGTTGAACCTTTCATGCAGTTTCCTGCCTCTTACTTAGGCTACTCTGGTCGAACCTTTTGAGATTTATAAAAAGCAAGAAAGAGATACATTTATATGCAAAAGGTCATTTTCATTCAAATTGGTTTATATTGGACAGGTACAAGTTGTGGCCATAATATATTCGACCACAAAAAAAAATACAAAAAAAAACAAGCAACATAAAAAAAAATATTCTAATTAATCTATTGCTTAGCTTATCGTCAAGGTTGGCTACATCTTCATCCTCAACTATGCGATTAATGGCAGTTGAAGGACTTACTCTAGTAGTCTCTTCGTCAGATCTCATCAACAACATCCTTAGTGATCATCGTTTTACTAGCCACCTTAACAGTCGCTATGTCATCCACGTTCTTCGTGCGACCATCATAAATGTCCTTGTTGAAGTCATTAGTGTGCTAAAATATTATAAACCTCTTGGCATAAGTAATCGGATTGCCTGAGTTCGTTATGGAAGTCATTGGTCTGCTTAGATATTATAAACCTCGTTTTCATTTTGAAACTTATTCTTCTCCCTCTTCAGCTTCTTCTCCTAATCAAGGCATCTTGTCCTCTAAGACTTCATCTTCTTCTCATTCTCTTCAAGAGACTTTTCATCTTTGGTTATGCCAACTTGTTAGTCTCATACTTCTTCTTCAATTTGGCTAAGTCCTCGTCCATCTTCAACTTCTCTTATCAACCATTTCCTTTTTTTATAAAATTGGCTATCTTGCGACCAAGGACCAATGGCATCAACCTTCATATTTTCTTCTCTCTTTTCTGGTTTGGCCTTGCAAGAGCCTCCCTTCTTCCCCAAATCGTTCTCAGAGTTGGTGATGACAACCTCCGCAATGCTCATTGCATCAAAACCCAAAAGCCTTTGATTCTTACAAAAGCTAAAAAGGTACTTTTTTTCTGTGTTATTTTGGAAGCGATTTGGAAGGTTTAATTAACGTTGTTGAAATGTTTTGCAGAAAGGGCAACAACGATGGGAACCCCTTTGCATGGTGTATGGGACAATGTTTGACTTTGCCAATCCACCGAGAGGTTCAATCTTGCTGAGGTTTCAAGTTGGCGTTAATTGGATTACACCAAACATCCCTATCCCTTCTAATTAGAAGCCTAAAGCTACTTATGGCACCAAACTAAAAAGGTAATTTGATTATGTGTTACAAAAGCCTTTGCAGTTTACAATCCTAACAAGTCAGTGTTGTTAAGGCTGGTGTAGTTGGTGTGCTGGTAGAATTGCTGATGGATGACAAGGCTAGCATAACAGATGATGCACTTGCAATGCTTGCTTCACTCCTTGGTTTCTTTGAGGGATTGAAAGAGATAAGAAATAGTAGAGCATTGGTGACACTTCTTATTGATCTTCTGAGATTTGGTTCAGTGAAAGGGAAGGAAAATTCAATAACCCTTTTGCTTGGACTATGCAACGAAGAGGGAGAAGTGGTGGCAAGAAGACTCTTGGAAAATCTAAGAAGTATTCCTTCTCTTCAAAGCTTGGCTTCTAATGGATCTTTGAGAGCTAGAAGAAAAGCATATGCACTACTCAGACTCCTCAATAGGTGCTGCTCTCAGCCTCATCATTCTGTTTGATGATGATATTCACATCACTTCACACTTGTATATTATATGAATGAAATTGGTATACTTCAAAAATAGCTCATCATTTCTTGTTTACAATTTTTGGTTTCAATGCTTTGGAGTTTTGCCCAAATGACTGCTGATTAGGAAATAATCTCTCTTAGAAGAATATCTTATCTCTATCTATTAAAAACTAAGAAAAAACTTAAAAAAGATATTGTTATTGAGTAATCATATTGTGGCCTCTATTGAGAAAAAACTTAAACCCCCTCTATTGCAGCCTTTATTGTAGAAAGGTTGAGGAGAAAAAAAAACCCTTCTACTATCTCGGTTCAACTACAAACCGAGGCATAAGACCTCTCTACTACCTCGGTTCACCTGCAACCGAGGCCAAAAGTCTAGCAAAAAAAAAGAGTAAAAAAGGAACGCCCTATACTGCCTCGATTGTATTTGAACCAGAGGCAAAAGCATACACCTTTTTACCTCGGTTCAAAAGCGAGGCAAAAAGGGGTAGACTTTTTACCTCGCCAGTATATACCTCGGTCGAGGAACCGTTGCCTATGGATGAAAATAATCATTGTCATTTTCCTTGACTACACTAGTGAACACACAAATATTTTAATAATTTTTTATTTTTAATTTAAAATAAAAAATAAAAAAAATCAGAAATTATTCAAATATCCTTAACCTTAAAACTTAGAATCCATAATAAATGAGAGTATTTTTGTCAACAAAAATTTGATACAATGAAAATCCCTAAAATTAACGTTGGATTAATATAAACAATAGAATGTATATATGCATTTTTAGTAAGAGGCACATTAGTTCCTTATTGTATAGACTGCATAATAATTTGGAAGTGGTTCTCCCACTGTCCTCTCAAAGGATAATGTTACATATCAAATTAAATGTCTCTTATATTCATTATAATTTAACTTTTGGTTTTGATAAAACCATTTGACATTCATTAATACATGAATATGCATTTATTAATCTTTATTTTTTACCGATCACTATCTATTATTAGAAGAAGTTCCTATTGAAAGTCATAGCTACAATGATTGCTTTAGGATTGTTAGCACTTATCCTTTGTTCCCTCCACTCTCTTGACAATTTTTTTATTCAATGGGCTCATGATATATTTGGCCAATGTTTTAATTCTACATGCTATCTATATTAGGGTTCTTTGATACATATGAAACTGAAAGTCGTAAAATAAATATTGTAAAACCTATATATTTTCAATTCCCTAAACCCTAAACCCATGTATTTGTCATTTTTTCACATATTTTTTTTCCAAGGATTACATCATGTCTTACTAATCATGAGATGGAAACAATGTAAGATATGAAAAATATATGGTGATTCTTACACGTGTAGGTGCATTTTATATTTTATATTGGATAATGATACATTGACATATTTTTTTACAATATTTTGACATAGTCACGTGTCGCGAGGTCAATGGTCCATGTGTACAAGAAATTAGAAAACAAAAATGATGTGGAAATGAAGGGCTGCAGGGGTTTCAAGTGGCGGGCTTCATTTTGGGATTTCAAAACCATAATATCGCTTTGGGTAAGAGAGAACCCTAGAGAGAAGGAGCACCCAACAGACTCGTGCCACGGTGAACAGAACCATCGTTTGACGGAGTTTTGACCGTTCGACGGACCGAGTCCGTTCACCAAAGCACATTCTGTTGTCATTCCGCCCTTTGGAAGCAACAACCACCGAAAGCGTTGCCTTTTCGCCATTCCGCCGCCGTTGGACCGTTCCTTTGGGAAATCATATGTTGTTGTTCGGTGGGTTTGACTTGTTTTATAATATCTTTTACCACGTAGGGGTTTTGTGGTTTTATGGGTCTTATTGAGATATTGTTTAACCTTATTTGGTGTAGTGTAATGGAAGAACTTGATCAACAGGAACTTGAAGTGAAAAATTTTTTTCTTAACAATTGTTGCACATACAAGTGATGTTCAGACAATGATTATGACACTTATATCGAACTCCATCCCCAAGGAACCATTCTTTGTAAAACTCATGGTGCAAAAACTGCATTGGTACCAAAGACAAAATAACTAAGGACTTTAGGCAAAACTTTTGCATAGAAAGGTCAATTATGAAAATGACATTCATTTTGAAGTGCAATTTTTTTTTCTTAATAAATATTGAACATAAAAGTGATGTTAAGGCATTGATTATGAGATTTATATCGAACTCCATCCCCAAGGAACCATTCTTTGTAAAACTCATGGTGTAGAAACTGCATTGGTACCAAAGGCCAAATAATTGGTGACTTCAGACAAAGGTTTTGCACAACTAGGTCAACTATGAAAATGACATTCATTTTGAAGTGCAAAATTTTTTCTTAACAATTATTGCACATACAAGTGATGTTAAGGCAATAATTATGACATTTATATCAAACTCCATCCCCAAGAAACCATTCTATGTAAAACTCACGGTGTAGAAACTGCATTGGTACCAAAGGCCAAATAACTACGGACTCTAGGCAAAGATTTCGCGCAACAAGATCAACTATGAAAATGACATTCATTTTGAAATTCAATATTTTTTTACTTATTGGACATACAACTGATGTTGAGGCATTAATTATGACATTTATATCGAACAACAATGAACCATTATTTGTACAAAATTTGGTACACAAACTTGTTGATAGGGGGAGCATAGTGTTAGCTAAACCCAATCCTTGTGCTGGTTGTTTTTGATGATGACAATACATTGTTAATAAAAACACATGTGTGTACTGTGTTATATGTTGAATGCATACATGTTTACTGTGTAATATGCACATATTGTGCTTCTCACATTATTTGTTGAACATATCATATTGATTGATGCATACTATTGTGTTTATGAAGTGATTATACTTGCGTATGCTCAATGTATGTTACTGTGATATGAAAACCACAAGCATAAAAGCATATTTGCATGACTTAATCGATTATAGTGGTGTGATAATCAATTATGGTCATCAGAAAGCTTGAGTTTTAAACTGTGACGAAACAACTAGTTTTGAATCGGTTACATTAGTTAGTAAATCGATTAAAACTGATGTGTTTGCACACATCTTTTGCAAATGCGCAGTGATGTGTTTTGGAAAGAAATGTTTTCAAAAAATATTCTAAGTGTTAAAGTTTAATCGATTACATGGATCATATATTCAATTTAGTCTGTTAAGATTTGAAAATTGATTTCATGCTGTTCTAACTTCTATAACGGTCATATTTTTAAACATGTTTGACCAGCATTTAATGAAAATCGATTGCATTAATTGCATATTCAATTAAGGAGCCAAATTGGTTGTAATTCTATTACACTTATTTAATGTAACCGATTACATAAGTTGGTTAATCGATTTCATAGCGTCAGGATTGACATAAACTATATATTGACGCATTGTTTGATTTTTTGTAAAAAAAAAATTTATGAATTACACTTTCATATCTGATTGATTTTCATCTAAGAGGTTTTACAGATTGTTAAAGAGCTCCAAAAATCAAGAACAAATAGTGGTTTATAGATCTTGAAGATTTCTTGAGAAGCAAACGTGACTAGATTGAAAGGACTAATCGTTTCTGCACAACTGAAGATGCTTTCTACTTGATCAGGAGAAGAAGATTTGTAATCTTGGATTTGTTGTTTCCCTGTACGTGTGGCGTCAGGAAGAAGAGTGGTGCACTCTTGACTTTGAGAGGGGATATCTCAAAGGGGTTGTTGCGACAGGAACGAGGTAGAACTGTTGGCAGGTTTTGTTGTTCAATATTTGATTGAGAGTTTGTGAGGTGTTTATATTGAGAGTGACTCTATAAAACCTTAACTGTAATACTATAATCATTATAGTGAATTACTCTCCAATCTATGGTTGATTGGGAGGGTGACTAGATGTAGGCATGGAGGTCGAACCAGTATAAAAACTGAGTTTGATTTTCTTCTCCCTATATCTTTACATTTATGCATACATTCGGTAATTGTTTTACACGCATAATGTCTTCATTTCACACCATTGCTCACGGCACAAGAAATTTTTCAAGAACAATATCATTTCCGAAAAAGATTTGAAAAATGCACATTTTTGTAAAACACCAATTCACCCCCCTCTTGGTGTTGAGGAACAAAGTCAATCTTTTCTAACAAAACTGATTAGTACCAATGGCCAAATAATTGGGGACTTTAAGCAAAGGTTTTGCGTAGACATATCAACTTTTAAAATGTCAATGATTTTGAAGTGCATAATTTTTATTTTTAACACTTATTGGACATAAAAATCATGTTCAGGCAATGATTATGACACTTAAGGCAAATATTTTTCACATGGTCAACAAAGTTCATGCCATTCATTTTTCAATGCAAAAATTTATTTTCATCATTTAATCTACATACAAACTTGTTCATACCAGATTGAACACAAATAATCACATCCACATTTCGTGGGGACTGAAATACAGACGTCCTACACAAAAAATGGTCATTCTTCTATTCAACCCTCTACTAATCAACACCAAAAATAACACAATGATCATTCTTATCTTCAATTTTCATTATCAATAAATGTAAGCAATACATTTCGTTGAACATTTCTAACAAAAAATATGTACATTCAGACCTAATCAATACATTTTTAAAAAGTTCTAAAAAATCCATAAATCACATTGCAAGAATTCCTATTGTACAACATCTACACAAGCCCTAAATCTTGCAACACTTCATCCCTCCGCACATTGTCGACATCTAAAATCTAATAAAAAACATACTTCTCCCTAACCTACTGTAGTTCCTCTTGCAAAGAAACAAATGCACACAGTATAAAAAAACTGCCCAATCTTCTATCAAAGCTCCAAAACATGAAAATTTTTATAACTTACACTTGTGTAATTGGGCATTGTTTTGCCTTCATGTTTCTCAACACCGTCCCACAACTCCATAATTTTCAAAACAATAACTCCATAATCATATCTACATCAAACAAAGTCCAAAATACAAATAATGTAATGCTACTTGAATAAAACAATAAAACATCAGTCTCAATAAAACAAAGTAAAATATACAAACAAGATACACAATCCACATCGGTCTCATTATTTTCTATTAACATTTTTATCATATTTACAACTTCTTTTAGAGTGAATGACTTTGAAGAAAATTGTTCACAAACAACACCACCAACATTATCATCAAAATTCACATTTAAACCCCCAACACCTAAGCCTAGACCCATGCAAACATCTGTAACTGTAAAAGGTACCATTCTTTGCTTCAAAAGATAGCATTTGTTGTGGCTAACCCAACGGGTCACCATTTCCTTCAACAAAGGAATCACTACAGGAAATGCGCATATTACCGGCGGACTTTTACCGAAGGCCTTCGGTAATGATTTGGTGATTTTAAATACCGAAGGACGTAGGTCGTCGGTAAGGGGCTGGATGAATTCAGATAAAAATTTGGGATTTCCCCTACTTCGTCCAATCCAAAAAACCTATTTGCACTCTTTCTTCCCTCCCAAACCCGGTCGGGGTTCTTCCCTGGCAAACCTGATCTCGTGTCGGCGAAGGTGCAATAGGGTCATTCGGTCATAGTTGTGAGGTGAGGTGCGTGGGCCATTGACATTGTGATTCGGACGTTCGTGTCGTGAGCAAAGGCGATTAGTGCTGTGGTTGGTGCTGCGGTTGGGGGATTGTGGTTGAAGACTCTTAGTGGACGGCGATTCGTGCACGTTCTTTGGCTGCCGTGGTGTAGGGAGGCCGCTGTGGAGGTAGGTGTCGAGAATCGTCCCTTTCGTGCAAGTCAAATCTCTGATGTTATTAATGGGTTGTTGTTTATGATGCAGGTCAATTCTTTTGGCGTGCATTTAAGGTTTTTCATGAAGGTTTGGTCCTCCGGTTGAGGGTTTTTTGTCGAAGGATGGTGGAAGGGCATTGGTGCATTCTTTGCTGCTGCCTTGATGTAGGGAAGTTCTTCTGGTGTAGGGAAGCTCTTGTGGAGGGAGGGTTCGATAATCCCTGTGTCGTGGAGGTTAGTTAAGGGAAAATTTTGCACCACTAATATGTGCATTTGATTTATGTTTCAGACTTATAGCTGACCGTTTAAAGTGCGTGTAATTTGTGATTGTTATAACTGTTGTTTTATAAAGAAAGTTGGGCTGATCAGTGGTGAACCTTACTTGCTCAATATATTTCCATTATATTGATTGTTTTGTTTGTTGAAGCATGGATTGGAAGCTAGCAAAGGGTTGTGGAATCTGATGCGTGTTTTGAGTAAATGCTTGTTGTAAGACTCATGAAAAAAAATATTTATAATAGTAAATTTTAGCATTTTATTAGTAATAATAATTTTAATGGATAGAAAAATGTAAATTTTTGAATATAAAATTATAGTAATTCTAGAGGGAAAGCTTCAAATTTTTGATAACTTATTTAGGATTTTTTTTAAGAAAAGTGAATAGTGAATAGTAAATAGTAAATAGTAAATAGTGAATAGTGAATAGTAAATAGTTAAAAAAATATATTAAAATAAATTGTGGAAGAGAATACTCCACGTAGAATTAATCATTCAGAGATAAGAATGGTGAATAAAAAATAATTTTTGAATAGTAAAAATGAATAGTAAAAGTGAATAGTAAAAATGAATAGTAAAAATGAATAGTAAATTTTTTTGGCTATAAATAGCCAAGGGGGGGGAGGCTGAAAATTGGCACCAAAATTCTAGAGAAATTGTGAGAGAAGAGAGTTGGAGGAAATTCTAACTGAAGAGGGGAAATTCTAGAAGTTTCCGGAGAACGGTTTGAGAAGAGAAAACTAAGTCTGGAATAGAGGTAAGGGGAGCTAACTTTGAGTATTTCCTTTTGTATTATCTTGAGTCTGGAATATGCTATATTCTGCTTTTGTCTGATCTTAAATCTTGAATATGGAGTATTTTGTTTCTGTATGATCTTTAAAATTAAATAAGAGTATGCTTCTGTGATGATATCTGTTAATACCCAATTTCGTCCGGATAGTTAAAAAATATCTAGAGTCGAGAAGAGATAATAAAATAAAATAAATGTGCAAAGATAAATTTGATACGGAAAAATGATGATTTTGTTTCGTTTCTCTTTTCCCTTATCCTTTGTTTTTTTTACTTTTTTTCGTTTTATTTATTTCCTCCCCTGTTTGTATTTTATTTTGTTTTTATTTTTATCTCATTTTATTTGGTTTTATTTTTATGTTGTTTATTTTATCTTATTTCTTGGATTTACCTTTATTTCATTTTATTCTATTTTTACTCCTTTTCGTTATTGTTCCTTTTAAGTTTACTTTTATTTTATTTTATTATTTTGTCGTTCCTTTTTATTTGTTTTATTTTTATATATATATATATATATAATTTTTATTTTTTTTTTAAGAAAACGATTACCTTTTTATATATATATAAAAGAGGGGTAAATAAAAAAAAAAAAATAAAAAAGGGGGTAAAATCTCAGGTCAACTCTGTTACTTTCCTGAAGCACCACAGTGAATGCTTAGAATGTGTCTATTGGGTGGCAGCGTGAAAAGTCATTTGTTTTTCTTGCTAAAAATTCATAAGCAGACAGTGTAAACATAGATGGAAGAAGAAAAAAATTTTGAACGAACTTTGGCCACCTGCAAAATGGAAGCACGAAAACATGAAAAAAAAGAAAAAAGGGAGAAAGGAAATCTGGCCTCAGAGGGGATCTCAGGGGTACAGCAGAAAGTAAGGGGTTTGGTTTTGAAAAGGGGGAGACAATCACACTAAGGGGGGACACTCATCACCACCACTGAAAGGAGAAAAAACGGAAACGAGAGAGAACCGAAACCAGAGAAAGAAAAAGGAGACGACTGACGTATAGCTACCCAGTCCACTTCACTTCCCGGCGCCGGCAAGATCATTTTGGTTATTAGAAAAGGAGAAGTTCAACTGAGGAGAGAAAAGGAATTAAAATCCAAGAGGAAAGGCATCTTGAAGCTGCGAAGGTAAGTCTTCATATACCTAAGCTCTTTGGTCATGCCCGTAGATATACTTTCCTTATGCGTGCTGAGTGTTGAACGATTGATGTGAGATCAATGTATATGTTTGTGCGTTTGCTTGTTTGCTTGCCTTCCTCTGTTAATCAAAACTGCACCCAAAATGCAGTTTCATTGCCTGCAAATTTCATCCATTTAGCTAACAATTAAAGATAGGCGTACATTTCCTCACATCACACGAGCCTATCATTCGCCAACTTACCTCCTCACTCTATTCATTTTCCTAATCTCTGTGTAACAATAGAGACTCTAACCTTCGTCCCCTTCCCTCGCCAGCCACCATCAACCGTTTGGACTCTCCACATTGCGCTCACCCGTGACCGCCTCAACAAACATAACCCATCATCCACTACACCTATCAACGCTCAAAATCAATGCCTCATTCACTTGTCGGATACCCCTTTCACCATCCATATTCATCCATTGTCATGTTTTGACACTCATGGTTACTACCAACACCCTTCCAATCATTTTTTCTTTCCACTCCCAATTCGCATATCCTATCCGCCTTCCCCATGAATCCATTTCTCAACTTTACTCATCATTTCCTCATAATCTAATCAAACACACAAAGATTTCCGTATCCTTTTGCTTGCACCCAGAAAACATCCAAGTAAACAAAACCAGCCAAGTGGAAAGCAGAGAATGAACAAATCAACTTCTAAGTTCTGATCAATCAACAAAAAAAAATATAATAAGAAGAAGAAAATCTCGACTCAGAGAAGGAGGCAGTGGCCCGTGTGCAGGCGCGGCGGAAGTGAAACCCTCCCTGGGTTGCCGTTGTTGCAGAGAGACGGGAGAGAAGCGGCGGCACGGCAGCTGGTTCGAGCAAGCAGTGGCGGCGGTCGGTGTCGTTCTCGGATCGGAGCGGGTTCTCCTCTATCGCGCGGAAAGGGTGCAAGACGGGAGATCTGACGCCGCGGCCAACGGCGAGCTTGGTGGCGTTTGAGGGTCACCGGCGACATCACGGACCAGGCGGGGAGCCTCTTCGCGGCAACCGGTTTGGCAGAAGTAGCTGTATGCGCGCAGGGAAGGTAAGAGGGTAGCGTCGTGGCGGCCTCCAAGGCTGACGGCGGAGAAGCAGCGACGCGGTGGCCGGATCGGAGAAGCAGCGACGCGGTGGCCGGATCGGAGAAGCAGTGGCACGGCCGTGGGTAGCAAAGGTGGGTGTCTCTGTGAGGAGAAGATATGAGTCTCTGCTTACGAAAATGAGAAGAAGTTGGAGGAACCCTTCTGATTGGAGTTGAGAGGCCTTGGGCTGGTATGGGCTGCCCCTTTCCTTCTATTGCCACACACGCAACTCCATTCACACTTCCCATCCTGTTTGGGCTTAAGCCTGTTCGTTTCTGCAAACAAAAAATGATCTGAGAATGACCCTGCCCTCTTTGCGCAACCCCTATTCTTCACCCGCGCACCCCCGTACATCCGCAGTGCTGGGCCGAGCCCAAAATAAAAATCAAACAGTTTGGTTCTGCACCCCTGTTATTCGTATCTCACACCCCTTTCGACTTGGGTTTAGGCCCAGTCCGTTGTTAGAAACCATTTTAGTATAGACACCCCTGTTTCTCACTTCCACACCCCCTTTTAGCTTGGGTTTTGGCCCAGTTCATTTACAAAAAAATAAAAAAGTAGTTTAGACACCCCAGTTTCTCATTTAGGCACTCCCACTTTTTGTTTTATTTTTATTACTTATTTATTTATTTGCTTTTCTTTGTTTATTCTATTTTGTTCCCTTATTTAGCTTATTCTATTTATTTTTTTTATTTTATTATTTTTATTGTTGTTATTGTTTTTTTTTTTTATTTTATTTTATTTATTTATTCTAAATATCTATTTATTTTAAAATGCATATTTAATAATACATAAAAAAAAATAAAATATTTATATATATATATACAAAATTTACAAACATATTTTAAAGGTTTAAGCACACGTGTGACCGCTCGCGTCGTCCTTGTGCTAAAAACCTTTTCTTCTTCCTTATAAAATTACAAAAAATACGTTTTAAAGGTTAAGCACACGTGTGACCGCTCGCGTCGTCCTTGTGCTAAAAACCTTTTCTTCTTTCTTATAAAAATTATAAAAAATACGTTTGAAGGTTTAAGCACACGTGTGACCGCTCGCGTCGTCCTTGTGCTAAAAAACATTTTCTTCTTTCTTATAAAAATTATAAAAAATACGTTTAAAGGTTTAAGCACACGTGTGACCGCTCGCGTCGTCCTTGTGCTAAAAAACCTTTTCTTCTTTCTTATAAAAATTACAAAAAATACGTTTGAAGGTTTAAGCACACGTGTGACCGCTCGCGTCGTCCTTGTGCTAAAACCTTTTCTTCTTTCTTAAATAAAATTACAAAATATTTTAAAGGTTGAGCACACGTGTGATCGCACGCATCGTCCTTGTGCTAAATACCTTTTCCGTTTATTTTATAAAAATATATCAAAAAATATAAAATCTTCAAAAACTAAAAACATCACTTTCAAGCAAACAAACAATATCTCTCAGCCAGAACTACGTGATCCTTGATTCTCCATCAAAAGTGGAGATACGTAGGAGCAAGGCTAGACCTTGTCAGGTTCACTTTCCCAAAAATCCAAATTTATCCGTAATCATTTTCCAAACAAATTTTCTAAACAATTTCTCAAACAAGCTTTCCAATCTCCAAAAGAACTACGTAACCCTGATTTCTCATTCTGAATGAGAATACGTAGGAGCAAGGTCAATCCTTGTCGGGCCCAAAAAACTAAAAAATATATTTTGTTTCTTTAGAATTTTATTTTAGGGGATAGTTAAACATTTTGGAAACCACATCACATTCGCGTATTTAGTTAAGGGTACTGCCTTCGGGCAGGCGCTGTAGGGTGTTAATACCTTCCCTACGCGTAACCGACTCCCGAACCCATAATCTGGTTTTCGTTGACCGTGTTTTATCATTTTATGGTTTTTCTGTAGTTTTCCAGAATAAACTATGGTGGCGACTCCAAATCTCTTTTCAAAACCCGTTTCCTTTTTTGGATCGTCGTCCCGTCGCGATTCCGGTTGCGACAGATGGCGACTCCACTGGGGACTTTTAGAGAGTCGAGCCATTTAATTAGATGCGCGAATTTGGTGTGGTTTTGCTTTGTGTTTTTCGTTCCCTTTTCTCTATCTATGCTTGATGTTTGGAATAACTGCAATAACTGTGGAATATTGAACCCTAGGGTAGACAATATGTTTATATCTGCCTGGGAATTTTTCTGGTTGTTTTGCAGGTGAGGGTTTGGGTATGCATTGCATTCTCCTTTCACACACACACTTTGTGCATATCATGAGTGGGGCCCTATACCCGGGTCTGAGCGTAACTTAGAATTAGAGGAGTTGTGTAGCGGTGTCATTCTGGGATGTACGTCCTGTCTGGCTATCGTGAGAACTCCAGCTAGAGTCTGTTCTCTTCATTTGTGTCTCCACATCTAGTTGATTACTCTGACTGTTGTGGAGAAGCAATGAAAAGGGCCATAGCTCTAGTGACCATCGACCTTTAGGTTCAGAGAGCCATCCTTGTGAGGTTGCATGTACTTGACTTTCAATCTGAAGCGTTGAACCTTTATTAGGGCACAAAGGGAGAAATGTGCATTCCTCTAACCCTCACTCTGTTTGTTCTTTTTTTTTTTTTTTTTTTGAAAATAATGACTTTGCATTCTCATACCATGCATACATTTTTGTTAGCCATGTTGTTTTACTTCACTGTATTTTCATGCATCATGTTCATTCGTCATTTGGTAACATGCTGGTTTTAGGGGGAAATCACAGGCATTCGCTTGATCTCGTACAAGATGGAAGTTGATGCAAGATCTGGTGCTACACAACAGACCGACTCTGCCGTGTTAAGAAAAAAATCTCGCCTGAGGACTCATAGTGGGAACTTGACAGGGTTGATAGACTTAGGCAAAAGGTTAAAGACCATAAAGAGAGAAAACTTCAAGAAGAAGTATGGGAATCTGTTGGATTTAATGGAGGTAGAAGTACAGTTGCCTGCTATCACAGCCCTGGCACAGTATTACGACTCTCCGCTAAGATGCTTCACCTTTCAGGATTTTCAGCTGGCGCCAAATATAGAGGAGTTTGAGCACATCCTGGGATTGCCGCTAGAGGGTACCACTCCGTATCAACACTTGGAGCATCACGCCTCCATCCCTACCATCGCCGCCATAATGAAGGTACATCCCGAGGAACTTGAAGACAGGTTGGTGACTAGGAATCAAGTGCGCGGACTGACGCAAGGATATTTGGAACAGTACTTGCACCACCTAGCTGATGGGGAAGAGTGGGAGACTTTTATGGACGTGTTAGCCCTTACCGTGTATGGCGTCATGTTGTTTCCCAAAGTAGAGGACTTTGTGGATTATGCCGCGATAGATGTCTTCGTGGCAAGAAAGACGAGATCAGAAAACCCTGTGACAGCAGTCCTCGCAGATGTTTATGGGACCTTGAGTTTTTGCCATGAAAGAAAGGGGAAGAAAATTCTTTGTTGTTTGCCGGCACTGTATGAGTGGATGACTGCGCGCGTATGTAAGGGGGCGGTTAGTGTCAGGTGTCTATCGGAAGATCCTTCACACCAAGGGCCCAAGGACAAAGGAGGAAACGAGTGGGCCCAATTCTTTGCTGGCTTGAATGGTGGAAAAGTAAAATGGCGTCTTCCTTGGCTTGGGATTAAGCCCTCCATCCATCATTGTGGCAACTTTCCCAATGTACCCCTCATAGGTACCCGATATTGCATCAATTATAACCCTGTCTTGGTTCAAAGGCAATTCGGAAATCCCATGAAAGGGGCACCTTCACCGGACTACCTTACGACATTGTTCGTCTATTATGAGGATGGGCACCTCACCGAAACGTTGAGGAAAGTTAGAAGTGCTTGGGAAAACGTTATGCGAGCTGAAAAGGATTTAAGGTTGGGAGTGGTGGACGACAAAGTTAGTTATCATACCTGGATCCTGGAAAGGGTAAAGGAAGTCAAACTGCCTTTCAAGCCAATCAGCGATCAGCCAGTTGATGAAGGGTCCTCCCAAGACCTAGAGAGCGAAGAGGTGAAGAGGTTGAAAATAGAGATGGAAAAACTGAGGGAGAAGAATGCTAGGTTGAGAAAGGAATTACAAGCTGCGCGCAACGATTTCGTTGATATGAGGAATGATAAAGAAGAAAAAGCACAGGCCTATGAAGAAATTGTCAGAAGTCAGAAAGCCGAAAGAGATTATACATTCCGACTGAAACAAGATCTTGCAGCTGCAAGCAAGGAGCTCGCCATGAGAGTGAAGGAGAAGAATGCGGCGATAGAAGAGGGAAAACAGTGGAAGCACCTCTACGAAGAAGCCAAAAGAGATAAGCGAGAGGCCCTGAAAAGACTAAGAGAAGCGCAGGTTCAGGTAGAAAAAGCGGGGCACGAGATGAAAGAAATGGCCGTGTCTTTTGAGTCAGATATGAGCCAGGAGCGTTGGAAGCTAGCAGAAGCAGAAGAAGAGCATCGAACCATGATAAAACAAATGGAGGAGTACATTGAGGAGCAAGAGGAAAGGTGGAGGTCGACGGAGTTCGAAGAAAGGCATCAGGCTTTGGTAAAGCGAATGGAGGATCACATCGCCGAGCAAGAAGTGGTTGTGAGACATTGGAAGGAAAGTTTCTCCCAATTGGCGGCCTTGGCAAACGAAGCAATTGAAGACATCCCCAAGATGGTGTTGGACGCCGAAGCGAGTATTCATTTTTATAGCCCGCCGGAAGAGATAAAACTTTTTGTTAATCATTGTAAATGGTTGGTAGGCGAGATGAAATCCTTTATCGCTCGAGCTCGAGCGTGATGTATTTTGAGATCCTTGTGTCTCGTTTTCTTTATGCGATGTATTGAACTGAGTATTTTGATGAAAGATATGGAAGGTTTGTCTGGTATCAACTTGTATTGATTTCCATCAGTAATGTCATCGCGATCTTGTGATTTCCACCTGTTACCAACATGCATCATGTTTTCTTTATTTCGTTCTCATCTAATTTAAAGTTAATCAAATAATAAAACAGTACAAGTGAGGAAAACAACGGCCAATTTTCCGCGACATCCCTACAGGACTCGAGCCAATTCAAGGATAATGGAAAGCTGGGAGGAGTCGCAAGAATCCATCAAAGCCGAAGTTAGCCAGTTGAAAGACCAGGTTGGCCAGATCTTGGCTGCCCTTGAATCCTTGAAGACTACTGCAGAGTCTTCGTCCGCACAGATCGGAGGAAATGCCCATTTTTATCCGCCGTTGTTGAACACCGCCAGCCAATCGATACCTTTCCCGCCATATGGGTTACCCCCAGGTTACACTCCTCCCGTAGGAGAATACTTAGAAACAGAGCATGCATCTTTCTCCTTTCCCACAACTGTCAATGTACCGCCAATCGGCACTCAGGGACCCATCTCCGTGTCAGCTCCCATGGTGAGTGCACAAGGGAACGAAACAAACACAGTTGAAGGGACACGAGTAACTGCAATGCCGTACGTGGTCGCTAATCATGAATCTTCAGCTAGGGCCGCATCGCAAACCGCAGTGCATGGGAGAATCAGTGACCTTGAAGGAGCTAAAGGCAGGCTGGAGATTCTTGAGGAAAGATTGAGGGCCATTGAGGGGGTGGAAAGCTACGGCTTTGGAGATGTTGCAAGACTAAGCTTGGCCCCTGGTGTGAAAATACCGCATAAGTTCAAGGCGCCGGAGTTTGAGAAGTACAAGGGTAGTACATGCCCTAAAAGCCATCTGACCATGTATTGTAGAAAGATGGCTGCGTACGCCTATGATGACCCGCTACTCATCCACATTTTCCAAGACAGTTTGGCTGGAGTGGCGTTAAACTGGTATACCCATTTAGAGCCCTCTAGAATTCGTTGTTGGGCGGATCTAGCTGACGCTTTTGTGAAACAATACGTATACAACACGCATGTTGCACCGGACCGTCTGCAGTTGCAAAATATGGGGAAGAGAGACAATGAAACTTTCAAGGAATATGCCCAACGGTGGAGAGAATTGGCCGCGCAAGTTGAGCCACCTTTGTTTGACAGAGAGATGGTGGCAATGTTTGTAAATACTCTTCAGCCGCCGTTTTATGAACATATGGTGGGAAACGTGTCCGTCAATTTCGCGGATGTCATCATAATTGGCGAAAGGATAGAAATTGGGCTGAAAAACGGGAAAATTGTGTATGGCCCGCCCGCAGCTACAAACTACAAAAAACCCGGTTTCAATCCGGGAAAGAAGAAGGAAGGGGAGGTGCATGCAGCCTCGATAATGCCTGCGTGGAGAGGTCAGGCTCCCACTCATGGTTATCGACCATACTTAGGCCAACCCCCCTATGCAGCTAACGCCTCGTTCGATCATCAAACTAGGCCACAACAACAACAAGGGTATTATCAACCACCGCGAGTCCCAACTGAAGCGTGGAGGGCCGGGGCAAACGCGGGTCCAAATATCAATGCGGGTCAAAACACCAACCCGAGAAAGAATCAATTTGTTAATTTCACCCCCATCCCTATGACTTACACGGAGTTGTTGCCTCAACTTGTAAAAAAGGGTTTGGTTGCCATTTGCCCGATGAAGCCTGTACAACCTCCATACCCAAGGGGTTATGATGCAGATGCCAAGTGTAGTTACCATGGAGGAGGCATTGGTCACTCAACCGAGCGGTGTGTGGCTTTCAAGTATAAGATACAGGCTCTAATCGACTCTGGTTGGCTAAAGTTTCAAGAAGATAAGCCTAGCATCGAGGATAACCCATTGTCCGGGCATGGGAGTACCTCGACGAACGCCATCGAGGCCGGAAAACAGGAGTTGATAAGGGATGTGAGTGAAATCCGGAGTTCTAGGAGGTTTATTTTCGAGGCGTTGTTAAAAGTGGGCCTAGTGAAAGGTGATTATGATATGGGTACATCGTGTGCACTTCATCCAGATGCTGAGCACTCTATTGAAGAGTGTGTTGAATTAGAAGATATTCTGCAAGACCTGCTTGACAGAAGTTTGATGCAAGTATGCCGCGAGGATAAAGAGGAAGAAGTGTTTGCACAAACTGGTGGGGAATCTGATGTAACTCTACCGGAACCGCTGGTGATACGTTTCAGTAGAACCACTCCTGCACCGATGATTGAAGAAAAACCGTCGGTGGTTATCTGTGTCCCATCCCCCTTTCCTTACAAAAATGAGAAAGCTGTCCCTTGGAGATATGGGGCATTTGCGTTAGGAGAAGGAAAGGGTGCTGACCCGGCCATTGAAAACATATCAGGCATCGGGGGGATGACGAGAAGTGGTCGAATCTTTACACCACCAGAGCTGACAAGAGAGGGAGCCAACAATAAGGAAGCAACAATGACCGCAAAAGCTAAGGAGTTCTTGAAAGGGAAGGGTGTACAAGAAAAAGAGACCCCTGACGAAGGAGAGAAGAGAGAGATATCCGAAGAAGAGGCTTGCGAGTTTTTAAAGTTCATACAACAGAGCGAGTACAAGGTGGTGGAACAGCTAAACCGCATGCCTGCCCGGATCTCCTTGCTAGAACTGCTCATGCATTCTGCATCTCACAGGAAGTTGTTAATGAAGATACTTAGTGAGGCCCATGTGGAGCAAGGTATTTCTCTGAACAAGTTTGAGGGCATTGTTGGCAATATCGTTGCTAACAATTACCTCACCTTTACCGATGAGGAGATACCTATTGAAGGCAGGGGGCATAACAAGGCTCTTCATGTCTCTGTGAAATGTCTGGATCACGTCATAGCGCGTGTCTTGGTGGACAATGGCTCCTCTTTGAACGTCATGCCAAAGTCAACATTGGAGAAGCTACCCTGTGACGGAATGCATATGAGGCCAAGCTCAATGATTGTGAGGGCGTTTGACGGCAGCAAGAGGGAAGTCATGGGCGAAATAGAATTGCCGGTCCAGATTGGCCCATGTGTGTTTCAAATAACCTTCCAGGTCATGGATATCCTCCCAGCCTATAGTTGTTTATTGGGTCGCCCGTGGATCCATTCTGCGGGAGTTGTACCTTCCACACTGCACCAGAAACTGAAATATGTCATGGGAGATAAGCTAGTGATAATTTCTGGAGAGGAGGATCTCCTTGTGAGTGGGCCATCCTCTGCCCGTTATATAGAAGCAGCCGAGGAAGCTCTCGAGACAGCTTTCCAATCATTGGAGATCGTGGGAAATACCTATGTGGAACCATTTCCAGTAAACCCATATCTGTCATGTGCCTCTATCATGGCGGCCAAGGTCATGCTGAAAGAAGGCTATAAGTACGGGAGCGGTTTAGGCAAGCACGGACAGGGGCAGACATTCCCATTAGAGGTGGTCGAGAACAAAAATAGGTATGGCCTAGGGTACAAGCCCAGCAAGGGGGATAAGAAGAGGCTGATCGAGGAAAGGAGGGAGCGTAGTCTGGCTCGGATAGAACGACGGGAACCGAGGACGAGGAAGATTCACATTTGTGATATCAAGGAGAGCTTTCGCAGCGCTGGATGGGTGAACACTAGCCTTATAGCGGTCTTGGAAGAGGAAGATGGATCTGAAAGCTCGAACTTCGTGTGGGCTTGCTCACCAGATGCGCGGCTCAGCAATTGGAAGACTGTGGATTTACCTGTGATGTTTAATTCGAACGAAATGTAATATATTAATTGATCCTATCGCTTTACCCGGGGCTTTAGGATTCATGACTTACGGGTTGACGCTTTTATTCTGCTTTCAGTGTGATATTTGAATCGTGTTTATCCTCATTTAGCCTCCTCCATCGTTTTTTGTTTATTTATTCTTTTTTCAAAAACTTAAATAATGCAGATATGACAATGAATATTTTGAAAATAACAATGTCGATATCCCTAATCTGGAGCACCCTGTCGATGATACGGAAGATGATTATGAAGATGGTTCGGAACCCTCTCCAGAACTGATGAGGTTAGTGGAACAAGAGTCTAAAGAAATAAAACCCTATCAGGAAGATGTCGAAATACTCAACTTGGGTGAGAAAGACGAGATAAAAGAAGTCAAGATCGGCACAACCATGAAAGAGGAAATAAGAGAAAGGTTGCGTGTCCTATTGAAGGAATTTAAGGACGTGTTTGCTTGGTCGTACAATGATATGCCCGGTTTGGATACCGATATCGTGCAGCATAAACTCCCTCTTAAGCCGGAATGCCTCCCGGTCAAACAGAAACTAAGGAGAATGAAGCCTGAGATGTCTTTGAAAATCAAGGAAGAGGTGCAGAAACAATTTGATGCAGGATTTTTGGCTGTGGCGAAATACCCGCAATGGGTGGCGAATATCGTACCAGTACCCAAGAAAGATGGTAAAGTTCGAATGTGCGTTGACTACCGTGATTTGAATCGTGCAAGTCCAAAAGACAATTTCCCACTACCGCACATCGACACTCTAGTCGATAACACAGCCAAGTTTTCGCTATTTTCATTCATGGATGGTTTCTCAGGATATAATCAGATCAAAATGGCGCCAGAAGATATGGAAAAGACAACCTTTATCACGCTGTGGGGAACTTTTTGTTATAAGGTGATGTCCTTTGGGCTCAAGAATGCCGGGGCAACATATCAAAGGGCGATGGTGGCACTCTTTCATGACATGATGCACAAGGAAATCGAAGTTTACGTGGATGACATGATTGCAAAGTCTGAATCGGAAGAAGAGCACGTTCTCAACTTGAAAAAATTATTTGAGAGATTGAGAAAGTATAAACTCAGGTTAAACCCCGCAAAATGCACGTTTGGAGTGAAATCTGGGAAATTGTTGGGTTTTGTGGTTAGCCAAAAGGGGATAGAAGTGGATCCTGATAAGGCGCGAGCGATAATAGAAATGCCTGCGCCTAGAACAGAAAAGGAGGTTCGAGGTTTTTTGGGTAGACTGAACTACATTGCTAGATTCATCTCCCAATTAACCGCTACGTGTGAACCAATGTTCAAGTTGTTACGAAAGGATCAAGCTGTGGTTTGGAACGAGGACTGTCAAGCCGCTTTTGAAAAAATCAAACGATACCTGCAAGACCCTCCCATATTACGTCCACCTGAGCCAGGAAGACCACTTATTTTGTATTTGACGGTGTTGGATAAGTCGATGGGTTGTGTGTTGGGTCAACACGACGAAGCTGGGAAGAAAGAGCACGCCATATACTACTTGAGCAAGAAGTTCACAGACTGCGAACAAAGGTATTCGTCGTTAGAACGAACTTGTTGTGCATTGGCGTGGGCTGCTCATCGCTTAAGGCAATACATGTTGAGTCACTCAACCTGGTTGATATCCAAGGTGGACCCTATCAAGTTCATTTTTGAAAAGCCTGCTCTTACTGGAAGGATAGCTCGGTGGCAAATGCTATTGTCAGAATATGACATCGTGTATGTTACTCAGAAATCCGTCAAGGGGAGTGCGTTAGCAGAATACCTGGCTCATCAACCCATCAGCGATTATCAGCCAATGCAGCCCGAATTTCCCGATGAAGATATCATGGCTCTATTCGAAGAAGGTAGAAAAAACCGAGACGAAGAAACGTGGACATTATTATTCGATGGAGCCTCGAATGTGATGGGGCATGGCATAGGGGCAGTTCTCATCTCTCCAGAGCGTCAGTACCTACCTCTGACGGCAAGATTATGCTTTAATTGCACAAATAACATTGCAGAATATGAGGCCTGCGCTATGGGTATTCGGGCGGCAATAGAGTCCAAAGTGAAAATTCTGGATGTATATGGAGATTCAGCCTTAGTCATCCACCAGTTAAAGGGAGAGTGGGAAACTAGGGATTCGAAATTAATTCCTTACCAAGCTTACATCAGGGGATTAATGGAGTATTTTGACGCCATCACATTTAACCACATACCGCGGGAAGATAATCAATTAGCAGACGCTTTGGCTACTTTGTCTTCGATGTTTGAAGTTGACCAAGATGCAGAATTACCAATGATTGAAATGAAGTGCCATGCAGAGCCAGCATATTGCCATTTCATCGAGGAGGAGGTAGATGGTAAACCTTGGTATTTTGATATCAAGCACTATCTTAAGACCCGGGAATATCCTGAGAAGGCATCTGAAAACGATAAAAGGTCGTTAAGGAGGTTGGCTGGCAGCTTTATTTTAAATGGGGATATTTTATACAAGAGAAATCATGACATGGTTCTCCTCAGATGCATGGATGCAAAGGAAGCCGAGATGATACTGAAAGAAGTGCACGAAGGTACCTTTGGCACACATATGAATGGGCATTCAATGGCCAGGAAGATCTTGAGAGCTGGTTACTTCTGGTTGACCATGGAAAATGATTGTTGTACACACGTGAGGAAGTGCGAGAAATGTCAAATGTATGCAGACAATATCAATGTGCCGCCCGCGACCTTGAACGTGTTGTCTGCACCGTGGCCATTTTCAATGTGGGGAATAGATGTTATCGGAGCTATAGAGCCAAAAGCGTCAAATGGACACCGTTTCATACTAGTCGCGATCGATTACTTCACCAAGTGGGTTGAGGCTGCTTCTTATGCCAACGTGACTAGAAAAGTGGTGACCAAATTCATAAAAAAGGAGTTGATCTGCAGATACGGGTTACCTAACCAGATTATCACTGATAATGCCACCAACCTAAACAACCAGATGATGGCGGAATTATGTGAGGAGTTCAAAATTCATCATCTCAATTCTTCCCCTTACCGTCCAAAGATGAATGGGGCAGTAGAGGCTGCTAATAAGAATATCAAGAAAATTGTGCAAAAGATGGTAGTCACCTATAAAGATTGGCACGAAATGCTTCCTTTTGCTTTGCATGGATATCGTACATCAGTACGAACGTCAACTGGGGCAACACCTTTCTCGCTCGTGTATGGCATGGAAGCGGTACTTCCATTTGAGGTGGAAATCCCATCTCTACGAGTTTTAATGGAACCCAATTGGAGGAAGCTGAGTGGGTTCAAACTCGGTTTGACCAGCTCAATCTCATTGAAGAAAAGAGACTAACAGCGGTGTGCCACGGACAATTGTACCAAAGAAGAATGAAAAAGGCTTTCGACAAAAAGGTGCGCCCAAGGGAGTTCCACGAAGGCGAACTGGTGATAAAGAAGATTTTGCCTATACAAAAGGATCACAGAGGCAAGTGGACCCCAAACTATGAAGGACCATTTGTAGTAAAAAAGGCATTCTCTGGAGGGGCACTAATCCTCACAAGGATGGATGGAGAGGAGTTACCTTTACCGGTTAATTCTGATGCGGTAAAAAAGTTTTACGCATGATGATTCCGCGATAGGGGATGCCACTGAGGGATATTAACACTGTTTTTGAATTATGTTGTATTCTGTGTTACTTCATTCAATAAATACCGTACGGTTTTATCCATTATTCAACTTTTCCGATTTTTCTTTCGACACGATTCATGTCGCACTGGGTTTTAAAGTAAAGTAAGGAAAAAGAAAGTGATAATAATTAAAGCATCACAGGTATATCCATCGAGCACGAACTCGTTCCTGAGGGATGTCGTAAAAAAAAATAATAAATAAAAAAAAGACACATGTTGAATTCGTTGTCAATAAAGTCTGCCGAGGGCATAGTACTTTCGAAAAGCAAAAGCAAACCAAGTTTTGAAAAATGCTAGTGTTGAGTCTTTTCTTGATTCATAGTAACTAGTGTTCTTTTCCTACTGAAGCATCTGCATTCATACTACTTGAACCCCTAGCTTTCTCGTTCCCTTTAAAATAGAGGATTGTCATGAATAATACTGGGGCAGTTTTCATCAGGATACGCGTACCCAATGATCCGTCAATCGGGGAGAAAAATAAAAAAAAAAAGAAAAAAAAAAAGAAAAAGAAAATTAAGTTGATTTGTCAATCGCTGCAGAGTTTCACTTCAGGTTTAAGGTTGGGGGAAGTAGGGCGAGCAAGCTTCAGAATGACGTGTGGCCATTTTTCTTCACTCAAGTGATAAAAGAAATTTATCCAGTTGCACCCTCTTTGAGCCGTAAGTTATAACTGTTTTTCTTCATCACCCTCAACAAGAATCATTAGCATATCGATGTCAATCCAAAGGAACGTCAGGGGCATCCAAGTCAAGGAGAAGATTTGTGGAAAAGAGAAATGAAAAAAGAAAAGTTTTAAAAAGGGTCACAGTAGAGGCAACGAGACGAATGAAAAAAAAAAAAGAAAGCCAAAGAAAAAAGAAGAAGAAAAAAAAAAACAAACAACAAAAACAAAAAACAAAACAAAAATGATGAAAAATAAAAGGACGTCCGAAGTTCCAAACTCCTAGGGACAGTTGACTCGACACATTGCAGATGATTCTTGTTAAGACAATTCGACCGTCAAACACTTATTTGGGCCTTCATTATCCGTTTCTTTCAAAACCCTTTGACCTTTAGCCACGGTACAAGCCAATTAAAGTCCACGCCGACTGAAGGATGTTTGTCCTGATTTTTCTCATGAACTTAACTCTGGAACGAAATGATGTGGTGAATGACACAATCACTAGAAGAAGAGAAAAGCAGCATAGAGGAAAAATGAAAAAGTATAATGTGAAGTCTTCCCGTCGAGAAAGAATCGTCAAACTAGGGCATTCCTTCCTACCCAGACCTGTCCACCTCTCCAAATCACACTTATTGTGCACAGCAAAGTTGGGGCAGGCTTGTAAGCCTTGATCGTTGAAATATTAACGACACCCCCGCCGATGAGGAGAGCACGAAAGTTAATGTTTCCCCCAAACCATCATTCACAAACCATCACTCAGCCATACACTTTTCATAACCATTTCTCACACTTTCTCGGGTTCAGGCTAGTTTGGATTGCAAAAAGCGATAAAGGGAATCTGAACTAATATGTTACACTCTTTTCCTTTTCATCAAAGGGCTCACCACTTCTCGACATTATTTTCAATAAATGCATTTTGAATGTACATCGAATTTGATGACAATATTGACAATGGGTTCCAAACATGGAATTTTCAAAAAAATAATAACAAATAATGAAAAAACGGAAAGAAAAAAGGAAGGAGGAGAGCAAGAGAAGAGAACGAAATAAAGGTCTCATGTGTTTATGCATTCATGCACCCTCGTGACATTACATCATGCATTTCATGAGAAGCAAGGAAAAATGTGTGAATAATCCTTAAGGGGAAAGAGAAGTTGTGAAAAGTTTAACACAACCTTTGCTTCTAAGTCTCTTCAATGTTCGGCTCAGTATCTACTAATGTTTCAAAAATTTGAATACAAGTTTTCCTTCTACGACGGCGCTCCTCTGTAGGACAATCGTCGAACCTATGATCACTCTCATCCACTCATCCATAGGGTTGTTACACCCTCCACGAGGTTGTTACACCTCATTCACTCATCCATAGGGTTGTTACACCCTCCACGAGGTTGTTACACCTCATTCATTCATCCATAGGGTTGTTACACTCTCCACGAGGTTGTTACACCTCATCCACTCATCCATAGGGTTGTTACACCCTCCACGAGGTTGTTACACCTCATTCACTTGTCCATAGGGTTGTTACACCCTCCACGAGGTTGTTACACCTCATTCATTCACTTGTTCATAGGGTTGTTACACCCTCCACGAGGTTGCTACACCTCATCCACTCATCCATAGGGTTGTTACACCCTCCACGAGGTTGTTACACCTCATTCACTTGTCCATAGGGTTGTTACACCCTCCACGAGGTTGTTACACCTCATTCATTCATCCATAGGGTTGTTACACCCTCCACGAGGTTGTTACACCTCATCCACTCATCCATAGGGTTGTTACACCCTCCACGAGGTTGTTACACCTCATTCGCTTGTTCATAGGGTTGTTACACCCTCCACGAGGTTGTTACACCTCACTTATTCACCCATAAATTTATGACACTCTCCATGAGGTTTGCACACCTCAATTCTCTTTGCCCTGTTCTTTTTTGTTTAAACTTCTCTGTTGTTCCTCGTTCATTTTGAAATCCGGACGAAATTAGTGTTTCTTTCTTTACTTATCTTTTACTCTAATAATATAAAAAACTTTGTTTGTCATATTATCCAGTAAAATCTAAGTAAAGAGGGGCAGCTGTTAATACCCAATTTCGTCCGGATAGTTAAAAAATATCTAGAGTCGAGAAGAGATAATAAAATAAAATAAATGTGCAAAGATAAATTTGATACGGAAAAATGATGATTTTGTTTCGTTTCTCTTTTCCCTTATCCTTTGTTTTTTTTACTTTTTTTCGTTTTATTTATTTCCTCCCCTGTTTGTATTTTATTTTGTTTTTATTTTTATCTCATTTTATTTGGTTTTATTTTTATGTTGTTTATTTTATCTTATTTCTTGGATTTACCTTTATTTCATTTTATTCTATTTTTACTCCTTTTCGTTATTGTTCCTTTTAAGTTTACTTTTATTTTATTTTATTATTTTGTCGTTCCTTTTTATTTGTTTTATTTTTATATATATATATATAATTTTTATTTTTTTTTTAAGAAAACGATTACCTTTTTATATATATATAAAAGAGGGGTAAATAAAAAAAAAAAATAAAAAAGGGGGTAAAATCTCAGGTCAACTCTGTTACTTTCCTGAAGCACCACAGTGAATGCTTAGAATGTGTCTATTGGGTGGCAGCGTGAAAAGTCATTTGTTTTTCTTGCTAAAAATTCATAAGCAGACAGTGTAAACATAGATGGAAGAAGAAAAAAATTTTGAACGAACTTTGGCCACCTGCAAAATGGAAGCACGAAAACATGAAAAAAAAGAAAAAAGGGAGAAAGGAAATCTGGCCTCAGAGGGGATCTCAGGGGTACAGCAGAAAGTAAGGGGTTTGGTTTTGAAAAGGGGGAGACAATCACACTAAGGGGGGACACTCATCACCACCACTGAAAGGAGAAAAAACGGAAACGAGAGAGAACCGAAACCAGAGAAAGAAAAAGGAGACGACTGACGTATAGCTACCCAGTCCACTTCACTTCCCGGCGCCGGCAAGATCATTTTGGTTATTAGAAAAGGAGAAGTTCAACTGAGGAGAGAAAAGGAATTAAAATCCAAGAGGAAAGGCATCTTGAAGCTGCGAAGGTAAGTCTTCATATACCTAAGCTCTTTGGTCATGCCCGTAGATATACTTTCCTTATGCGTGCTGAGTGTTGAACGATTGATGTGAGATCAATGTATATGTTTGTGCGTTTGCTTGTTTGCTTGCCTTCCTCTGTTAATCAAAACTGCACCCAAAATGCAGTTTCATTGCCTGCAAATTTCATCCATTTAGCTAACAATTAAAGATAGGCGTACATTTCCTCACATCACACGAGCCTATCATTCGCCAACTTACCTCCTCACTCTATTCATTTTCCTAATCTCTGTGTAACAATAGAGACTCTAACCTTCGTCCCCTTCCCTCGCCAGCCACCATCAACCGTTTGGACTCTCCACATTGCGCTCACCCGTGACCGCCTCAACAAACATAACCCATCATCCACTACACCTATCAACGCTCAAAATCAATGCCTCATTCACTTGTCGGATACCCCTTTCACCATCCATATTCATCCATTGTCATGTTTTGACACTCATGGTTACTACCAACACCCTTCCAATCATTTTTTCTTTCCACTCCCAATTCGCATATCCTATCCGCCTTCCCCATGAATCCATTTCTCAACTTTACTCATCATTTCCTCATAATCTAATCAAACACACAAAGATTTCCGTATCCTTTTGCTTGCACCCAGAAAACATCCAAGTAAACAAAACCAGCCAAGTGGAAAGCAGAGAATGAACAAATCAACTTCTAAGTTCTGATCAATCAACAAAAAAAAATATAATAAGAAGAAGAAAATCTCGACTCAGAGAAGGAGGCAGTGGCCCGTGTGCAGGCGCGGCGGAAGTGAAACCCTCCCTGGGTTGCCGTTGTTGCAGAGAGACGGGAGAGAAGCGGCGGCACGGCAGCTGGTTCGAGCAAGCAGTGGCGGCGGTCGGTGTCGTTCTCGGATCGGAGCGGGTTCTCCTCTATCGCGCGGAAAGGGTGCAAGACGGGAGATCTGACGCCGCGGCCAACGGCGAGCTTGGTGGCGTTTGAGGGTCACCGGCGACATCACGGACCAGGCGGGGAGCCTCTTCGCGGCAACCGGTTTGGCAGAAGTAGCTGTATGCGCGCAGGGAAGGTAAGAGGGTAGCGTCGTGGCGGCCTCCAAGGCTGACGGCGGAGAAGCAGCGACGCGGTGGCCGGATCGGAGAAGCAGCGACGCGGTGGCCGGATCGGAGAAGCAGTGGCACGGCCGTGGGTAGCAAAGGTGGGTGTCTCTGTGAGGAGAAGATATGAGTCTCTGCTTACGAAAATGAGAAGAAGTTGGAGGAACCCTTCTGATTGGAGTTGAGAGGCCTTGGGCTGGTATGGGCTGCCCCTTTCCTTCTATTGCCACACACGCAACTCCATTCACACTTCCCATCCTGTTTGGGCTTAAGCCTGTTCGTTTCTGCAAACAAAAAATGATCTGAGAATGACCCTGCCCTCTTTGCGCAACCCCTATTCTTCACCCGCGCACCCCCGTACATCCGCAGTGCTGGGCCGAGCCCAAAATAAAAATCAAACAGTTTGGTTCTGCACCCCTGTTATTCGTATCTCACACCCCTTTCGACTTGGGTTTAGGCCCAGTCCGTTGTTAGAAACCATTTTAGTATAGACACCCCTGTTTCTCACTTCCACACCCCCTTTTAGCTTGGGTTTTGGCCCAGTTCATTTACAAAAAAATAAAAAAGTAGTTTAGACACCCCAGTTTCTCATTTAGGCACTCCCACTTTTTGTTTTATTTTTATTACTTATTTATTTATTTGCTTTTCTTTGTTTATTCTATTTTGTTCCCTTATTTAGCTTATTCTATTTATTTTTTTTATTTTATTATTTTTATTGTTGTTATTGTTTTTTTTTTTATTTTATTTTATTTATTTATTCTAAATATCTATTTATTTTAAAATGCATATTTAATAATACATAAAAAAAAATAAAATATTTATATATATATATACAAAATTTACAAACATATTTTAAAGGTTTAAGCACACGTGTGACCGCTCGCGTCGTCCTTGTGCTAAAAACCTTTTCTTCTTCCTTATAAAATTACAAAAAATACGTTTTAAAGGTTAAGCACACGTGTGACCGCTCGCGTCGTCCTTGTGCTAAAAACCTTTTCTTCTTTCTTATAAAAATTATAAAAAATACGTTTGAAGGTTTAAGCACACGTGTGACCGCTCGCGTCGTCCTTGTGCTAAAAAACATTTTCTTCTTTCTTATAAAAATTATAAAAAATACGTTTAAAGGTTTAAGCACACGTGTGACCGCTCGCGTCGTCCTTGTGCTAAAAAACCTTTTCTTCTTTCTTATAAAAATTACAAAAAATACGTTTGAAGGTTTAAGCACACGTGTGACCGCTCGCGTCGTCCTTGTGCTAAAACCTTTTCTTCTTTCTTAAATAAAATTACAAAATATTTTAAAGGTTGAGCACACGTGTGATCGCACGCATCGTCCTTGTGCTAAATACCTTTTCCGTTTATTTTATAAAAATATATCAAAAAATATAAAATCTTCAAAAACTAAAAACATCACTTTCAAGCAAACAAACAATATCTCTCAGCCAGAACTACGTGATCCTTGATTCTCCATCAAAAGTGGAGATACGTAGGAGCAAGGCTAGACCTTGTCAGGTTCACTTTCCCAAAAATCCAAATTTATCCGTAATCATTTTCCAAACAAATTTTCTAAACAATTTCTCAAACAAGCTTTCCAATCTCCAAAAGAACTACGTAACCCTGATTTCTCATTCTGAATGAGAATACGTAGGAGCAAGGTCAATCCTTGTCGGGCCCAAAAAACTAAAAAATATATTTTGTTTCTTTAGAATTTTATTTTAGGGGATAGTTAAACATTTTGGAAACCACATCACATTCGCGTATTTAGTTAAGGGTACTGCCTTCGGGCAGGCGCTGTAGGGTGTTAATACCTTCCCTACGCGTAACCGACTCCCGAACCCATAATCTGGTTTTCGTTGACCGTGTTTTATCATTTTATGGTTTTTCTGTAGTTTTCCAGAATAAACTATGGTGGCGACTCCAAATCTCTTTTCAAAACCCGTTTCCTTTTTTGGATCGTCGTCCCGTCGCGATTCCGGTTGCGACAATATCCAAGTGTGATAGTTGTAAAATGTGATGTTGATTATGTTATGCCATTTGTATGTTATTAGTTGTTTATTTTTTTGTATTTTGGAAGGATTAGAAATTGTCTAACCGGCTCTGCCAGATTCAATTTCTTGTTTCCCCAAACATTTTATTGCTTTTCTTGTTTATTTTTTTATTTTGGAAGGATCAGAAATTGTCTAACCGGCTCTGCCAGATTCAATTTCTTGTTTCCCCTAACATTTTATTGCTTTCCTTGTTTACTTTTATTGTATTTTGGAAGGATTAGAAATTGTCTAACCGGCTCTGCCAGATTCAATTTCTTGTTTCCCCAAACATTTTATTGCTTTCCTTATTTATTTTTATTGTATTTTGGAAGGATTAGAAGTTGTCTAACCGGCTCTGCCAGATTCAACTTCTTGTTTCCCCAAACTATTTATTGCTTTACTTATTTATTTTATTGCATTTTTGGAAGGATTAGAAGTTGTCTAACCGGCTCTGCCAGATTCAACTTCTTGTTTCCCCAGACTTGTTATTGTTCTTGTTATTTAATTATATTGTATTTTTGGATGGATTAGAAGTTGTCTAACCGGTTCTACCAAATTCAACTTCTTGTTTCCCCAGAAATTTTATTGTTTTATCTATTTTTTTTGTTATTGCATCTTTCTGGAAGGATGAGAAGTTGTCTAACCGGCTCTGCCAGATTCAACTTCTTGATTCCCCTAAATTTTTATATTAATATTATTTTGATGGTAATGGGAGCTAATTATTTTTGTATGAATTTATTTTATAAAATATTTGCATATGAATGTTGAACTGGTGTGCTCTTGTGAAACTATTTTATGACTTTTATGATAACTGAAACTGTGAAATTGTACATGTTGTGATGTGATGAATTTAATCTGTTTTGAATGAGTTTGTTGGCTGAAATTGATCTTGTTGGAAGGTCTGAAGTAAGGGTTCTGAAATAGTTTATATATGGGTATTAAATAGATGTATAGATATTGTTTGAGGTTGCTATGAGAGGAAGTGAACACATTAAAATTTGGCATTTCAAATTTAGAGCATAAGAGAACATGGTAGATAAATTAAATAAATCAATTGTTAATTATTGAGGGCCTTTCTTTGTTGGTAGGATAGAGGAACCTTAAAAACCTGAGTTGGCACATCCCTGATCATAGAGCAGCCCTGGCCTGGTCCAGTCAGTTGTGACTAGTCATATGTGCTGGCGTCGAAGGTGAGTTTGATGCGTTCAGACATCTGGGTCCTCTCCGGTGACCAATTGGGGTAAAGAAAAATCTCTACTAGGATGAAAATAAAATAAAACAAGTTGATTGTAGATGCATAATATCATCATGGTAAAAATTTCATATATATTTTATTTATCATTACATTGAGCCCAGACTTTAATATGTAGTTCTTAAGATATGTTGATATATTTTGGTTGATCCATGATCTTTGTTTGGTGAAAATATGTTGAGTTATACTCGTTGTGGACAAAATGAGTTTATAATATGAAGCATGATATCTGGCAATATGTTTAATTTATTGATACCAAAACGAGTTATTATGAATTCATGATTAAAGAATGAACATGATTGAGTTAGGTGGATAAGAGGGTATGAATTGTTGGTTTTATGAAATGTTGGAGTGGATATGAGAAATCATTACTTATGAAATGATGTTTACTACCGGGAGTAGTATGTTCGAGTTATACCATGAGAGTTTGGTATGAGCAAAGTAACACCTGAAGTTTATGAAAGCAGGCAGAAAGTGGTCTGACCATAAGGCTTTGACATAAACATATGATTCGTAAGTTTTATAGAAGCAGGCAGAGAGGGGTCTGACCATAAGGCTTCAGAAAGTAAGACATGGTATATAAGTGAGGCTTAAGGAAGCAGGCAGAGAGCGGTCTGACCATAAGGCTTCATGAGTAAGCATGGTACACTTGTAAGATTTATGGAAATGAGAAAGATGATTTTGATAATGATGAATTAAGGACATCGGAATAATGATATTTTATCAATTGCAGAAATACATGATTATAATATTTTTATTACAAGTTTAATGATTTTATGATATGGTTGGCTTACCCTTATTTGTTTGTACTATGATCATATAACTCATGTTATATGTGATTAGATAATGTTGCAGATGCGGTTGAAAAAGCTTAGAGATGAGAGAGATGCGGGGAAAAACTTTCAGGGATTTTTGTAAAAAGAATAAATTTGTATTGGGAAGATTATGTTGTGTAAAACTTATAAGTTGAAATTTCAGTGGTGAAGACTATATTGTTTAAAGTTCGTAAGTTTGGTATTGTACTTTGGAGTAATTGAAATAAAGTTTGATTGTTTATATGAGATATCAAATTAATTTAGTCTCTACTATCAGTAATACCCTTTAAAATATTTGGGTGTTACACTTGTAATAGTGCAATGTGTGTTTTGATGTAGTAGTCATTAGATAGCTATTTGAATTATTTTAAGTCTTAGAGAACCTTATTTAAAGAGGTAACGCATGAGGAAGAGTTTCACAACAGTGTTAATTCAATTTGCTTTTACTTGACTTGGTTGCATACTTTATTTTCTTGAGTGATTGAGAGGGGAAGGAAAGTGTGGTCAGGTCCTTCAAAAATTAAAAACAATATCTATCTGTAGGAGACAAAGATAGACACCCATTTGAGAAATAGGGTTAGTGAGAAAAAGAGAAAACATGTACATAACAAATGTTGAACATCTGAAAAGATATTAGGATTTGAAAGTATTGACTCACACGCACCCTCCATAAACTGATGCAATGTGAAGTGTGCAAGTCTTGTTACAGAATAACAAGAATTTGTATACACAAAAATAACTCACAAGCTACATGTACATTATAAGGAACGACTTAAGAATATAGGAGAGAAGCATTGAATTGGAACAAGCCTTATTGAAGTGTTGCATTGTCCGTGGTATTTGTGCTTCGCAGATAAAAACATTTCTATATTGAACAAGACTTGAACACTAATCATTTCTCTCCACCTTTTTTTCCTATCACATTGTATCAACTATCATAGCTATATTTCTCTTTGGAGATGTTGATGGATGATTTATTATTATTTTATTTTAGGAAAACAACAATGATGAGAATATAAGTGTAGGGCACTGTTCTTTAATCTCTTGGTTTCTCTCATCTCCCTCTTTTTATCATGTGTTTTGCTCTTATTCCCTCTTTTTTTTTCTGTTTTTTTCTCTTTCAATCAATATCCTACATTAGTGATATGTAGAGCGTACTTTTCTTGTCACTAGACCAGAACCTATAGGTATGTAAACACAACTACACAAAATGAAAGAATGCTTCGTTCAAATTTAACAAAGGCTTGAAAAGGTTGATACACTATTAGGCATGGGGGAGGACATTTCAGATTAGCTTTAGAGGTTTATAGTCTTAGGCTTCGTTCAATTTCAATTTTTGTTGTGGTGTGTTTTCCACATGTGTTGTGATTTGTCTTACACTGCTATTTCTTTCTCCTACAAATTCGAGTGAACTTGCTTTGACACAAAAATAGAATATATGTTGGCTACCTAATCTCTCATTCAAGTTTAGTTGGAACAATATAAATGTGTATGTTTGAATCTTGTGGAATAACTTTTGCTGGTCTAATCAAATCATAGTCAGCTGTTTACATTTAAACTAGTTAGTTTCACTATTAAATTTGTGCGATAAACATTAACTTGAGTAAGTACTAGGTGCATACCATATAAGCAATGATTTGCTAAAGCAAAAGCTTGATTGCACCTTGAGAAAACTCCCAAAAAGATTGAACGTCTTTAAGTGTGATTATAGTATCTTTCTCAAGTCTTATTTGCTGATTCTAAGTCCATTTCAGTGTCCAAAATTCATTTGACTCTTTGTAACCAAAAATAGGTTGATGTAGTTGTTTAATTTGGCACATAAATAGGGTTGAATAAGTGAATTTAATAAATACTACTGTTTAGCATCAATTAACCGTGCTCACATGTTTATTTAATTTTAAAGTTAACTACCTGGATTATAAATGGATGAATAATTTAAAAGTTATCAGACAACTACTGTTTTCATACACGACTTCCATGGTGATACAGGTAATAGTAATACATTACATGGACAGTGCAGCGACTTAGACTTCCTTGCTGGTTTATAGTAGTTAATATAAATTATAGTACACATAAAAATAGGTGACTTCTAGCATAAAAAATGAAACTTTAACCAAGAACACAAGAATTATATGGTTAACTAATCTGAAATTCTCCACTGGCATGAACTTCCTTCACCCTCTTGTCATATTCATCTTCCTCATCCTCCTCTTCCTCCACATGTTCTTCCCCTTCCTCTTCTTCACCGTCCCAGCCAAAACCTTTGACAGGCCTAGAAACTGAAGGAGGGTCCCTCGCTTCTCCCACAATTTTCATTATCTCCTCCATACTTTGAACAGAAAAACTTAGGTTGCCTCTCTGGTAATAGACAGCTTGAGCTGATTCAGTTAGCTCTCTTGGAAGATTCTTCAAAAACCATGGGTGGTTCTTAATTTCCTTTAGGGAGATTCTCTGCGGACAATAGAGAGAATCATGTGTGGCAGTTAGCTTGATGTAAACTACATATTGACTCTTGATATCAAATTCAGTCATGTGTACTTTCAAAAGCACAAAGTTTGTGTTTAAAATGTTGTCTTCTGTTAAAAGCATATAAAAACTGGTGAATGAAGTGAAGATAACATAGGTGAATCAGAAATAGGGAGCTCTATATAGATTTAAAGCCACACAAGTAATTTAATTAATAAGGACTGAGTGTATGTTAAACTTTTACAACCATTAGCCAGCAAATTCATTCTCCGGAGTCAGTACATGCCACCAAAATTTTGAAAAGAAAATACCATTACTTCTTCATAAAATGTGATAAGATTTCTGTTCAAATTGTACAAGTCTAAATTTTGCATTATCCCGGATCTCTGACAAACCTAAGCGTGACGTATGGAAAACAGTGCAGAGGAGAGAAAAGAATACCCAATTCAAGTTCTAGCTTAAAAAGAGGGAAAATGGAAAATTTTGATCTTTACCAATCAACTAAACAAGAGGGTAGGAGATCATTATTAAAGAATAGGGGTTCGGTGTAGAACTTCCCAATAGGTATAGCTTTCAGTCAACAAGGTTTATTTCACCAGCTTGATTATTTCTCATCAACATTATGATTCACAAGGGTTACAAATCAACAGAATAACATAATTGTGAACAAGAAGTGTATAATGTAGGTTTATCTTTCTTGTGGTGGTATATTAGTTGCACCATGCTCTACCTTATTTTGATGTTATAATGGAATTAACCTTCTAATTCTAGCTTAGTTTAGTAGAGTTACACTTTCTTCAGTCAATTAAATTGCTGTCCAACCTTTGCTTCTCTGTAAATCTGATTTTGGGGGTATAATGATGTAATTTGCTTCATAAATTGGCTATAACAAGGGTGATTTTTGAATTTTGTTTGTTTTTATGCTATTGAAAAGCTTGAACAAGCTTAAATTGGTGTTCTAAAGTTGATAACACTATTCATTTGGAGATATTTTAGCTTATATCCAGATTTAGTCTTTAAACCATCACTTTTTGAGTTAAAATGAAAGTGGAGTGCTGATTTCGAATTGCAAGTTGTTTATAACTCCTTTGAGAGTTTAAACACAATTAAAATAATCAAATAAAGTTGTTTGAACCTTAAGTTGAGTGTTTAAAACACTTCCATACGTTTTTGGGTGTCAAACCACCAAATGATGAACTTTTTCTCGTGCATTATTCATTTCAAGCTACTGTTTGATTATAATATGTAAGATTATTATATGTTGGTATTTAAAGATTGTTATATGTTGCAAATGCAGGTTTTTGGAGGAAGACCCAGTGTTAAATTATTAGAAGTTGGTGTCAAATTTTGAGGTGTTGCAAATTAGGAGAAGTTAAGCATCTGAAAAAAGTACGTAGTCAATGATATTTAATTGTATTTTTCAAAGTCCTGCTAATACTGCCTGAATGTGCATTTATTGTAAACCTTGTTGGGTATGTGCTGATTTTAGTATTGTAGATAACCTTATTGGAATATTTTGAACTATGGACTTGTATTTGATTTAAATTATGATTTGTATGGTCAAAAACTACATACCAGACCTATAATATAAGCCTTAGGTTCATCTTTATGCTCCAAACTTGATCTCACTCTCTCCCTTTTTGTCCAACATCCAAACACATTTAAAGTAAGTCTTAATGTTTGACAAAAAAACAAATAATACTAAAGTAGCCTAAGAAACTACAAAGACACTGTTCTAAAAAGTTTAGAACAGTAAAACCTAGCTAGTAAAAAAATGACACTACCAAAGACACTGTTCTACGAGACTTTCACAGGTTAGATCTGAACATGAGTCAGCTCCTACACCGGATGATGGTAGTAATGCAGAAGATGACATCCGTAGGACACAGTGCTGGATCGACATCGTTGGTGGGAAGAAAAAGGGACGAGTGTACGGTGCAGGACAACTTGCTTCAAACTATACAACGTCGAGAGGAGGTACTTTGAAGCACCAACCTTCTTCTTCCACCACTGCTCCTGACGAGGTCGTTCTCCGCCTCACGCAGGCACTAGAGCAACGTGACCAGGAAATCACTGACTTGAGAGCATAGTTTACAAACTTTAAAGCCCTGGTCATGAGAGTGTTGCCTCAAACTTCACAGGATGAATTCAATATCCCTCCGACCCAGCCACGACCCTCCTTGTCACCCGCTGCCTCGAAGTAGCCGACATCAGTCCATCCCTCATCAGTCCAACCTTCATCAGTCCAACCCACACCAGTCTAGCCATCAATAGAGGAGCAGGATGATGAAGATCATTCTGATGATAATTATGTACATTATTAGTTTCATTTTGTTAGCACATTGGTTATACAAACATTTCGATATTAGAACATTTGGAGTTTAGATCATTTCGATGTTAGATCAACTGCATGACTTTGGATGTTAAAACATCATTATTCCACATTGTTTTATGTTTTAACTATAAATACATGTTCAACTAATTAATGGATGTTCTATGGATATTATTGATCAATGATTGCATCTTTGAGATGCACATTATGCAGGTCTGTATATGCTTGAAAATTGTTATGCAGGTCTGTTTGTGTGTGGAAATTGCTATGCAGGTTTGTTGTTGGTTTCATAATAAATACAAATGTATTTGACATCTCCCTCGAACTTACCGAAGGCTTTTGCCCTACGGTAAACACCCATGTTCGCTGATTACCGAAGGCTTTTACCCTTCGATAAATACCCACGTCCGCTGATTACCGAGGGCTTTCGCCCTTCGGTAATTACCGAAGGCTTCTGCCCTTCGGTAATTACCAAAGGGCAGAAGCCCTCGGTAAATGTTAGCGACAAGGAAATTACCGAGGGCTTTTTGGCTGTCGATAAGCCGTCTACAAATGTCTTCTACCGACGGTTTTGGACTGTTTTCGAGGGCTTCTGGCCTTCGGTAATGCCCTTCTTTTTTATAGTGAATGCATAAGTCAATCGACCTGTTCATATGAAGACATCACTTTGAATGGAGTCTCGTTGATACGTGTCCGATCATTTTCTCTTAGTATACCATTAATCTCAACTATGACTTTGGTCTCGCACCACGATCGTAATTGAAACTACAAACTTTTTCAAAATAAACAACCATTAACCAACAATTTTCAAAGAAACTAATACATTTTCAATACATGATATTTACTTACATTGTTATGAGCTTCTTCTTTAATACAATCTATCACGGTCAAGCCAAACATAATACAAAATGTAAGTCAAAATAACCCAACAACAACCACAAACCAAAAAAATTCAAACATTCCACCCAAAAACAACATCAACGAAAAACTGTTCAATAAAACTTCAAACCACACTTAATGATACCACGATAAACACCCAAATAGCACAACAACCCCTAAATGCCCACAATTTTTTTAAAGAACTTAAACCCACCGAACACAAACAATGCATTATTGAAAGGAACAGAGGCAAGATTAAAAAACCACATCCAATGACGGTTTTAGAGTTCGTTGGATCCAAACCGCGGAACGAGGACACTCCGACGAACTTCAAATTCCAACAACGACGGGGAATCTTGTGAGGAAAGGGACGCTTGTGGACTGTGGTGTTGGGAATCTAAGTGAGTCTACGTCTCACACTGGATAGAAATGAGAAAGTAGAACACTATATAAAGATGAAAAACCCATTAACCCATTGCCTTAATATATTTGGTAAAGAGTGGTGTCAATCCCTTTTATGGTTGAGCTCAGATGTCACTGATGTTTGTATCTCCCCAGTGAACCTCCTCCTCGATAGACGCAACAGTGGTATCAGAGTTGATGGTTTGTCTTGGTGACCGGCTCAAACGAGTATAATGATCCATATACCGAAAGTCTTCCTGACAAAGGGTATTCAGGTAAGTAAGTTCCGTTAAGATGAACGGTGGTTGGAAAGTGCTACTCATGGTTGTTGTGGTTGGTTGGGAATGCTTCCGTTGGAGGGAGAGTGTACCTATGTGGAAGGGACTCACCCTTGAGGGGGAGATTGTTGAGAATCTAAGTGAGTCTAAGTCCCACATTAGATAGAAATGAGAAAGTAGAACACTAATATAAAAATGAAAGACCCATTAACCATTGCCTTAAGGTTTTGGGTAAATAGTGGTGTCAATCCCTTATATAGTTGAACTCAGATGTCATTGGTGTTTGTATCTTCCCGGTGAACCTCCTCCTCGATAAACCCAACAGTGGAAGAGAGGAGGGTTCTCTAGAATTCTCTAGCGAAAATTACCTTCTCTTTTTTTCAAACTCGTCCAAATGAATCTCGCAAAAACAAAACCCTCCAATCCTTCAATTTTCACCTCATTTTTAATTTTTTTAAAACATTTTCCATATGGACTAGTAAAAAAATGACACATGTCCCTATTAAAATATTGTGAAAAATTGGTGTCAAATTATCCTTGTATATTTTATCCTTATATATTTTACCTGAGTAGTGCAATTCCACATATTTTATATTTTTCATATCGATCGTTTTCTTTTGACATAAAATTTCATATCATAATAGTTTCATGTACGCACTCAATTAATTGATAGGAAGGGAGACTCGTCAATCTAAATTTAAACTAAAAGAGGCTAAGAGCAAAAACAGAAAGTTCAGAAAGGTGTCTGCAAATCTGCACAATCGCTTCAAGAATCTTGGGATTGGTGAAAATTTTTGTCGGCCAATGTGAAATTAAAAGAATCCGTTAAATCAATTTAAAAGTTGAATATCCAAATTAAAACTGAATTTAAAAATATTAATTTATCAAAATCTATAGTTTATTCTAACAAATAATGACTCTTTTTTGTGGAAGTTTACTATTTCAACGATTTTGCACTTCATAGCTTTATATAAAAAATAAAATTTTGTCGAAATTTACCATAATTCAAGATATCATGAGAAAAGATATTATTTGTTTCTGAAGTTAAATTTGTAGCATATAAGATAGCTAATATTCCATTTCATAGCAAACAATTACGCTTTCCAAAAATAAAAATAAATGTAATTCAAGGGCGTGTGTTGAAAGATAACATGGTTTCTAATTGAGACGCAAAGTTATGTTCCTCTATTGTGCTTTCTCTTTCAGGATATGTAACTTGTCTCGAGCGAAAGCAAAAGAGAAGCATTTTCCCAACAAAAGGACTATAAAGACTAAAGCAAAGCAAAAGAAAGAAACCAGAGAAGAGAACATGTAGTTTTTTCATACGCCAGTTAATTGCCAACTACGTAAAGATAGAGATTGAAAAGGAAGAGTCTGAAACCTTCAACCTTTGTTTCCTTATCGATGATGAAGATCTACATCACAACCACTCCAAACCTGAACTGTAACAAAAGAGAAAAGGTGCAAAGAATAATCTGTCAGAAAAAGCAAATTAAAGAGAAACTATAGCTCTTTTGTCTACCTCTGATGAATCGTTCTTTAAGAATAACAAGTGCTATTTGAATTTCTTAATTATGTATTAAGGAGAGGGAAGAAAAAATAAAGGCATATGATCCATGCATGCATGCTTTTGTATTTAAAACGATGAAAGACGATAGGAAAAGAAAGAGATCTGGTCGGAGAGAGAAGAAGAAAGAAGTAAAGGGAAATGGTAAATCCTATCCCAAACTTTGCGAGGAACATTTGGGGCAAATGGAACATTCAGGGTGTTGTCCTTGTGAGTCTGACCATGCAAATAGTTCTCATCTTCATAGCTCCTTTCAGAAAACGCTCGAGAAATACATTGTTGGTTTCGGTGCTTTGGTGCACGTACCTTGTTGCAGATGTCACTGCGGAATTCTGTGTTGGCCTCATCTCCAACAAATATGGTGATAAAGACACGGCAGTTTCCACCATCGATGACTACTTGCGAGCCTTCTGGACACCCTTTCTGCTGCTGCACTTGGGTGGCCCTGACACCATTACTGCTTTTTCTCTCGAGGACAATGAACTTTGGCTCAGGCACATGCTTTCTTTCACGGTGCAGGTAAACCTAATTTACTTGTATTTCTTAACAATATAATTAATCTATGTATTCTATCAAAAAATCTTATCATACTATTGTCCAGGCAATATTCAATAATATAATAATATACCCATGTCATTACCCTAAGTGTCTCTTGTATATATCTATAATATATGTATTTTTCTGAGATAAAAAATTAATCTGTGTAGTATCTGACAAACATATATTTTCCAATCATAATACTTAAATATAATATACTGCTTTAGATATTCCAATCCAAGCACTTTGACATTGTTGGTTTAATTTAAAAGAAAATTATATTCTACATCACCTTGTATAATTATATTTTTCTTTTACTCTTCTAATGTTTCAATCAAATTTATATATTCAATTATGTTTGACAATCCCAATTTCGTACATTGTGCAAATTTCATCATCTTTTATAAACTTACTCTATTGGAGAGGACTGGAGGTACTGTAATAAACAAGTCCAGGTACAGAAAATGCACAAGGAAGGAGTGGAAATTAAGTCAACATGAATCCATGCTATTACATTTTCTTACATATCTATTAAGTAAAATATACACTACTTAAAAAAAGCATCATCGATACTCAGTAAAAAAACACAACATAATACGAGATGCTTTGGCAATTAACTTAGAAAGATGAGTCCAAATATGAAGATGTGAAAACAATAGTAAAAAAGGTTTGGTCTGGTTTTAGAAGAATAAAGTGTGGCCTCTCTCTTCCTTTAATTTGTCATTAAAAGAGTAGTGTGTTGGAAGTATATCTAGTATGACAAAAAATAATATTTTTATTTTTACCTTTTTTACTCTCTGTTATTGTTAAGTTTAAAGTTGATCTCTTAAAACTCGTATTAATTTTTTATATATTATCATGTGACAGTAAGCTAGTTTTGATAGTTAGACTTTAAAAGCTTGTATTTAATGTGCTTCAAAGATGAATTTAAATTTCACATCATTACATAATTCAAGTTCATTTTGACATTTTACATATTGGTTTAAATTTTATTTTTATCGATAATATTCGGCCTAATTATAATTTTCTCCTGCAGTACATAGTATTACAAAAAATTTTGTCTTTGGTTTTCCACAGATTTTAACTAAAAAGTTATATGAATTTCTCTAACTTTTAGTTAGTATAATAATTTGCTTAAAAAAAGATATTGTTATTACAATATTAATATATTATTCCTTTAAATAATCACAATACATTACCATATCATATTTCTCAATCTTATTCCGTTATTATTGGAATATGATAAAATTTTAAAATTAAAAAGGTTTTGAAATCCGTCCTACTGAGATGAGAACATGGAAAGAGACGTTAATTTATTCGATATATATATATAAAGAAAAAACTCAGATTTTATGACAGATCTAAATTTTTTACATTCACATATTATTTTTTTTTATTTTAAAATATAAAAGTTTATATTTTTATAACCATTTTACTCTTGTGTTTTGTATCAAATGAATGTAAAAATATATGATGGTATCATTACTCATAAGAAAAATATTTTTTTAATTTTTTTAATACAACCTATTTGCATGTGATAGCTCGGGATCCTTTAATACATACTAATAAAATAATAACACACTGTGAAAAAGTTATTAAAAAATTGTTAGCATGTATATATTAATATCTGACCTTTTATATTCACAGGTTTGTCTAACGGGTTACGTGTTCCTGTTGACACTTCCAGAAAACACGTTATTGATCCCTACAGTCCTAGTTTTCATGGCGGGGGTCATCAAATTTGCAGAAAGAACTATTTCTCTTCAACATGCAAGTGCTGACAATTTCCGACAATCTATGATTCAAAATGCTGATCCAGGTCCCAATTATGCAAAGCTCATGGATGAGCTGAAATCAAGACAGGAAGCAGGACTTCCAGCACAAATAGTAACCATGCCAGAAATCTCAGAACCATTTTTGGACATTGATGAGTCACATGATCAACATTCCAAGATACCTTCTATAAAGGAAATTGATGAGCAAACTGATGGCAATAACCCTTCCAAACAATCTCAAGAAAAAGAAACACCCATTAGTGCCGACTCACAACCAGACACTCCCAAGAGTAAGCCATCTAAAGCTTAAGCTCAGCAACATCAACAGAATAGTATTCATTGTTATAATATTATTTAGCTTAATTATGTTTTCACTCCACGAAATTTGGACTGAGTTGCTTTTCGTTTTTCCAAATTTATTTTGAAAATAACCACTTTCAAACTTTGATTTAGGTCTCCCTCGTGAAGTGGGAGATTCTTCAACTCAGAGGGATGTTGACGAAAAGCTAAAGGATTTGGAAGTAATGACGGGTGCTTATTACTACTTCAACAAATTCAAAGGGCTGGTTGTTGACATGATCTTCAGCTTCCAGGAACGCAATGAGAGTCGCACTTATTTCCTAAAAAGAACAGCAGTGGATGCTTTGAGAGTGATAGAGGTTGAACTCAACTTCATCTACCAAGCTTTCTACACCAAGACAACCATCATAGAGAGTTGGGTAGGGCTTTTCTTTCGATTTCTGTCCATTGCTTCAGTCGTAGCAGCTTTGGTTGTTTCATTTTTGACGAAAAGAGGGGTTGCGAACCCTTTGATGTTACAGTCACCTACATATTGTTGTATGGTGCTGTATCCTTGGAAGTCGTGTCCATTTTCATGTTCATTTTCTCTGACTACTCATTTGCAATATTGTACTCTCGCGGTCAGAAAATCAGTGATTCTGATAGTGGCACTACAGTTGGCACGGTGGCAACCAAACTAGCCACCACTCTCAGTTGGGTGCTGAAGCTTAAGAAACCCAAATGGTCAAAACACAAGGATAACAAGCCAGAATGGTTAAAAAATGAGGAATACGAAGTTTTGAAAAGATTCGTACTGTTTCGTAGATGGTCTGAAACCATCTCGGCATTCAACTTGATATCACGTTGCTTAGACAAGAAGATTAAATGGTTGGATTGGGTGATTAGAAAAATTGGAGTCGAAGAGTTTGTGGAAAAATGGATATATGAGAAGAAGAGGCCATTGCTTCAGAAACTTTGGATTTTTATATTTAACGAGTTGAAAAGAAAATCTGGGGATGCAGAAGATGTTGAAAGTATTCAAAGAATATGTTCCTCTAGAGGTGAGTGGGTTATCCAGGAAGGTGATCTATCACGAGATGATCTGAACAAGTTGATGCCTTATGTGGAACGCAACGATGTCACTTTTGATGAGTGCATAATTCTGTGGCACATTGCCACTGACCTCTTGTTCTATGTAGAAGGTCAGCCAAACGAAACGGTTGAGCAGATAAAGAAAAAAATTGATGCTCCTGATCTGGAGAAAGGAAATCATGATGATGGTGAAGATGGTGATAAAGAGGGGCAAAACAAAACGGATGAGAAGAAAAAGAAAGAAAATAATGCTCATGATCTCAAGCAAGAAAATCATGGTGATTGTGAATATAGTGATATTGAACTGCGGCATTTTAGTAAGCTTTTGTCGGATTACATGTTGTACCTCTTGATCATGCAACCTACCATGATGTCTGCTGTTAGGGGAATTGGGCAGAAAAGATTCCTAGACACGTGTGAAGAGGCCACTAACTTCTTTAACAAGAGGAAAAATATTGCTGCTGTAGAAAAGTTAATAAGTATTGCTGCTGGAGAAAAGAAAATGAGAGAGGGAGAAGATAAAAGAAACAAAAAAAAGAACACATCGAATTGGCTTCTCTATCAGGCAAGGGACAAGTGGGACAAGCGTGGAGAATTCATTCAGTTCATCAAAAGGGTAATATATAATCCCCTCTCAAATTATACATACACACCCCAATTACTTCAAATGCTCTAAATTTAACACCATTGTTAAAACTAAAAACTAGGCTATCACTCTTCCTAGATTTCATAATAAACACACACACATATATAGTTCAGAATTTTATAAGCACTAATTATGTTTTAAAATATCAATCATGTTAAATCATTCATTATATTTATAACTTTTTCTGCCTAGGGGTTAAGTGGCACTCGCTGTCGTCAAATTATTTTCAAACAAAAACAAGAGGATGCAGATGCAGAAAGTAAAATGAAAAATGCAGAAAGTAAAATGAAAAATGCAGAAAGTAAAATGAAAGAGGCATGCGAGGCACTACATAGTGTGTCTGTGGAATATCAACCCTCTGCTGTGAAGGGAGATAGGAGCAAATCTTTGTTATTTGATGGGTGTAAATTGGCGAGTGTTATAAGACGTTTAGATGGGACGAACAAATGGAGACTGATGGCACAAGTATGGGTGGAATTATTATCATATGCAGCAGCAAATTGCATACCAATCGCTCATGTCCAACAACTTAGTAAAGGTGGAGAATTTCTTTCCATTGTTTGGCTATTGATGACTCATTTAGGCCTAGCCAAGCAGTTTCAAATCAAGGAAGGCCATGCAAGGGCAAAATTGGTCGTAAGTGAAGAATATGAGGAGAAAACAAATGAGGGCAAAAGTAGCTAAAAATAACTTGAGTATAACTTGTTGCTTCTTTTTTCTTGTTAAGACTAGAAGATGTAGAGCGCTTGTTTATTTTCTGTGTTGGCGTATCATATGTTTTTTTTCTTTGAATTACGTAGTCATATTTGGTATAAATAATAGAAGGAATGATATTGTAGAACTACAATTTCTAAAGTAAAATTTGTAATATAAAAGTGTTCCGGTTTCATAATATATTGAGTTATTCTGTTGTACATTTTTTTCTCATAAATATTGTTTTTTACAAGTATAATTTTATATGTTAGACGCAAAAAAATATATATATTAAGAACGCATATTAAATCAATTATGAAATCAATTTAATATATGTGGATGTAGTCTCTTACATCTTAGATAATTGTAGAATTGATTTAATACATTTATCTGATATTATATTTTTAATCGAAAAGGACAAAATAATATTTTTAAAGGATTATATTAGATCGGTTAATACCATATCCGATCTAATATTTGTATCTATTTTAACAAAAAACTAAATATTATATTGGTTATACCGATCTAATATGTCATGCATTAGATTGGTTAATGACATAACCAATTTACTATTTGCTGAAAAGTTTTGTTTTCAATTACAATAAACTCAAAATGTTACATTCAAAATAAAACAATGTCAATGATACCAATAACTAAATGACAATATTATTTATTGGACAAATAATAATCATTTGTCAATGATACCTATTAAACAAGAAATTTAATTAGTGATTTGAAATTAATTACATGATAGCTAGAGTGAGTGAGTTTCATGTAACATCCCAATTTAAGATACCATTAATAAAGTGTAAACCTTCTAACATGTGGAAAATGTGAATTAATTAACTAAACCTTTTCAAAGTAGTTATATCAATAAAAGAAATAAAATCATATTTATTGAATAAAAATAAATCAAAGTCTCCTTCCAAGTAAAACTGCGGAAAAAAACATTATATTTTGACATATGAAGAATCATTTGCTCTCGTATAACAATAAGAGTTATACAATCATCACACAACAGAATAAACATTATAACAACTCCATATCACAATAACATAATTTATCAAGTAAATTTTATGCTCGTACCATTCTAAACAAGATTAAATAAAACTATCCAAACTATTCTTTCCAATCCACACTTCAACTCAAGCAACCCATGCTAACACCATTAATCATTATAAACCTATGTCATCTTTCATACTCTAGCACACACAACTTGTTCGCCAAAACAAGGTTTTTCCTGTTCACTAAAATAGGACTTTCCTGTTCACTAAAACAGGACCCACTCACTACAGTAGGACTTTTCTCGAGCCATTCACCAATAGTACGTAAGAAGACATAGGCTCCCCAATCATATTGTCATATTGCAATCAACACAACAGCATGGCATTCCACATAATCATCATGGACGTAAATCACAACACCTCAAACATCAAACCATAAGTTTGAGCAACACCACAACAAAACACATAACTCGACAATACCAGAACATACCCAAATTCACCTAGACAACCCCGACAATGCATGAAAAACATTATATCAATCAAATTAAGCACACTAAATGACTTGGAACATGTAAAAAACACCATTTTACTTCATACACTACTAAAACAAAGGATTTTAACTCGCACATTTGACATCAGTTTAGTAGTAACCGAAGAAAAAAATGTGTGGTGACATTTTTGTAATTATCGCAAATGTATATGCCTCGGTTAAAAAAAACCGATGCTTAAAACTGACATAGTGACATTTTTGTAATTATCACAAACGTCTATTACCTTGGTTGTTTAGAGAACCGAGGCATAAAATAACTGAATTATTTTAGAGGGTTTAGGCAACGGTTCTTTATAGAACCAAGGTCATAGACCCTTATTGCCTTGGTTAAAAAAATAATCAAGGTAATAACACGTATTTTGGGTTAAATTTCGCGCACAGAGGCATTTTTAGGCAGAAGCTTTTTGTACTTGGTGTTGCGTCGCTGCTCTCTGTTCTTCCATTTTCGCAGCCATCATCGTCAACTTTTCTTGCATTTTTTCTTTCAGTTTACGTTGATTAAGTGCTTAGGTATGATTTTCTTTTGTTTTGACTAATTGATTTTGTGTAGAGGTGCTCTTCAGCTCTTCGAATAAACGCTTTTGGGATGTTCATTTCAGCCCCAAACTCACCTTCAAGGTTAGTTTCATTTTAGGTTTTTCATGTTTTCGTTTGGTCGATTGTTCTTCATACATCATACACATCAAAACATAAGTATAGGTAAAACTGAGAGTATGTTCAAACGAACTAAAATGAAATGAAAATTTGTATGAAGAACCAAAAAATCATGAAAGTCCTCACAAAAATTTTTAACTCAAAATTCGAAATGTAAATATTTTAAATATTTTTTCAAAGTTTGAAAAGAAAACAAAAAAAGTTCCCGATAAATAGAAAACAATGTTTTCTGTGTTTGTTTGAATTTTTGGGATTTTGTCATATGGTTTATGTGATACAGAAACGATATTTTTTTTTAAAAAAATATACGTTAGACTACGATTTTGGTAAAAATTGAGGCAAAAAATGGTTTATTGCCTCGGTTTTGGATCCAATTGAGGCAATAGACCCTTTAATTAATTAATTTTAAGGGTCTACAACCTCGACTCAAACTAGAACCGAGGTAATAGACCCAATTTTTTATTTATTTTAATCGCTTTACTCCTTCGAATTTTTTGAACCGAGGCAAAAATGTAAGTCTTAAATTTTTACCTCGTCTAAATATACCTCGGTTGTAAAACTGCTGTCATAAACCCAAAACAACTAAGATAATATCCTTCTTTGCACTAGTGATAGGAGCACTCAACCTAACATAAAAACAAACTAGCGTCCCATTAAACACAACACAATAACCCCTAAAACATGATATATATTACATTTCAACCCTGCGCAACGTGATATCACACACACACACCTTGGCTTCACATTAAAAACTCTATGTAACAATCCCTAACAAGCTCAACATAAACCATTAAGGACATAACCTCATGTATACAATTCGTGATATGTAAAACCCATAGAAAATAAAAAAATCTTTTTATTTTATTATTATATTTTGTGTGATTAAATAATTAATTATAGTGTGTATTTGTGTGAAGAAAGTGTTAAGAAGTGAATAAAAATTAATTAATATTGGTTTTTATTTTAATTTTCGAAAATGCTTGAAAAAAAGGCTTAAGTAGTGTTGTTTGCAATATATTATGAGTGAATGGAACCTTGGCCTAGGGGTTAATGTGTGTGTGGAGGCTATCATGACTTGTCTTTGGAGAGAGAAAAATAAAAACATGAAAAAGCTTTGTTTTCTTCAAGTGAATAAGAGGAAAAGTTTGGCTTCCTTTTTATTTTTTTCTTCCCTTTACCTTTTCGGTGCATGACTTTATTTTGGAGAGAGAAAGCCCATGGAATTTTGGTTTCATTTCTTTTACTTTTCGATGCATTGTTTTCATGGCTATGAAAACAATGCATAAAACAACCCGACACATGGAAATTATGATAATAATAACTCGATGCATGATCGATATACCCTAAAACACATAAAAAGTAACACGTATCATACTTGGTGTCATCCACGAACTCATAATAGCCCCGTTTTAGAAGGGAAAATGTCCATACCAATATATACATGTACACGTGTACACATGTACATGTATATGCATATATATGTATATGTATATTACCTCATATACAAAATCCTAACCCCATAATAACATTATTACTTCATAATCACAATTCATAATTTATCCAACATGTTAAAACAGATGTAACACATGATATTGGGTCATAAGCCAACTCAGTAATACATGCAGCACTCTAAGACTCCGTGGCACATGACCAGAATGGAATAAACATGAGACTACATAAAACAAAAATCATACATATAAAAAAAAGGCTTGATAACCTATTTTATCCCTAGTTTTGGATTTTGTCAATTAGGTCTCTTGTTTTAAAAAAGTGTCTACTTGATTCTTACTTAGTAAATTTTGTGTCAACGTTGTCCCTTCCGTTAAAAAGAAACAAACAGAGTTAATGGATTGATGATATGGCAGAAGATAGTGGTAACATGTCATTTTTAAGTTGTATGTGTGGTGACGTGTTTAGTAAATAGAGGTTGAGGTGGCTAGTATAGACTCTGGGCCTACAGCGCAATTAAATTTCTTATTATTATTTTGTTTTCTGCCATTGCAGTTTCAGTGTCCAACCCTAAATTTACCTCTGGGCTTCCCCCAATTAGGTTCAACTACCCAACCAAGATCACTGGTTACATCGCCGGACTACCATGACTCCTCGTCACCGCCAAGGAATGGACACTGCCATTCTAACCCGAACCCTCTTCCACGACCAAGAGAAACCCAAACTCACAACATCCACTAAGTCTCTCCGTGCAAAAGCCCTCTGCATCAAACGAATCAAGAATTCCAAGAATAACCAAGACCCCAATCGAACCCTAAACCGTAGAGAAGAACAAAATCCCCACCAATTCGCTATAACAGGGAAGAACCAAAGATTCCCAAATCAACCCTTTCGCCCCCAAATCGCGCAACCTGCACAAAAGATTCAAGAAACACAATCGCATACTCAAATACCCAAGGAAAACCCCAATCGTAAGAACTAGATTCCAAAATCCCCAAATTCCATATTTCATAAACTCTAGCCAGGAACAGAGCATAGGGAAAGAAAAAAAGTCCTCTACAAAGTTGAATCAGAGAAGGAGAAAACGAAAATCCAAAAAGGAACCCCAAGATCCCCCAAACAAAACCCCAAGCCAACGCCATGCACTACCACGAAAACTTCCACTAACTAAGACCCTTTCCGCTGTAAAGATGCCAGCGAACAAACCCACACATCTTGGAGATGAGTCGTGTCTGAGCCACCGGACCTAGCCTCTCTCCCTACGAAACGAACCAGAATGAGAAGAAGAAGAAGAAGGATACTTTGCAAGATCGAAACAACAACGGAGATGAGGGACAAGAAAGGTGTCTCCCTCTTATGCCGAAAACGAACTCAAATCGAAACAGAGAAAACGAAGGCCTCCTCCTTGCCATGCTTATTGCACGAAGAAGAACCAACCCAAAATGGGTTTGATCGAGAGAAAATAAAAACAAGCCAAGGATTTTCAAAAACCAAAAGCTGACAAAAGAAAATATGAATTCCTAAAAGCGTGAGTCATCCATTTGAAAGTTAATCTAGATTCAATCCTATGTATCAGATTAAGATTTTGGAATTAATTAAGAATTGCTAAACATTTAGTGACTTCTAATTACTTAACATGTCACCATGCATACAACTTAAAAATGACACGTTACCATTATCTTCTGTCATATCATCAATCCATTAACTTGTTTTTTTTTTTTAACGAAAGGAACGCCGTTGACGCAAAATTTACTAAGGACCAAGTGGACAATATTTTTAAAACAAGGGATCTAATGACACAACCCAACAAAACTGGGGACAAAATAGGCTATTAAGCCTAAGAAAAATGTTAACTCCTCTTACCTCTAATCTAAGCAAAACCCCTTCACTGGTACAGTAAAGGAAAACGACAACAATTATTTTTGCCTATCCACACCGATTCTGTAACCGAGGTATATACAGACGAGGCAAAAAGTTGTCTCGGTTCTGAACTGAGGTAAAAAAGTGTATGTTTTTGCCTCGGTTCAAATGAAATTGAAGCAGTAAAGAGTGTTCATTTTTCTACTCTTTTTTTCGCCAAACTTTTGACCTCGGTTGCTGATGAACCGAGGTAGTAAAGGAGAATCTTATCTCGGTTTGGAGTTGAACCGAGGCAATAGAAACTGCAAAAATATTAAAAGTAATATTTTATTCAAAAGCATCACATATTTCAGAATTTTACTTTTAACACTCTCTCGAGAATAAAAGACGACAAATACATTTTAATGAACCCGTAAAAAAGGGAGGCTATGACCAAAAAAACTAAGAAGATAGAAGTGGTAGCAATACAAGAGTACATTTCCATAATAAAAAAAAGTAATTATATATACAATTATGTCAAAGCATGTTCGTCCCTGTTGGTTCATATATTTTTAAATAAAAGAAGGAACTTAGATGACTACTATATTACATATCTAATTGCAAGAGGATTAAGACTTAGATTTCACAATTTAAACCTCCTCCGACGAAAGATCAAGAGCAAAATATCAATCACAGCCCTGTTTGAGAAACATGTTTCCCCCAGTAGCACGAAATAAAATTCTTTCGAAAGGAACTGATTTTTCCCTTGAAAGAACTCCACTGATAAAGCCCAACTTAATTTGCTTTGTTGACGTCTCCTCCTGAGCATAAATTTACCAAGTGTGAGAAAGAGAACAAATTTGTAAAGTAACAAATACAAAATACAAAGCTTGGGAAGTTTGGGTGTTTTTACTTGAGGATATTAACAATAGTGGGATTGATGGAAGTGATGCAGAAAAGGCGATATGGTGGGAACAAGAACAAGAACGGAAATTGTTTCGTGGAAGGGCAGATGCATTCATTCCAAAGATGCATCAAGTACAAGGTATGAATGATATTATCATGAAAATCTAAGCACTATTCACACAACTGACAAATATTTACCTAACAATGTACTAGGAGGATAATACTATATATATATATATAAAAGTGTGTGTGTTTTTTCCTGCCTTAGAAAATCATGCAGCATTGAAAAGGCTCCAATAAATTAGTATGCATAAAAAAACAATTACATTTGCTTCTCCTAAAAATGTTTCTAAAATGGTTTTAGAAAGGCTATTTCAGTGGATCAATGACAACTCGAGGGAGTTTCATAATATATACATTTTCTATTCCCTGCATGTGGAATGAATCCAGGAAGAAATTACGGAAGATCAAGGTCCCTGCCATGCCATGTTTCTTTTGAGGAATAATTCTCTTTGTCAATCTATTTCACAAACCTTTCAACTTTACTGAGATGTGCTTTGGAGTTGTTAACAGGGCATCAAAGATGAGCTATATATCATCTTCAACGCTTATGAGTTGTGGGAAGATCTACTTTTGGAAGTGCCAATTTCAGAATATCTAACTAATAATATGCTAGATTATAAGAACAACCATAAACCCAGTAAGGATTGTACCTCCATTTTCTTCATCTCCATTTCAGCTTTTCTAATCTGGTGATTTTCTCAGGCTTGAAACTTCACCTTTTCACGCTTGAACCTAAATAAAGGTTTAACAAACAAACTTTGTTAACAGTCAACATTGGAATAAGATAAACCCTCACATTGGAATAAACCCTCAACATCTCCACCATTGATTTTGATCCATGTACAGAGAGACTGGGTTTGTATTTGATATTTCATATGCTAAGTATAATGAAATTTTCATATCAAATCTAGTAAGACCCGCAAGTTACTCTTTCTACCTTTCCGTTGGACCCACCTAGAGATTTCCAAATCTGTTAGGTATATAAAAAAGAAAAATCTACCATAAATATTCAACATGCTACATAAGAGAAAAAAATTATATATTATAGATGATACATTTGATAAAGAAGAAAGATAAAAAAGTAACAAGTGTTGAATATATATATATATATATATATATATATATATATATATATATATATATATATATATATATATATGTATGTATGTCATCTTTAATGAAACCGTGATGTATCCGTAAAAAGGAAAAAAAAAAGTCATGGCTACTGTCAAAATCCAGTAGTATAAGAAATGTGCGATTATCTTTGATTGAATAGTTATCTCAATACTACGAGCAAATCAATACATCATTGGCCAAATATCAATATTATACATGCACTTACCAACACAACATTTAGAGCAGGCTACTCCAAGATGGGGTTATATCAAATTAAATAATTGTATAAAATTCCTCATCAGTTAATAAAAGTGATAAATATTGCTCTTAGACACATTGGACCGTCAAAAGTTAACTTGTTAATAATCTCAGTCTATATCATGAATTGGTTATGCATCAGAGAGATTCCCAAAGACAAACCACCGTCCTTAGCATAAGTGCTGATGTCCCTGTCTAAGTTATCGTCACTTGCAAATCGTATAATGGAACTTGAAACAACCGTGCAAATACTTCCTATAAAAAAAGTTACAAAATAAACACAAACGCATCAGAGAGATTCCCATTAGACGAAGTCAACATTCTCCTTTGGAGTGCTGATGTCCCTGTCTATTTTTTCGTCATCTGCGTATGACTAAAACATTTAGAGTCTCTATTGTGATCTTTTAATATTCACACTAGACAGCAGAAGCTAGATCACAAGCCATGCAATCGCACGCAGTAACTTAGAGCAATAACATCACAATTGCAATTCAATCATGCTAAGAAATATTAAAAAAACAATAAAAAAACAAAACAAAACAATAGAAGTTTTAAAACACTTTACTTTACGAATCATCGAAGAAGATAAAGCTAATGCCTCAGATCGAAGTTTATATCATAGAAATGAATCTCATCCCAAGAACAAGCTTTCCTTCAATACATTCAGTTGATCAAAGAACAAGCTCAATAGTTAAGTAATTACCTGCCTCATCCCAAGCCATTGCTCGACTTTCCAGTGGACTCAATCCTCTAGCTTGATATTCAATCCTCTTGCAGGGGCTTGTTGATCCTCTTCTTCTTCCTTCTCACTACTTGAGTAATCATGCTCCTTCTGTGGCATAGGAACTATCAGTCTCAAATCATCTGCGTTTGAGTTTCTTGGTCTGTTTTTGGAGTGACTTTTCTCTCCTCCTTTTGACAATCCCAAAAACCACTTTTGTGCCTCATCCCACTTAGAAGGGGTTGGTTTTCCCATAGTTGTTCGATGGTGGTGGGGGATACGACGGCGACTTAATCTGCCAAAACGCAAACCACCAAACTGTAATCCTAACTGGACCGCTCAAAATAAAAAGAAAAATCAAAACAAAAAAAGGAGAGAAAGGGGATAACAGCTGAAGCAATGTAGATCTGAGATTGTTCACCATGCAACACTAAAATTGGGGATGGGGATCTGGATTAGAACCCTAGGAGCTGTTATCAAGAAGCTGCTTCACTCCCAAAGGTCACCGCTTGCTCTTCGCTCCAGAGGCGACGCACTCGCAGGCGAGGTGGAAGCCGCGCTCGCAGCCGTCGAACACGACGAGGTGTTGGTGGCTCCTAGTGGCGGCGTGGCAGGGCTTGGAACAAGCAGCGCAAAGAGCGAGGCCACCGCTTGGGAAGGCAGCGGGGGCTCCCAGTGGCGGCCCGGGGTTCTCATGATAAGTGGTGAAGACATCGGTGACGGAGTCCAGTAGGGTTTCAGCGAACAAGGAGGATGGCGAAGGGATCTCGGTCGATTCCACGAGCGAGCATCCTGATGGTGATTCTTGTGTTGTGGCTGCGGCGGGCGTTAAGGTTGAAGCGTAGAGAAGAGAGAGAAAGAAGAAAAGGAAAACGAAAGTGGAAGATGGGAGAGGAAGACGCTTGCGCGAGAAGAAGAATAAGAAAATATCAAGATACTGACTTGGTTATCTATTTCACCGGTTCCTAAACCATTTAAAGTCCATATTATATGCCTCGGGTTATCTGATGTATAAACCATTTAAATTTCATATTATATGCTTCGGGTATGTTATTATGCCTCGGTTTTGAGCAAAATCGAGGTAGTATCTCGTTGTAAAAAGATGAAGTGACGCGACTTTTATGCTTCGATTGGAGTTCTAGCAGAGATAGTAATATTTATAGGCATTGATTCATTTATAACCGAAGCATATAATCACTTAATATTTACGAAAATATCACCGCGTTTTTATATGCTTCAGTTTCAATAAAACCGAAGTGTATATAACGCGTTAAAAAAGCTCTTTTTTACTAGTGCTTGTTGTAATCCACTTCCAAACACATCCCGCTCCTAGACATTGACTTTGACACAACTTAAGAACTCTTTCTCAAACCCACACTCAAGGCTGCTAGAGTCCTTCCCTTCCTCAACCTCTCCAATCTAGTCTTTATAACTTCTAAATAGGCCTAAAACTACCTTTGGCCCATGAACATAATGAAAAAAACACTTAATTAAAGTTACTATTTTGAATCTAAAAGAAGAAAAGAAAGGAAACAAATTAAAACCTATTATAAATTTAACAATTTTACCTTTAAAACTTTAATTTTGATACTCTATGCTTGTGGGACATAATATCCAATATCTTCTTTGCATCATAATTGCATGTTAGCAATGTGTTGCCTTTAGGAAACATGTCACTTAACAACTCAAGTAATTTTGTGAAGCTTTTATCAGTTCACCCATTTCTTGCCTTCATAGTGAATAATTTAAGTAACATTTACAATTGAGTATACTTAGTGCATTTTGGATACAAAGGTTATTCTGCGTCACTGCACAAGTTTTCATACACATGACAACGTTGGAATGAGTCATGTCCAACATCACATATCATGTCCACTAACCGATCAGATATCTCTAAATCAACTTCTTATGCTTCTACTTGATACTCATATCTACACTTGGCATGTCTATTAATTCACCATGTCATGTCCACTTTGTGGAGTTCTTTAGGAATCCATCACAAAGCACATGCTCTCGAATAACTTTAGTTGGTAGTTTTCGCTCATTCAAGTAATTAACACAGGACAATATAACCTTTTATTATTATCCAAAATATTCATCATTGCAAATTCAAGAAATTGATTTACTCTATTCTCATACTCATTTATTATGTGTAAAAAATTTATCCAACTTTTATCCATTGTTGTGCTTATAAACTAAACCCTCTAATTTTAAGTGGAGCTAAGAAGCAACCAAACATGCATAACACAAATAATTAATTCATTCATTTGGTTGTCTACACGTCAAAATCCATGTTTTACATTATTTACCTTCCTTGATTTTCTCATGTAAGGGTAGTAGGTTCACATACCCTCTTTTGAGGCCAAATAAGTTATCTTATATTCACTATCAACTTCGCTAATACGATAGTGAGTGCAGAAGGCGATGTGCAAATGTGAGGATGAGTACACATATGAGAGGATAGCAAAAAATGGAGGAGACCAACAAAGGAGGAGCTACGATGTTGATATGTTCTTATAGCGACAACGAACACGAGGAATGAAGGAGAGTAAATGAGAATGATAAGAAATGGAAGAAGGAGAGGGAAATGCTCATGAGAATGTGAAGTCAAACTTAGTGAAAAAGGGAGAAGGTAGGGGATTGAAATCACTATAGAGGCAATGAGGTGAAGTGCAAAAACTTGGAGAAGAAGATTAAACGTTCTATAGCGGTTATAATGACCAACCAATATACTCCATCACTCTCTATATTGGCTATTCTAGGTCTAATCGGTATAGAAAAATTTTGTAATTTATTACAATTATTCACCATACCATTTTTTATATTGATTCTAGATCCAACCAGTATAGAAAAACTTTGTAATTTAATATAATTTTGCTATCGTATCACTTTCTATACTAGTTTAAAGTTTGATCAGTATAGAAAAACTTGTCATATTTAAAAAAATTACCATTGTACCACTTTCTATACCTAATATAGTATAACTGGTATGAAAAAAACCAAACCTTTGAAATATATTATACGAAAACGGTTCTTTAACAACGTTTTTTGCCAACGATTTGACAACACCACGTGGCGGTTGTCCATTGGCTGATGTTTAAAAAAATAAATTAATATGCAATTGATCAAGCAAGGGTATTATGGGAAGAAAAAAATATGAAATTTCATTTCGCGCTTTCGCTTCTTCTTTCATTTGCATTTCGCAGTTTCGCTTTCGCCTGACCTGTCGCGTTCCCTCATCTCTCTCAATTCTCTTATCTTTCTGGTGTTCAAAGACTAACCTTCTCGCTAAACCCTAAAGACTCACCTTCTCGCTGTCTTGGACATCTGTCTTCTACAGCATTGAAGCCCTGTTCTACGTTGCTGTCAACCATTTGTATTGTGTCTTATCGTTGTCGTGGTGTTTTTTGGTAAGTAGAACTACGCGAACCCTAACCATCTTCTCCAGCATTGACGTTTTCTTCTTTCGCGCGAAGCTTAACCATCTTCTCCAACATTGACTTTTTCTTCTTTCGCGAACCCTAACCATCTTCTCGACCCTTGTTATTTTGTTGATGTTATAACTACAGGTCCAACGACAACCCAATGGCAACCCTCTTCTTCGTCTCTCTCTACCATTTTCACTTTGTCTGGAGCATTGCTTTCACTCTCACGGGTCTTCCTCTCGATCGAAAGAAATTTTTACTCGAGGAACTTGTACATGTCTTTTATATACAAAAGATCATGATTATAAATGTTGGGTAATATGTACTGATAATATATTATATGAATAAAATTTCAATTTTGATCTAGTACCATACGTTCTCTACTAGTGTTGTTCGACCATATATATTGAAACTTTTATTTGGTTATGGGTGATTGGTACAAAAATCGATTCTGTAAGCGACCTTGATAGGCTTGAGTGTTGGTGCCTAAAAAAAAGATCCAATTCAATTGAGTGTTGGTGCCTAAAAAAAGATCCAATTCAATTGAGTGTTGGTGCCTATAAAGAGAATCACATCACACAGGTGCCTAAAACAAGATCAAATTCAATTACGTAAAATGTCTTTGGCTACTTATGTGCCCACAGCTGGCTCCTGCAACACAAGTTTTTGTACAAAACCAGATATTTGTTCGTGTAATCGTTTACAGGGTCCTTGTAATCGATTACAATAGCCAAAAAGGCTTACACTTGATTACCAAAGCATAATTTGAAAGGTTTTTTAGTCTAGATTCCAACAAAACAAGAATCAACTCATTTGGAGTTCAGTGGAGAAAGTTATGAGCAAAACAACCAGCAAAGGTCAAAGTTGGCAGAAATATATAAAGAGTTAACTTTAAGGAATAAATTGTACCTACTCAGATGCCCAAAAATTACAAATTAGTAGTCATTGGAAATCTTTTTGAGTCTAGTTTCTAATTAAAAAATAATAACATCATTTGGAGGTCGGTGAGAAAATTTATCATTAAAATAGCCAGCAAAGGTCAAAGTTCACAACATGTTAACTTGGTCATGACACCAACATTGGGTCTTTCCTCCACCAAAGACTGCCCAAAACCCAGTTTTCAGGCTCTACTCACACTTAAACATTAAAAAGAACTCTCATCCATTCAAGAAATATGAAAAAATAATGTAAAATATTTTTGGCTACTTATTTGCCCACAGTTGGCTCCTACAGCACAAGTTTTTGTACAAAACCAGATTTTTGTTCGTGTAATCGTTTACAGGGTCTTGTAATCGATTAAAATGGCCAAAAAGGCCTACACTTGATTACCAAGGCATAATTTGAAAGTTCTTTGATTCTAGATTTCAAAAAAACAAGAATCAACTCATTTGGAGTTCGGTGGAGAAAGTTATAAGAAAAACAACCAGCAAAGGTCAAAGTTGGCAGAAATATATAAAGTGTTAACTTTAAGGAGCTTAGAAAAACGTTGTTTTTGGGAAATTAACTGCATCTATTACAGTGGTCTAAAAAATTATGGGTTGATAGTCATTTGAAAGCTTTTTGAGTCTAGATTCGAACAAAACAAGAATCAATGAATTTGAAGTTTTGTGAAGAAAGTTATAAGCAAAACAATCAGCAAAGGTCAGAGGTGGCAGGAATGTGTAAAATGTTAACTTTAACGAATTAATTGCACCTACTCAAATGTCCAAAAATCACAAATTAGTAGTCATTGGAAAGAGTTTTGAGTCTATTTTCTAATAAAAAAATCACATCTTTTGGAGGTCTTTGAGAAACATTATGATTAAAATAATCAGCAAAGGTCAAAGTTGACAGCATGTTATCTCACTCAAATTGTCTTTGGTTACTTATGTGCCGACAGTTGGCTCTTGTAGCACAAGTTTTTGTACAAAACTGGATTTTTGTTCATGTAATCGTTTATAAGGCCCTTGCAATTGATTACAAGGCACAAAATGGCCTACACTTGTTTCAGGACTTGAACCAACTTGGCCTTGACACCAACATTGGGTCTTTTCTTCACCATGGACAGCCCAAACCTCAGTTTTCTCCCTCTAGTCACACTTAAACACTAAAAACAACTCTCATCCACTGAAGAATTATGAAAAAATAACGTAAAATGTCTCTAGCTACCTGTGTGGCCACAATTGGCTCCTGCAACATAGGTTTTTGTACAAAACCACAATTTTGTTCGTGTAATCGTTTACAAGCTCATTGTAATCGATTACAAGAGGCAAAATAGGCAACACATGCCATAGGTGCAATGAAAATTGGTGATATCATTATTCATGGATGGTAGTCAATTGCATTGGCCACGTTGTTTATTCACATTCCAAACAATAACACATCTGACAATGACAATAACAAAGACATTAAAACTTCAATTAACATTAATAATAACCAACTGAAGTAAAGTTTCATCTTTTATTTCACTAAAAAAATTGGGTACAATAAACTTATTTGTTCATCTGTGTACAATTTTGTATTCCTTTCTATAACAATTCAATACAAAAATCACTCGTGTTTCGCTATATTTCTTATGTATGGGGTTCTAAGCGCCTTGTTCTTGTAACACTTTCGCGATCTGACCCTCACAAACCTCTACACACTGGGTTGGTTGTAGTACATGCCTCCCGAGCTTACAAAGGTCGTGTTCATGTCGGATTTTGCACGAGGCGTACTTTGTACATTTCTCCTTTTATTCTTCTCTTCAAAGCACAAACACACTTTGTTGAAAAAGAATGATGAACGCACAACTGCATCAAAGAGACCAAAATAAGAAAAGGCCAAATCCCAAAAACGAAAAAAAAAATTAAACCCAATGCCAAACCCAAAACGCAATGAAGAAAATGGATAAACCCATTTACCTTGCTCGAACCACCATGGTCAACGGAGAATACCATTGTGCACAATGAGGAATATGAGAGCGAACGAAATGGAGGACTAAAATGAGGATAACGAACTTTGGGTTCGTCCCACGCAAATGAGGAGCCAAAGGAAATGAGAAGCAACGAGAGAACGACGAACAGGAGGCAAAGTTGGAGAATGCCAAGGGTTTTGCTTAACGCCGAGAAAGAGGAGAGTGAGAAAATAGAAAGAGAATGGTGAACCAAAACGCAGAAACACAATCTAAGAGATAAAGAAATAAGGGTATTTTTGGAAGCATGAGAAAAAGTTAACCCTCAACCCATTTCGACGTCAGATTTTTATTAAAAAAATAATTGAAACTGGTCAATCAAATGCTGACACGTGGCGTTGTCAAAAGTGTGTTAAAAATTGGTTGTCAAAATATCGGGACCCTATATTATATAAGGTATATAAAGTAGAAGTAAGGTAACTTAGAATTTTTAAGACGAGTAGGCCTACTCTTAGTAATTTATATCTTGGAGTACTATTTTGTGATTGAACAATATTTTTTTTATATTTATGTAAAAGGATTGACTCAAATATTTTCTATTAATATATTTCTTATCACTCATAAAAGAATACATCAAGTGACTCTCATATTTAAAATAAGGTTTAATAGCCAATTTTGTCCCCAGTTTCGTTGCCAAATCTCAATTTAGTCCATCATTTTAAAAGTGTTTGAAATAGATCCCCACTTTTAAAGTTTTGAGTCAAATTAGTCCATTCCGTTAAATATAAACAAACGGTGTTAAGGGTTTGATGATTTGGCAGAAAACAATGCTAACATGTTATTTCATAAATATATTTATGCTGACGTGTGTTAGTGAATGAAAGAGTAAAGACCCCTCACCATCATCTTAATATTGTCTTTTTTGTTCCGTTTTATTTATCCAGTCGTTTTTTTATGTTGCTAACGGCAATGTTTTCCATCTCCATGTTTTCAAATTCGCAAACATTTTTTTAATTAAGTGTTTCCAGTGGTGTCATTCAAGGTATTGATTAATAAAACCCCTAAATTCAAAATTTCATTTCAGTTCCATTGGACAGATGAAAAATTGGTTTGATTTAGTTGTAGATGAGCGTAGAGGGAGCTTCAGAGATGACGATAAAATCTGTTGTTGCGTTTTGGAGGGGAAGCTGGTGGAGAAGGAGCAAACGATTCTGACAGGAATACAGGAGAACGTGGTGGAGACATCCACGATAGAAGGAATGTTTCTGGGAGTGGATATGGAGAAGGAAGATAACAGACACGTAGTTTCGTTAGGAAACTTGAGGGATGTGAGGTTCATGGCGTGCTTCCGGTTCAAGCTGTGGTGGATGGCGCAGAAAATGAGGGACAAAGGGGGCGAAATCCCTTACCTTTATGCCTTTCACTTCGACGGTGATGCTATCAGAGGCTGAAGTGAAGCGGAGGAATTAGGACTCAGGACGAGTTGCGATTTGTGTTTGCGATTCGAAGAGGAGAAACACGCGATTTACTCCGCAAGACCGCAGCGTTGTTGCAGACGGCGTTTACTCAGAATCGGAACCTAATGGTAGCGGCAACGACGTCATCAAGTGCGCATGGAGGGAGGAACGCTGTAGTGGCTGGCAGTGTCTCTAGCAACGATCGGTGCTGCCGATGACAGTTTTGGTCGTCCAGAGGAAGGCACAGCGGCGTTGGTCATGCGGAGGTAGAGTTGCGGTGGAGAAGAGACCTTCGTTTCTGAAAAAGAAAAAAATGAAACCCTAGAAGGCTTGGGCCTCGCCTAGAAAATATCAAGTGCTCCTCTAAATTTCATCTATGCACTCATTCACTAACACGTTAGCATAAATATATCTATAAAATAACATGTCTTTTGCCAAATTATCAAACTCTTAACGTCGTTTGTTTCTATATAACGGAAGGGACTAATTTAACTCAATTTTAAAAGTGAGGATCCATTTCAAATACTTTTAAAACGAGGATTTTTTGTGAACGAAACTAGGGACAAAATTGCCTATTAAACCTTAAAATAAATATTTTAAAATTTCTAAAAACATTTTATTGCAACTTCAACCACCATGAAATCCCCGTTTCCTTCTTTTGCACGGTTTCCATTGCGATGGCTCCCAATAATAAAATTTTGTTATACAAAATCAATATCTAAATCTAGACTATAAAGAAAAAGATTTAAGTCTTTAATAATACGATAATTTAAAACTAAAAATTTAGTTTTTAATTTTATTATTATTTGAATTGACTAAAAATTAGTCACTAAAATAGATTAAAATGACTAAAAATTAATTTCCATTTATATCACAATGAGGGATTAAAAAATTATTTTTAAATAAAAAAATACTTTTTAATGATCACTAATTATTAAAAATAAATTTCTAATATATTATAAACTTTTATTAATAATAAAAATCATTTTAGATATGAGTAATTTTTAGTTTATAAAATAATTTTTAATTCAATTACTATAATATTAATCTCTAAAGTAATATATATTTAATTAATTTCTTATATAGTTACTAACAGTTTGCTAAAATAATATTACACGGTAAATTAATTTATCTAAAGTAATATATGTGTTTAACAATATTACAATATTGCTATAGTAACATTTTTATTAAATATATTTATGAAAATGCTCCTAAAACTAATAAATCCTGTAGTCAGAATCTCTCTGTTGCATGTTTCAGTTTGGTTTTTGGTTTTCAACCGTGGAAATGGAATCATTCATTTCCCTCGAAGAGAAAAGATGAAATATCTGTTACATCGTTCCAAGAAAAGAATATAATTCCAAGCTTATAGTTTTGGTGATAGATATGAGACAAACAAACAATACTATTGCCTTCTTCATTTCAACACCACAAGTTGGAAAACAAAAGTGAAAAAAACATTCATCATTTTCTTACTCTCAATCATCATTACCATCCTAGCTCCCTCCTTCAATCATGGCCTCAGACACTGCTGAAATCCTTAAAGAAAACTTCTTGGAATTTTTCAAAGATAGTGAGCCTTTTAACCTATCACCTACTATCTCTTTCCTATTGAAAGAAATAGAAGCAGAATTCTCAGAGTACAAAGGATTCTGGTCACCTCCACCTGTTGAGTCCCTAAGTATTTTGTACCAACTGGATCATGCAATTGCCGAGTGTCGTGCAAACAAGAAAACCTTCTCCATGTTCTCACGTTTTGATCCAGTGGAACGTGCCAACGAGAACGTGTTGAAAAGTATCAAGAAGAATCTCCATGAAGGGAGGCACTCCAAAAATAATATTAATGAATACTCAACCTTCCCCTTGTTCTCTTCATGCAGGTACCCCACAGGAAATGATGCACCAGACCTTTCAGTATTCGATGGAGAAATGGAAAAGATTGTGACATGGCTTGAATCCAATAATGGGTTCAAGGCCATTGGTGTTCATGGAATGTGTGGCACGGGAAAGACCACTCTTGCCAAAATGGTTCTGAGTGATCCACGAGTCAAAGACAAGTACAAGAAGCCCATATGGGTGTGTTTGTACGACTTGCAATCAAAAGAAGAAATGGATATTAGGATTGTTAAGGAGATGTTGGCACTTTTGGATGATGATCCTGATCTATTGGCGGAGGAACCTGAAGATAAGTGGCTGGTGAAAAATCTTCATGATAAACTCTTGGATCAGAAGAAGTACTTGATTGTGTTGGATGCTGTGTGGCATTGCAACGATTGGTTTAATAATTTGTTCTGTGTTGATCAAGATGGTGGTGATACGAGCAAAGAACTCTTTTCCCAAGCCTTGCCCAAAGAAACTGGTGGTGCTGTCATTGTCACCAGCAGACAAAAGGAAGTGACTACTAAATTGGTGCGTGAAGAGAATTTGATTCATCTTAAGCCTTGGGGTGATGAAAAATTGAAGAACT